>NC_025993.2:170880301-171480301 GCF_000442705.2 Elaeis guineensis | reverse complement strand
AGGAATCTCTCCTGAAATATGGAAATAATGGTTCTGCAAGGCTGACAATAAATATTAAAGTTATAAGCACAAATGAGACTGAATATAAATGGGATAGAATAGGAGGCATAAGCACTCACCCATTCCCCTGGGCACAGAGATCTATAGTATCTGGCAAACTTTTGACACTCAGCAGCATCTTCACCTTTAGCATTCAAACACCTGTATTTGCAGTTATACGTCTAGCTCATTACTTTTACAATATGAAATGGGCATTGTCAATAGAAGATGAACCAAACAGGCTGTAAGCAGTCAGCATGCTAAATTGCATATTAAATATAGATATAAAACAATCATACTTGTGATATTCGATGAAGCGAGTGAAACAATGCCTTGTTTGATTTGTCGTGGGAAAGCGAAAATCAGCTGGTGCAGTTTTCAACTCAATCTAATAAACAAGACACAACAATATGAAAGATTAATATGAAATATTCTCCACAGGTGTTCTCATACCAAAAAAGAGGAAAAATGTTAAGATAAAGCTATCAAGCAATGTAACAGGAAACTTATATTTAAGCACAAAAAATCAAATGAAAAAACTAGATGCAACAAAACTTTAGAACAACGTGATTAGGCATGAGTTATGTGACCATTCAAAAATAGTAAATAAGCATCTAAGAAATTTTAGAGGGACATGCAACTTAGAACATATGACTAATTAACTATAGCTAGAGTTATGCAATTCTAAGACTATATTCACAACTCTGGGGTTTTAGAGAGCAACTTCATAAAAATATACACAAATGGAGAATTCAATATACCACAGATAAGTTGCTTATGGCAACTAGAACTATTTCTACTCATGGAATTAGATGGAAGAGATTGTGTATTTGTAGATGCCAAATTGCAATTTATTTATACAGTCTAGTTCTTTTATTCTTCCGTGTGCCAAAAAGGATCATGCTAAGTTGATGTTACATATGTCAAAGACAGTTGATCTATAATTGCAAGCACCGCATGTCTGTTCATATATAATTTCTGAACAAGCGGTACTTCATCTCAATAATCACTGCCCTGAACCTTCTACAATACCCTGACATCAAAACCATGCTTCGGATATGGTTCCAAAATTGGAACTTTATCATAACCTACTTGTAACTCAATCTCAAAATAGTTATCGAACCATTTAAAAGCAAAGGTTAGAGGGTCCATGAAATAGAACCTCCATGTACTACCATATATACTATAACTCATCCAACACAAAAACTCGTTGTCTCTGTTAGATAATCTTGCAATGATCGAGAAGCGCAGCACAGTATGCCCTAAATACAGCATAGCATTTTCTTCCGTGGGAGGCGGCCAAAAAAACGAATTCGGCGTCATTTGTGACCAAAATTTTCCAAAACAACCAAAAGGGGGGCTTTCTTTCATCGGGCAGCATAAAAAAGAAAAAGAAAATGACAAAAAAAACATGGGAACAAAAGGAAAACAAATAAAACTACAAATACATGAAAAGTATTGTGGATGATCCCTCAAAAAAAAAAAAATAAAAAAAAAAAAAAAATAAACATTGAAATCATAAAACAACATCGAGAACCCCTGGTCAACGGGTTACCCCATATATGTTACAGTTAAAAAATAATAAAGAAAACGTACTGTAAGAAGCGCTGAAAAATTGGTCTCGTAAAAGATAAAAGAAAAATAAATGGAAGATCATCTAAGAAGCTCCGGGCGAAAACTTTAGAGACGATCCCGTATAGTATCAAATCTAAAGAAAGATTAGCAGAGCCGTAAACGATCTAATAGATAAAAATAAACAGAGGGGAAATAGGAGAAAGATCGGGTAAGCTAGGGTTAAATCGAGCGACCGTGAGATCGATTGATCGATAAACAGAAAGTGATCAAGGTCGTTTACCTCCGCCATCCGTAGCTTCTCGGCTGCAGGAAACGAAGCTCTGGAATGCGGCTCACCACGGCAGCCGGACGCCCTTGTTCAAACTATAATGGGTCCCTGTTGTCTCCGTAGATTTTCGACCGTTGGATCAAAAGCCCAGGGCTGACCGTCCAGAGATTGAAAGCCGCAACTTGGGCCAGGCTGTATTCCCGTTACGGCCCAACCCAATTCCCCCATACTCCCCCTCATGTTTCGCTCGCATCCGTCAATGTGAAAGCTTCGAGTAACCTGCTGATCCCGCCTGCCAGATTTGTATTATTCCTTCTTCTTAACTATGTGCCCAATACAAATGTCATGTTACAAATGCTATTGGCAGTATTTTGGTTACCACCCAAATTATAGGAAATTGCTGCAATCTATGGAACTCTAACGAATTATCTACAACTCAAACCTTTGATTTCTTGCAGTGTTCGGTGACTGCCATAGTAAAGAGGCATTTGGTTCCGATCAAAATTAAAATTAAAATCGAAATGAATTGGAATAAAAATTAAAATAGACATATTTTTTACAATGTCCAATGATTCTACTATAGTAAAGATGAATTTGATGTCTGATCAAAATCAAAATTAGAATCGAAATAGATTGGAATAGAAATTGGAATAATCATATTCTCCAATAAATTTGTTTCACGATTGAAATTAGAATTGAAGCCAGAATGGTATTTGAATATTATATATTAGTAGTTCAGATTAAATTTTAGAGAATTGAAGTATTCTCGTTCATCCTTAAAATTGAAATAGTAATGAAACTCCTTCCAACCAAACAATTGAAATAGAAGTCACTCACCCTCATTTCAATTCCAGAACCCAAATCTTCTCAATCAAACATACCCTAAGTTTATTGATACATAAGCCAAGCCCTTGTTTTCACCCTAATCTTTCATAATATTAAAGCTTGAGCCTAGTCTTTCAAGAGTTTTACTTGCCGTCACAATCTTGAGGAGCCAAGCAACCGATCATCTCGTTTCCATGGTAAGGGCAGCTCAGGAGGCGTTTACTTGGCAGTCCAGTTTTCCTTCTTCATATTTCACTTTGTAATAGCTTATAACTGGTCTTCGGCCCAAGCTTTTTACAATGACACCCAAAAAAAAAAGGAAAAAAAATAAAAATCATCAATTTTTCTCATTTAAAAGCAATCACCATGTATCACATTGCAGAGTTGTCTGATATTTTCTGCATACCCTAACTGTAGAAATTATTTGTAGAAATTAATGAGTGCATTAGTTTTCTACCCAAGCTAGCTACGTTGCAAGCATTGGCGCATGGCTTCAAACATCAGTAGAAAGATACTACGAGGAGATTGTTGCCTGCTCATTTATATGGTTCATATACGTACCATTAAATTTTATGACCATCACCATACAAACGATCAAAATAATAGTAAAGATCATTCATCTAAAAAATTATCTTATAATCGGACGCTGTTTGACCTTTTGATCACTCATTTTTCATTTAACAGTCCAAATCATTCCGTACTAAAATGATCATGATAATAATATCCGATTGAAATGAAATTTTGATAGTGTGCTATAAATTTACCGAGATCATCGTTGTCAGATTTTGAACCCATCAATGGTCTCTATTTATCAGATCATCATACAGACGTTCGAGACCATTGAAAATCGAATTTTATTGATCGATATAGCTAGGGCTTCCTGATCGAGACAATTTTTTGTAACGATACTCTAACAATAATTATTTAGATGATGAATGGTGAAGATGGGCTTTAAATTCTAAAATTATATCATATTCAGAAAAAAAAATAAAAAAAAATCATATTCGGTTGCAAAATACATTTGTGATCAATTTTTCAGTTGTAAAATATTAAAAAATTTTATGATCAAAAATCGATCACAAAATTTTTGAATTATTTTTTAATCTATAAATAAGTTTGTGACTAATTTTTTGATCATAAAATATTAATTTTGTGAATAAAAAATCGATTATAAAATTATTTATAGATCAAAAAAATAATTCAAGTATTTTGCGATCGATTTTTCGATCATAAACTTTTTAATATTTTACAACCAAAAAATCGATCATAAATATATTTAAATTAAAAAAATAATTAAAATATTTTATGATCAATTTTTCAGTCACAAAATATTAAAAAAAATTTACGATCGAAAAATCGTTCATAAACTTATCTATAGATTAAAAAACAAGTCAAGAATTTTGCGACCAATTTTTTTATCATAAAATTTTTAATAAAAATAAAAAAATGAAAAGCTTGCAACTGATTTTTTTGACTGTAAAATAATAAATCCATTTTGCAATCAAAAAATTGATCGCTAAATTATTTAAAAATCAAATTAAATAATTGAAAATTATTGTGATCAAATTTGTGGTTGCAAATTCATAAAATATTAATATTTTATAAATATATTTTTATATTTAACTTTTTAGTTGTAAAATCATTCGTAAAATTTTAATTTTGCAACTGATTTTTTCAGTTGCTATATTAATTTTTTTATTATCGATTGTAAAATTGATCACAAAATTTTAAATTTTACGATCAATATTTTTTGGTTGCTCTATTAATTTTTTTTAATAATCAGTCATAAAATCGATTGTAAAAAATTTTGATTGTAAAATCGATGACAAACTTCAACCGCAAAATTCAATTGCAAAATTGATCGCAAAATCATTGTTTTTTTGTAGTGACTTCACAGGATACAAAAAATAAATAAATAGGAACTAAAAAATAGATTGCAAAATTAGAAAGCAATTCATAGCTCAGATTTCCAATCTAATAATAAAAACTGAAATCGAAAAAGTATCCAAGATGAATAAAATATAATAATGATTTAATAAATACCTTATACTGGATTCAAATTTGAGAAATAAAATCTGAAATCCAAACCAACCTACAAATAGTAAAAAAATTGAGATGTTTAGCAAATTTTCATTATAAAGTTAAAGATTGGTCTAACAAAAGATATCATATTTAACAATATCATATTAATAGTATACAAAAATATATCTGGATTTCTTAATAAAATAAAAATTGATTCTTCATATAGATAATTTCAACATATTAATAGTGCAATTCATAAAAAGTGACACAATAAGTCAAATAAAAAACATACAATCGAAATTAGCATCATTTTCATTCATTGCCAAAATATGATTAAATTTCATCGAACAAACCAAAGCATGATATAATCATTCTTTAGATATAAAGAAAAGAAGATAAAGTTAGCCCTCATAAATCCCAAAATACAAAATATTGAGCCACACACTAGTATCCTTCTAAAACATACCTATACATAGTCCAAGATAGTATTCTCACCAATCGATGATTCAGAATCTGATCAGAATATTTTTTTATATTTTTTAACTTCCTTGAACAAATTACTATAGTCATTCAACAACCTCTTATATCTATTGACCGTCAGTTCATGCTCCCAATGCAATTGCTATGCTCGTACTCAAGTTGTTCATGATTGTTTTTAATTCTTTGGTACATACACTCATAATATTCCTGTCTTTAAAGTTAAAATCTTCAAGTTCAAATTTAAATCTTTGCTGCAATCTATTTATGGTGAATTATGTAGCAGATTCTTCCAATTTATATCGACATGCATGAAATGTCTTTGGATCTTAAAAATTTTAAGTGACTCATCGTTCTGCTTAAGTACAATCTTCACATACGACCTCATCATGCCATCATCTCGGACCTTTAATCCATAAATCGGTCTAGATAAGCCTAATTTATCGATTGTTTTTTAGAGCATGATCTTTGATAAAATTTTGATTCTTTTCATTTCTACAATTATAATTAGCTAAAAATTAGTGAACTAATCAGAAAAATATAAAATTTTATAATTATTTTTAAAATCTAACAAAGCAATATATGACGGTATTCTCTTACACTAGATAATCTACTAAATTTAAAATATCCAATATACAATTCATTCATAAATCCCACAAAATATAATTACAATAACCTAAAAAAAGTTATGTTAATTATTACATTGTATTAGCCAAATTATATGCTAATTTATAATTAGCCATATTGTATTTCATAAATTATAATTTTATTATCATATTATATTACCCAAATTATATACTAATCTATATCAAATTACATATTGTGTCTTACAAAATATACAATAAATTTTCCATCAATATTAATTTTTGTCATATTATATTACCCAAAATATTTTTTTTTTAATCTACAACATCATATATCATTTTCTATCAATACTGTTAAGTTATATTTTCAGTATAAATATAAAAAAAATAAATATAACAAAAATTCTGATAATTTTTGGTTGGATGTCACCTCTATGTCTCCTCTAGCAAGTAACCCATGCTATGCAGTAGGCGTAAAGCAATCCAAGAAAAAATATAATGATAATTAAAAATAAATAATAATTTTTAAATAAATAATTTTTAAATATAATGATAATTTAAAATAAATAATAATGATATTTGTTTATCCAAAAAAATTTATTTCAATTCTATTTCGCCTTTCTAGAAAAATATAGTCATAAACCATATTAAATAAATCATATTAATAAAATATCATATTCAATAAAAAAAGATTATTTTATCAACTAAATCATAGATCATTAAAATTCTTAATGATTTTTTTATTAGGAAGGTGATTTTTCCCACCAATGTATGTAGGATTTTTTTATCTTTTTTATTTTTATTAAATTATTTTTTCAATGTCTAAACAAAAAAAAGAATCAAATATTATAAAATTCTAATATTTTTCACATAAACTGTTTTATAGGGATGCCTACATAATCCTTTATGCAGCCAGCATTTTATGTGTTTAGAACGCATAAAATTCTTATGCGGCCAGGGACTTAAATAATCATCCCCTCCCCCAAACCATCTATTTTCCTTCCCGACCCTTCCATTCTCGCTGGCCTCCCTCCACCCCCCTCTTCGATCTCCTCCCTCTCCAGCCAACCCCCTCTTCGACCAACCCTCCTCTCTCCATGGCTAAATCCATCCCCTATTGTAGCGGTCTTGCCATCCGACAACTCGCATGGAACGGTGATGCCCATACCGATGGATCCACCACTTCTTCGAGCAGACGGACTGGCGAAGGCCATGCATGATCGGCACCATTCCTCTCATCTTTTCTTCTTTTTCTGAAAATAGGAGGCCGTTGGTTGCTACGAGAGCCTCTCCTCTCCATTCTCAACTTGGATCAGTCCGTCTCTAGTATCATCTCCTTCTCCGTTCTCTTTTCCTTCTTTCTCCAATCGCTCGCCTATTTTTTTTCTTCTTATATCCTTCAACCACTCTTCCTCTCTGAAATCCTAGTCCCAATCAAAACCATAACGCCCCTCCACCACCATCCCCACCTTCAAACCCTAGCCCTAACCCTCCCCACCACCAACGCTTTCTCTTGCCCACTTTTGAAATTCTACCCTGACCTATGGGTCTCTTTCCAATCGAAAACTCTAGCTCTCTCTATGACCATCCCCACCTTCGAAGCCTAATCCTAACCCTAACCCAAACCCTAACCTAACAAAACCCTAACCCTAATTCAAATTGCCACCCTAACCCCTATCCACAATCAACCCATCCCAAATCCTTATCCTAACCCTACTCTTCTCTCCTCCACCCAAGTAACCCTAACCCTAATCCTCACCACCACCGTCCCTTCCTCTCACCCACCACTGAAACCCGAACCCCACCTCCACCGAAAACCTGAACCCCACCAACCCCACCATTCTCACTTCCGAACCCTAACCCTGGCCCTAGCCGTGACCCTAACCCTGGCCCTAGCCGTGACCCTAGCACCCATCTCAACCCTAATTGGACTCAAGCTCATTCACAATTGACCTAACCTAATTACTCATTCTAACCCTAACTCGAAACTGAACCCTAACCCTAATTTTGGCCCACCCAAACCACCTTTCAACAATCAATAACCCGCAACCTGAAACCCAACACCCAAATAACCTAAAACCCGATAACCCACTACTCAAAACCTGAATCCGATAAATCAATACATCAGTAACCTGATAACCTGTATCTATATATCCGAATCTGTGGATTCGAAGCTTTTAATACCCAAAGAATGCCTGAACTCGAATCCTATAGCCCAAAACCCAATAACTCAAACCTGTAACATGAACCTACATCCACGTACATCTGTGCACAGAAGCTGTTGAACTTTAGCAGCACCATTGACTGTGGAAGGCTCCATGATGATTTTCAAGAATGGATGGCTGCTCTACGTAGCAACCTGCCAAAAAACCCCACGACGATCAACAATGTTGATCGGATATGAACCCTCTCTCTTTCATATGATGCAATAAGGGAAGATGAAGGCTGCCACAATAACCCCCCATTGCTCTGATGGTATTTAAAAAAAATAAAAAATGAATATACTGAATCCTTTTTCTTCCTCAGATGATGCAGTAAGGGGTTCGGATGGCTGCAGCACACCTGCAGCAACCACCCCAATCAAGATTTGATGAGATTGTAAAATGGGAATGGAAGGATATACATCTACTGTAAGTTAAAAAAAAATGCCTCATCACAGAAAATCTTCTTCCATGCACGGTCTCCGCCTATCATATGGAGGAGAATATATATATAGATCCTTTCTTCCATCCTCTGCTAACTAATCCCCTCCATCATCACCCTCTGTGAGACTCTGCAACTCTCTATCTAAATCACTATCATCTCAACCTACCAAATCCATCGATTGTTCTCTCCAACTATCTATTATCCAGTAGTCTAGATACATAATTCAGATGGAATGATCAGAAGATCCGCTCTCCCTCTTAAATCAGTCTCTGTCACCCAGCAAATGGGTCCTGCCATCTAGCAGGTCATCCAATAGGTAGATTTTAAGCACGTGATTCTTTTTTTCTTTTAAATATAAAATATATCAGATATTGGTGGGATCAGACGGTAGACTGGATCGACAAGTGGCTTCTGCCACTAGCATGTAGATTCGACTGACATTTTATTGTGTGATATTTTAAATTTTAGGCTCATTTATTATGTGATATTTTAAATATTATCCTCATTCTCTAACATCTGATATTTGAAATATGAACAAATGAGGCATTAGATGGCTGACACATGGCAGATGGATAGGACCGCATGTGAAATGCTGGATGTGCGACACTTGTCACATTGAGAAAGCACTGACTTCTCCTTTAATATAATGAACAAATGAGCCATTAGATAGTTGACACATGGTAGATGGATAGGACCACATATGTAATGCTGGATGTGCGATACTTGTCGCACTGGAAAAGCATTGGCTTCCCCATTAATGTAATATATAGATATCACACTCTGTTTAGATAATTATATATATATATATATATATATATATATATATATATATATATATATATATATATATATATATATATATATATATATATTGTCTTGATTGTTGAGTTTCGATGGTATGACACGTATTCCAACAAGAGCTATGGCTTGTATTCATCACACTACAGTTCAAATAATTCAATAAAAATATGGCCTAGGTCCCTATATAAATATACCCTTTTTCCCTTTTTTTCATAGCCCTTGGAACTTTTAACCCACTCAAAAAGAAAAGAAAATCAAAATTTGTATGGCCTGTAGCTTGTTTTTATCCATACATGCACGCAGGCACAATATCATCAATACTCATATCTTCTAGAGTAGAAAAGAATTGTCTAACCCGGTGATCCTTTAACTGTCTTCAATTACAGACTTGTTTAACAACACTGTTGCTGTTGTCATGTTTTTGTTAATTGCAATACAAATTAGTAATTACGTCAAGTTTGCGTTTGCACAGAATTTTTGTGATCCTTTGCTTATTTCTGATTTATTTTCAAAGCAACAAAATTCGCTTTCAAAAATATGACCAATAATTTGAAACATAAAAAGGTTTTCAACATACATGTGCATTCTTAATCATATTTTTTGTTATTTTTTGCGTATTGAGGAAAAAAAAAGGAAAAGAAAAGAAGAGTGATACCAAACAGGCCCTGCACCATTTGCGCCAAAAAAAAAAAAAAAAAAAAAAAACACAACAGGACAAAGAAACAAATTAAAGACAAAGGCAGAAGGGAGATAACATTCACTTATCATGTAAAAGAGCCCAAAACAACTTCTACACAGCTGACCACACTGGAAGAGAGACAGACTTTTGTTTATATACTAAAGACATGCATGGGCTACTACCAAAAAAAAAAAAAACAAGAAAAAGACATGCATGGTTTCAGAGACCAGGGAATCAAATGCCCAAAGCTAGACCAATAGTCTCGCCATCAGTGATGCCCACCACCCGAACCAGAGCCGGAACCATAACCATATCCCTCACCATACCCCGAACCGGACCCGGCACCATTACCGGAACCACCCCCATAACCTCGACCCTCCCCATAACCAGACCCTGAGCCAGACCCACGCCCACTTCCCTGACCTGAACCTTGACCCACACCAGAACCGGCGCCAGAACCTGCCGACGAACCGGCACCGGAACCACCCGACCCAGCGTAAGACCCGGCGTTGGAGCCAGCGTACGAACCTCCCCCAGAGGCAGAGCCCGAGCCGGACCCCGAGCCCGACGCCGAACCAGAACCAGACGCCGAACCTGAACCAGACCCCGAGCCAGATGCCGATCCCCCGCCGCCCAGGCCGAGCCCAAGACCAAGCCCGAGCCCGAGGCCAAGCCCAAGATCCAGGTCCTTCCGGATAGGGCGACTCTCCGTGGTGAATAAAGCGAAGGCAAAGGAGAAGAGAAGCAAGGCTACCGCAGAAGTCTTCTTAGTTGCCATATCTACTCTCTCCAGGCTGCTATTAAGGAATTCTTGGGGAGGTCCGGTGGACTAGAAGGGTTATTTATAGGCCAATCTGCAACTAGGACGCCGACATCACACGTGAAATGGGACGGAGAGGTTGGAATTATCTTTAAGAGGAAGCAACGAAAGTCCATGACTTGTGGAGAAATTATTAGATAGATCAGGCCAAATGGACACTCGCCACGCGCACCATGAAAATTATCACCCCAGCGTCCCAAACCTGTGGCTGAAAGGAATGCCACAAAAGAGAGTGGGGGATAGCATGAATCCACTTAGTTTGTGAGGACGACAGAAAAAAAAAAAAAAGGAGTGCCACTTCCCCGCGCACTAGTGTCTGAGAATAACACGTAGGCTAGCACGTGTGAAGTACAGGACTAGCCTTCGAGTAGTCAATAGATATTGATCTCGGTCGACCTAATATCTTTAGACTTTCTGCATGGCTGCGTGCACACAAGAGAATAGTTGGAGGTTTAATATATGGGAACCGCAAACAAGATACAAACCAGCTAGGTCACGACGAGTCTAAAACCTGGAGCCCTCACCCCTCGTTTGGATGGGACCCATCGGTATTGGTGCGTGAAGCTATTATAAGGTGACGATGGATCCATACGTGGATATTAATAGTGCTCGAGGGAATTCTAGACGGTTCCTGGAATCTGAACGAGAAATTATTAGGTGGATCAAATTCATCATGGACCTAAGATGAATTTAATCATTTTTTCCTCATCTTGCTTCTTTTTAAATGTAATAGCAATACATTATGGGATGAATTTATCCCAGGTCCACGGGACCACGGTGGACATGATCCACCTAATAATTCCTCCAGGTATGAAGCAATGCAAAGTGCAGGGACTTCTAAAGGAACATTTCTGCTATGCCATTGTTGTCAGGTCCACTGGCGAGGACTTAGTGGCTGTAGCTTTACAGCAGTGTCACGTTAAAATGGTCTATTGTTACGTGCCGGCCTTTGCAGCCACTTTATCAAGTTGCTTTAACCTGGAGGTCCCAGACCACGTCACATTAAATTTGTTCGCATGGAACAGAGGCAAAAGGAAGAGCGGGCTAAGCTGCAAGCTTTGAATCCAACGCATGGCTCAAATCTCTATGTGTGGGACGTTTCAATTGACCTGTTCTGGTGTTCTAGGAGCTAGAAGATGATGAGATTTTCATATGGATGGAGAGTGCAACATTGCCAATTGTCCGAAGGGTAACGTTATTGCTGTTTGTTTTATTGCAAAGGCTTGTTGGACTCTGGAACAAGTGACATTTCATATAATCTTGTGATTATTGTTGTTTCAAGTGCACATTGTTATACTCTTGATCGGCTTTGATGGTATATGGATGATGAGCATCAAAGAGTAACAAAAGGTACTTGTCAATATAACATCAAAAAGTTTGTCATTTGAAGTGAGGCTTGGGATCGTCACTGGTAATGTTAAGAGGGATGGAAGCATTACTTTTCACATAGTTGAATAAAATTAAGCGGACCAACATGACCTGTTTATGTTGGCGGACCTAGCATGACTAGAAAAGCCGTCTTGTAGTGCCCAAAAATAAGGCTACAATTTTGTGATAAAGAAGATGATAACATTTTCTAACTCCGAAAGAGAACTGGGTTTGACATGCATTTTACAAGTAAACCAACTTTAGAATTCAAGGGGCTGCCATGTGGTGATCTCTTCTAAACGTGCCAGAACAAGATGCAGATTATCCCTTGTAGAAAGAACAAATCTTCATGGCATGTTTGACAATTGCATCATTCTATTGTAACAACTATCAATTTCCAAACACGGGAATGAATCTTGAATGTTAATTCAAGCCGATGGCGCCCTAATCCAAAACTGTATATATTAATCCTGCATTTTTTTTTTTTTTTTTTGGTGCGTCCTTTTAATCTTCGCAACTTGTTCACATTCATTAGTTAGTATAGGGCTTCTAGCATCGCAAGTCAATTAGGCCAGATGAGCTCACAGTAAGGGCTTACCAATTCTGACTATTTGTTATCTTGCAGATCCAAAATTATATTGAACCAGGCCAGCTTTAAAAGATTTTGACCTTACTAGAATTTCTTTTAGATGTCTCTCATTATGATAAAAAATTACTTTTGAATCCATGCCCTTGCAAAATTGCCAAAACATCATCACTTATCTACGGTAATTGGTAAAGTGCTATATGCACATTCTTTTTTTTTTTTTTTTTTGAAGAAAAGAATATCACCACTTATCAACTTAGTTAATACGACTATTACTTAAAAGCACATAAGATAAAAGTGAGATGCATAAAAGGGAGCTGTCATGCTGCTTGTGTACTTCACTGGCCTAGCAATTAGGCTAATAATCTAGGATTCATGATGAGTAGAGCTAATTGGGATCAAATATTAAAATATTGTGATCTAGACCCAGTTTATGATAGATGAATTGGAAACGCTTCTTAAGCACTCAAGTATTTCACATAAGGTTTCTTTCCAAATGCATGACCAAAATCCATTAGTCAGCTTAGATTCTCAAACATCAGGAAGACGGACGGCTTTGATTACTCCCACAGCTTCAGAACCAAACAGTAAAATGACTGCGTCGACCGTTGGCAAGCAATGACGCGCAGGGCGGATTCAGAATATTCCGTGGCGCGTGACGAGAAACAAAAGCGGAGCCGATCTCGCCCTCCATCCACTATTTTCTTTTTTTTAAAAAAAAATGCGTACGGCCAAGATTCTTTCTCCAAACCACTATCCGTTACCCGCCGCACATCCGATCCGACCCTAATGCTATCCCATCTAACTATACTTTGACTCTTTCTTAAACCAAAGATTCCATCAAGATATAGCACTAACAACCCCTTAATATCTCTCACCTAGCTCAGCTCGCTCCCTCACTTCTACAGTCCTACTACTATCTTTTTCTCTTTGTTCACCGAGAAGCCTTCACTCCTTGATGGCCTCTGAGACTTCTGCACCCAAAGCGCTCCCTCCTCCCCCTTCTTCCCCCGCGAAAATCGTCGGCCTGCTTGCCATCTTCGTCTACTTTCTCTCCCTCCCAATTCTCGGCTTCGGCATCTGGCTCCTCGCCACCCGGGAGTACGAGTGCGAGAATCTCCTGCAAATGCCGGCAATGCGGATCGGCATCGGTGTCGGGCTACTGTTCCTCTTTGTGATCAGTAATCTTGTGGTGTACCATGGGAGAGGGGTGCTGATCCCGGGGCACACGATACTGAGCATAGCACTGGTGGTGATGCTGATGGTGGGGCTGTCGCTGGTTGGCATGTACAGAATGGAGGCTCGAGGAGTGCCGGCATCGCCGATGTGGCTGCGGGAGAGGGTGGCGAGAGGCGATACATGGAACAACATCAAGACGTGCCTGTATGATAACAGCGTATGCGCCGAATTGACATACAAGACCATCCAACTCACCTCTTACGAATTCAGCATGAAGAAGCTTTCTGCAATCGAGGTAAGATGAGATATAGTGTAGGCTATTAATTAAAAGTAATTCAGGACTTTCATCTTATACGCTAGGAAATTAATAGTTTAGATGGAACGAGAGTGCTTGATACCAATTTCATGCACCTTTGGATTATTAACAACTTCCACGTACAAAAACAGTAGGATATATATATATATATATATATATCAATGCAATTCCTTTACCAAGGTTAATAGGAACCCGATCACAATATGGAAGTTTTTTAACGTTGGTTTTTCTAATGATGATAGCAGCCAATTCACTCAGAAGATCGGTTTTAAATGAAATAGTATCTCATGATTCAAGATCTTCTTTAATTTCTAATATATTTGGCCTATCAAATTTACATGTAGCCAAGTTGAAAATTGTTTTGCATGTGTGCGTATGTGGAAGCAAATTAAGATGGGTAGAAGGCCATCGCCATTGCTTTAGATCATGAAAATTTTCCGAATTTTTATGTTGATAACTAAACTACGAACTAAATTAATGTTTTAAATGTCATTAATGATGATTCTTTTGTGATGAATAAGGCTGGATGTTGTAGGCCACCAAACTTGTGTGGTATGGTGTATGTAAATGCTACATATTGGAATGCGGCTGGGAGGAAGAATGGAGGAGAAACCGGACCGGTAGCAGATCCAACCGTGCTTGCTTCCTCTGAGGATTGTCGCAGATGGAGCAATGAATTCAATGATCTCTGTTATGATTGCTACTCATGCAGAGTGGGGTTCTTGAAGACCATAACATCCAGATGGAGGAAGATAGGTATGTTTCTCACTGTAACGTCAGTGTTACTAGTGGCAGTTCATTCCCTACGCTTTATTCTCATGATGACTGCAGAGAGGAACAAGTAGCATGTAGCTTGGAAGCATAGCACTTGGAACTGTAAGGTTTTTTATTTTTTAATTTGTCCTTTGAAGAAAGTTTGTAGTCCATGTTAATGAAGAGATTAGGTCAGTCTTTTTATTTTTGCTGCTTTCGTTTATTCGCTAATTAAATAGTAATAATTTTTGTAAACAATGACTAATTAATGACAATGGAAAACAGGACTTCCTCTTCTTCTTCTTCTTCCTCCTCTTTTTTGAGCGGAAACAAAGGGAAACAGGACTTCCATGATCCCCAAATGACTAAAAGCATACAACTTTTCTACAAGCACAGTTAGAGCGCCACAGAATCAGAATCACCTGAGTCAACACTTAAAAGCACCACCATTAATTGCTTAAAATTCATGGCCACCTCTCTCTAATGCAGAAGTGCCGGGGTGCAATAGCTGGGATATAATCCACTTTATAACCTACTCCTTGAATCTGTATGTAGTCTTGCAAAAATTCTTACTTTAAGCAGATACTCTTTTCACTACGCTTTCAGCATAATTAATTTTATAATCTCAATGTGCATCAATTTTTTTTATCTTTTTAGTATACTAGTTTAAGCATAATTAGTTAATTTCACAATTTCAAACAACCAACCAAATCTTGTGAATGTATTTTTCTTATGATAAAAATGTTCTTTATAAAAAGATTTGTAGGCAAAAAGGTATAAGATGGGGGTATCCTGTTAAGAAAAAATATGTGCAACCAATAATAATCAGCACCAATAATAAGGCAAATCAAATCGCACAAAAGAACATCAAAAGTTTTACGTGAAAAATCCAGAAACGGAAAAAATCACAGGCCAAACTAGAGAGAAAAACTTTCACTATAATCAGTGATATACACAGTTCTTCGAAAAACTCCAGAGATCACATAAGCTATAAATCATCAAATCCACAACAAACAGCAACCCCAAAAATCTCACAATATAAAGTCAAATAAAAATCTAGGTTAGAGAGTACCTGACAACAATCAAACCGTTGGATGTGAAGAACCATATGCAGGGAACACGTCTACAAATTTTTGGGCCAATCGGAGTTGAATCACCATTCCGATTGGAGACAAAAGATCATAGACAAAAGATCATAGCCAAAAAAAAAAATTTTCCTCTCGAGCGGCGGTGTTCGGGTCACGTACGTGTGTATCAGCGATCGAGAGAGAGAGCGAGAGAGCAAAAGAGAGGGCGCTCTCAAACCCTCACGTGGCTCATTAAATATTGGGCCTCACATGGGTAGAACCTAACAAATCTCCCTCTTCTGACCAATGTAGGGGCTTCACCAAACCCGCTATCTGTCTGCATACCTCTATCTTATCTCTTGGCAATATTTTTGTCAACATATCTGATCCATTTCTATCAGTATGGATTTTCTCAAGAGATAACAATTTGTTTTTCAAAATATTACGAATTCAATGATAACGAATATTAATATGTTTGGAACGAAAGTGAAAAGTTGGATTCTTACTGAGGTGGATGCAACTCTGACTGTCACTGTAAACTGTAAATTCTTTCTGCTTCAGTCCCAGTTTTCATAAAAAAATTTTCATTTAGAGTACTTCCTTACAGGCTTCAACTATAGCAATATATTCTACTTCTGTGGTCGACAAAGCAATACATTTCTGCAATCTGGATTGCCATGACACAGCCCCCCTGCAAAAATAATCAGGTATCCTGAAGTGGACTTTCTGGAGTCAACATCTCCAGCTCAATCTGCATCACTATAACCACATAACACTGGTTTATCAGTTCCAAAACATAAACAAATACAAGATGTTCCTTTAAGATACCTGAATATCCACTTCACTGCTTCTCAATGCTGTTTATCTAGATTAGAGAGGAATCTACTAACCACACCAACTGCATGAGCAATATCAGGCCTGATGCAAACCATAGCATACATTAAACTGCCAACTGCAGATGCATAAGACACTTTTTTCATCTTTTTCCTCTCTTCTCTACCAGTAGGACACTGCTGAGAGCTTAACTTAAAGTGACCTGCGAGTGGAGAGCTCACTGATTTTGCCTTGCTCATATTAAACCTGTCAAAAATCTTCTCGATATATTTCTCTTGTGAGAGCCATAACTTCTTTTATTTTCTATCACGAAAAATTCTCATACCAAGAATATGCCTGGCTGGTCCTAAGTCTTTCATTGCAAAGGACTTACTCATCTCTCTTTTCAGCTTGTCAATTTTCTTTCTGTCATAGCCTACAATCAACATGTCATCAACATAAAGCAGAAGTATGGTAAAATCATTATCATCAAACCTCTTAACAAAAACACAATGATCAGAAAGGGTTCTTGTATATTCCTGATCTGTCATAAATGACTCAAACTTTCTATACCACTGTCGAGGTGCTTGCTTTAGACTATACAAGCTCTTCTTCAATATGTATACAAGATGCTCCTTGCCTTTGACCTTGAACCCTTCTGGTTGCTCCATGTATACCTCTTCCTCCAGATTTTCATGGAGAAAGGCTGTCTTCATATCAAGCTGCTCAATCTCTAGATTCAAGGTAATAGCTAATTCAAGCACAACTCTGATAGATAACATCTTCACTACAGGTGAGAAGATCTCCTCAAAATCAATATCCTGCTTCTGATCAAAGCCCTTCACAACTAATCTGATCTTATACCTTAGTTGTGAGCTGTTCTCTTCATTTTTTAGTTTGAACACCCATTTGTTCTTGAGTGCTTTCTTACCCTTAAGTAGTTCTACCAGCTCAAAGGTGTGATTGTCATACAAACTTTGCATCTCCTCTTGCATGGCTTTCATTCACTCTTTACTTTGCTGACTTAAAGTAACTTTCTGATAGCTCTCTGGTTCTCCCCATCAGTCAACAACACATACTCATGAGTAGAATATCTAGTAGAAGCCTGTCTCTCCCTACTAGATCTCCTCAAAGGTACTGGCTCTGTAAGTTTCTGCTAACCAAACTGCTCAGGGACTGCTTCATCAGCTGTAGAAAACTCATCAGGTGTAGACGTCACATCAACAAGAATCTCAGCATCTACTGGCTCATGGTGATCTCCCTGTATCTCCTCTTTGTTAACTACAGGTGAATGGACTATATCTGTATCACTGAGATCATCTCTGAATGACTGTTTTTTCTTAGTCTATTCAATATTCTCAATGGTTTGATCTTCTATGAACACAACATCTCTGCTTCTTGTCACCTTTTTATCAATTGGATCCCACAGTCTGTAGCCAAATTCTTTATGTCCATAACCTAAGAAAATACACTATCTTATCTTGCTATCAAGCTTGGATCTCTCATCTTTAGGAACATGAACAAATGCTTGGCAGCCAAACACTCTCAAATGTCTGCAGGAAACATCTTTCTTCGTCCACACTCTATTTGGTATATCACCATTCAATGGAGCTGAAGGAGAAAGATTAATTAAATCAACTGCAGTCCTCATTGCCTCATCCCAAAATAGGTTAGGTAGCTTAGCATGTGAAAGCATACATCATATCCTTTCTTCAATTATTCTGTTCATCTTTTCTGCCATCCCGTTGTGCTGAGGCATCTTTAGAACAGTCTTCTCAAGCTTAATACCAAAATCTTGCAATACTTCTCAAAAGGACCTCTGTATTCGCCACCATTATCAACACGAATACACTTCAACTATTTTTCAGTCTCTCTTTCAACACTTGCATGAAAATGCTTAAATACATCTATCACCTAATATTTAGATCTCAAAGGATATGCCCAAATCTTTCTAGAGTGATCATCAATAAAGTTAACAAAATAAATAGCACCGCCAAGACTTTTAGTATTCATAGAACTGATATCAGTATGAACCAAATCAAGAATACTTTGACATCTATGAGGATATGATCTATGAAATGCATGTCTATGTTGTTTACCAATAAAACAATGAGTACATGATGTTAGATTAGTACCATTCAAATCTGGCAAGAGTTTCTTCTTTGCAAGAAGTTCTAGACCTTTCTTGCTCATGTGACCAAGCCTCTTGTGCCACAGCTCAGTAGAGGAATCTTCAAGAGCATTCATTTCTTCTCTACATATCCTGACTTCTGTCCTGTAGAGAGTATCCAACTTCTTGCCTCTGGCTTTTATCAGTGAGCCTCTAGTGAGCTTCCATCTCCCCTCACTAAAAGTATTACAGTAACCTTCTTCATCAAGGCAACATGTGGAAATCAAGTTGAGACGAATGTCTGATACATGTCTTACATTCTTCAGCAGTAGCTTGCCTCCTATGCTGGTCTCTAGTAATACATCTCCCATACCTATAATTTTAGAAACACCATTGTTTCCCATTCTCACTTGGCCATAGTCACCTTTCACATAGGATGTGAAAAAATTATGTCGTGATGTGACATGATATGAAGCAGCTGAATCAACTATCCAAGTAGAGTCCGGACAAATAAGGTTAACATATCCATCATCACAGACAACGAACACATCACCATCTGAAGTTGCTGCTACTGTACCCTTCTCTTTGTCATCTTTTTCTTCACCTCTTTTTCTTGAATTCTCTCTTTTGAGTTTTCTACATTCATTCTTGTAGTGTCCTATCTTACCACAATGGTAGCACTTGATGTTCTTCCTTCCTTGTGATCTCCCTCTGTTCTTGTTACAATACTGAGGAGCTTTACTGTTGCTTCTCCCTCGCCTCTCTATAACAAGTGCCTCAGATTGGTTAGAGATTCCTTGCTCTTTGCACCTTGTTTCTTCATTATACATACTGTCTTTCACCATATTTAATGTCAAAACATCTTTAGGGGCAGAATTGCTAAGTGATACAACAAGTGTCTCCCAGCTGTCAGGTAGAGAACTCAGTAAAAGTAATGCCTGTCCTTCATCATCAAAGGCTATTTTAACACTAGTCAATTGATTCATCAAATCAAGAAACTCACTGAGATGTTCAGTCACCGAACGATTTTCTTTGTACTTCAAGTTGACTAGCTTTCTCATCAAAAACACCTTATTTTGTGGGCTCTTTCTCTCATACAACTCCTCTAGTTTTGTCCAAAGTGAGTTAGCATTGGTCTCTGTGGTAAAATGATGGAATATACTATTGTCAATCCACTGCCTGATCAATCCAACAGCTTTTCTGTGCATAACCTGCCACTCTTTCTCTGACTTGCCTTCTGGTTTCGCACTCTCCTTCGATGGGCTCATGCAAATCTTTGCAGTATAAATAATCCTCCATCGTTGGCTTCCAGATCGAATAGTTCGACTGAGTTAATTTCAACATGGTGCCTGTGCTATTATCCTCCATCTAATCACACAAATCACTGTAGCCGACCTGGCTTTGGTACCAATTTGTTAAGAAAAATATGAGCAACCAATAATAACAAGCACCAATAATAAAGACAAATCAAATCGCACAAAAGAACACCAAAAGTTTTACGTGGAAAACCCAGAAACAGGAAAAACCACGGGCCAAGCCAGAGAAAAAAACTTTCACTATAATCAGTGAGATACACAGTTCTTCTGAAAACTCCAGAGATTACATAGACCACAGATCATTAAATCCACAACAAATAACAACTCCGAAAATCTCACAATCCAAAGTCAAATAAAAATCTAGGTTAGAGAGTATCTGACAACAATCAAACTGTTGGATGTGGAGAACCATATGTAAGGAACACGTCTACAAATTTTTGGGCCAATAGAAATTGAATCACCATTCTGATTGTAGACAAAAGATCACAGCCAAAAAAAAATTTTTTTTTTCTCCCGGATGGCAGCGTTCGGGTTGCGTGGGTGTGTATCAGCGATCGAGAGGGAGAGCGAAGAGAAAAAGAGACGGCGCACTCAAACCCTCACGTGACCCATTAAATATTGGGCCCACATGGACAGAACCCAACATATCCCTCTGCCAAATGCCACCCATTAACTCTGCCCCCCTAGTGATTAAAGTAGAGAAGGGATTGATCACTCAGTTCATAAGTCAAGAATTGATAAGCTGGTATCTTTAAGTCAATCATATTTCATTAGCTATATGAAACGCCTAAAGGCCGTGCAACCAGCTCTTCTATGACAATCACTGTTCAGTCTGTGCGCGGGGCCAAAGGATGACCTCGACCTGCAACGCGTCAGGTCGATGGCAGTAGGAATTGCTCCACAAATGAACATGCGATCTTATCCACAAGGCTTAATTTGTGGCCACGCCAACCTAAGAGTTTTCACAATCCTTTCTCACGTTCCTCCCACCACCTGGAATGCCTTCTACCTCTACTTTGAAGCTTATAAATAGCTCTCATCTCACCAACTTCTCTTCACAGCAGTTACCTACTCTCGAGTGTTATAATTTGGACTTCACACTGTGGTTGCCGACCCATACTAAGAGTGCCGAGAAGAGACTACTATAAGGTTTTATATTACTATGGCTTGCGTGAACCCTCTTCTCCCTGCTATTCTTGTCGTTGCTTCCTTTGTCTTGGTAGCAGAATGTCGGGTCTCCAGGAAGGACCTTGGTGTGGGCCTGGGTGGTGGACTTGGCGTTGGAGTTGGTGTTGGCTTAGGAGGTGGTAGTGCTTCCGGCTCCGGCTCCGGTTCGGCCTCTGGCTCTGGATCTGGTGCGGGGTCTGGGGCCGGTTCAGGTGCAGGGTCATCCGCAGGGTCTGATGCCGGTTCAGGTTCGGGTTATGGTTCTGGCCAAGGGTCTGGCTCGGGATCTGGTACGGGATATGGTGAAGGCTACGGTGAAGGCCATGGCCATGGTGCGGGAACTGGTTCGGGACATGGTGAAGGCTACGGCGAAGGGTATGGTGAAGGCCATGGTTCTGGTTCTGGTGATGGTTCAGGCTCGGGTTATGGTGAGGGTCACGGGTCTGGGTCTGGGTATGGTAGCGGCCATGGCAAGTGATTTACTTGACTGTAGTTTTATGTACTAGAATTGCACCACCTCATTGTATCAATAAATAAGAAGATGGCCAATGAGAGTGCTTATGCTTTGATCTATGATCTTTTCTCTCAACTGCTTTTGTTAAACACTACAGTAATTAAGTTCTGACTTCATGTATGCAATTTGTATGGAATGTCAAATTTCCCGTATGGAATATCAAACTTGCATCTATCAAATAAGCTGTGACTGGACGGTTGCATGGTCACCAAAGAAAGCTAGATTCCAAATAAAAGGAGATCATAAATCACGTACAATTTTTTTTTAGAAAATCAGACGAGAAAGATGTTTCCTTTCTAATGCCAATTTGACTGCATATTGCTCTACAATCTACATCTGTTTCTTGCTTACCCTTACTCGATATACTCGCAGCATGCTCTCCTAAACTTGGACAAAATGCGACAGCAAAACTACTAAACATGGTTGTTTTGCTAAAACTAAGGCAAACTATGGAACCATGCCTGGAGGCAAGAGGATCAGACCTCTTGAAAGTTAACCTGGTGGAAGCTGGTTTAAAATAATATTAAAAGGGATACCTTAGCACGAAAAGAATCTGGCTATCTCATTTAGAGCAGCCATGCATGCCTTCGGAAAAGAAAATCATAGCCATTTATACTATGAGAAACATATACCTTAAAGACATCACAGTACTAGAGGTGATTCCATAAGAGAACTATAACTTTTTCTTTTTTCTTGACCATGTTATTTGATTGCCTCCAAAGATGCAATAGTATTCTTTAAGTTAAAATTGCTAGTTATCTTGACCACCGTGTACGTAGTACCCTATGCTGTTCTAATCATGTCATGGAGAAACAAAATGCAACTAGAATACCAACTTGATTAGGGGTCTCTTTGAATGGCAGTGGATCCTGCACAACTGAAGTCGTAGAGTTGCATAATTAACCAACCAAAAAAAGGGCAAATTGATTCCTGGTCCTTTCTTTGACTACCAGGTGCCCCTATTTTAAGGATTTTTGCACAGCTACAACTGCAGAGGATTTGCACTCTTCAACTCGAGAAGTCTTATGTCATATGCCGGATTGAAAAGATATAGACTTGCACTTAAAATTTGATTTGAATTTTCAGTTCTCCACCAGTTTTAGGGTCACGCATCTGTAAAGAAGAATGTAGACACTGGATCTAACACGCCTAGGTTGGTAGCGTTCGAGATCATTCTTCATGCTTGCTTGAGCCTTGAATCCTCATAGGAAGTTTCAGCATGTGGCCAAGTATGGACGATTTGTTGCGTGCCCACAGGGCACCTGGATCACTTAGGCTCCGTCCAAGTTTGGTAGATGATAGCCAAAATGAGAACAGGGTGACACCAGCATCCAATATAATGCCATCATCTCATCATCGCAAGTACTGAGGTGGTGCAATAGCAATCCAAGCTGTCTAGCACCTTCACAATTTGGTGGCAAAATGTCATATCCTCTTCCACCCTACTCATTTAATTAGTTTTCTAAGTAATGCAAGTGGTTTACCTGCAATTTCAATAGCAATTAACTACATTGGTCGGCTAGTGGTAATTAACCTCAATCGAATCAAGAGAGTGGATAGCTTGTCTATTGGTCCCTTTATTTTAGACACGTGCATTGTTCAATTATGAGTGCATGCATGCCTGCCTGGATATATATCTTGTTGAGATATGTACGTATCGTTTCTTAAATAAAGTCCTATATCCTACCGCACATTTTGAACCAAATGCTCTAAACACAACAATTAACCTTTAAGCTTTTACAATCCACTAATTAAATCGCTCATTATAAAACAAGTAGAATGGGACACGTGAGAAGCGCTGCCAACAAGAGCCAAGTCAAACATACTCTGCCTCTGGTGCGCGGAGCCCATGGGCGGTGGTGGCCGGCTACGTGGCAAACTGCACTAGAGATTAATGTGGACTGCTCCACTGAGAACGCATGCAATCTCCTCCACAAGCTTTGAGGACACGCCAACCCATTAACGTCCTTCTCTGATCAGTCCTCCCGCCACCACCACTGCTTTACTTTTACTTCCCGCATCCTTGTATATATCCACCAGCCTATAAATAGCTAGCTATTCCTTCAGCTACTCTTCGTCACAAAACTTATTGCTACTGTCTTCTTATACTGCAGTAAGTGAGCATTGTTGCACTAAAAAGTGACTAGGAAATAGAAGAATGGCTTGGTTGAAGCCTCTAGTCCTTGCTGTTCTTGTTGTTGCTTCCTTTGCTTTGGTTGCAGAGAGCCGGGTCTCTAGGATGGACCTTGGCGTGGGTCTGGGTGGTGGGGTTGGTGCTGGCACTGGAGTTGATGTTGGCACAGGAGGTGTTAGTGTCTCTGGCTCTGGATCTGGCTCGGGTTCGGAATCTCGGTCTGCCGGCTCCAGCTCCGACTCGGATTCGTTTTCTGCTTCTCGGTCTGGGTCTATCTCTGTCCCACTTCTGGGACCTGGAGGTAGTTCATCTGCGGGTTCGGGTGCCGGTTCCTCTGCAGGGTCTGGTGCTGGTTCCGGTTCGAGCTCTGGACATGGTGAAGGCTACGGTGAGGGCCACGGATATGGGTCTGGCGGTGGAAATGGCAATTAAGAGAATAATATTGTATGTCAGATGGTTTGCACCACCTTAGTGTAATGATAAATAAGGAGATGGTGAATAAGAATGCGTGCTTTGAGCTATAATCTACCTTTCTTACATATTTCCTGTGGCTAAGAATAAAGTATGTAATTCATGGAGGCAGCCCTTTTGACTTGCATTCTTTGTCTAAGAAAAGGAAAAGAGTTTTGCATGTACACCATTAATGGATGGCTTATCGGAATGTGGAATTTGCACCTAATAAATAACCGGGCCTAAATAAGTTATAGGTTACCTGTAAGAGAGACGCAATCCACTATGGTAATCGTTCTTTCAGATAAATGGAGGTCTGTGGTGTATCCAGTATTTTAACATATACAAGAAAGATGGTGTTTAGTTGTTGTCCTCCACCACATTTCTAACCTTTGTTCTGTGAGATAATAGATGTTAAATCAAGTACCCTTGCCTGGAAGGCTGGAATGCTCTAGCAGATCAAAGCATCCTTACGATGCCTAGTGCAGGGATTTTTCTACGGATAAGATTAACGCCAGCTGCCACCAAGGTAGAGGATGATATATATAGTCTTCAATCTCATCTCGACATGTTTCAGATTTATACAAGAATGATCCAGGAGTTCAAGAACAGTTCATCAATCTTGGAACCCAAGGCCAAAACTATTTGTCCTCGAAAAAAAAAAAAAAAAAGACATGTTATTTGACACATCGTATGCCACTCATACCCCTTTGGTTAATCTTCTTAAATAACGTAACTGGATAAGCTGAGCCCAGTTTGGCTAGTAATCAACCCAACCTGCTGTTTCATTATATTTTCTTTTCTTTACCCACATGTGAAAGCTTAGTCAACCTCTCCCCCATTTGAATTAGTAGAATGGACAGCTTTAAGCGTGAGTCCACTGCACTCATGCTTTTCATGTTGCAGACAAACGTGTCAATTGTTGTTGGCGATGATTAAATAAATAAAATTGATGCATCACACCGCACCATCTGGATCATTAAATGACCCAAAGTGTCACCAACTCCAATAATTCATGCCGTAAAAAAAAAATCGATCATTTTTTTCTGTGCAAAAGATACAATCCTCACCTGCTCCTATATATTTGCAACATAAATAAAGAAGTGATGAATGAATGCTGACTGCCTTACCATCGTACTCTTCTTTACTCTGCTTTTTTGAAGTTTTACTCTTCTCTTGAAAAGTTTGGACATCAACCAAATTGGGCATCAAACAGAAAACTGATGGTCCGATCTCAGATATGCAAATGGGCCAGAAAACTTGCCACTGGACAAGCTCCATGGCCTGGCCACAATTTGAAATTGGCCTACAGCCCGGCCCATTTGCATCTAACTGATATGCAGGTCTCTCTAAAATAGTCTCGATCAGAAATATTTTATGTACCACCAGCAGCATCACGGATGTCGTCCGTGATGATTGACTCACGCACAGGATCGAAAAAAAAAAAAATCAGATGCTGCACTCCGGCCTTGTGCACCGCCTGCGGTGCACAAAGCATTTCTCTAATCACAATACTGCATCCTAAACACAATTAAGCTAAAATTTTAGCTGAACGTTAGCTCACAAACAGCTCTGTCATATGATACCTCCGATCACATCTGTGGCGCTGTAGTATATCAATTAGATTCGTAGCAACCTGGAAAAATGGAGAAGAGTGAAAAAAAAAAAAAAAGCTAACAAAATCATTGTTGTACATTCAACTATTTTGTATCTTACTCTCGAACTTTTTTTCTTTTTTCTTTTTTTGTCCATATCCGTTGAGCAGTTCTTTGGGAATCGTGCATTGGGAAATCGTGATCCCACCTCATCTGAGGAGGCTGCTTTTGGGATGGACATTTTCACTAATTCCACCAACCAGAGGGCCTTCGTTCCCCTTCCCTCTCATAACAATGATAATGATGATAATTATAATAACAATAGTATAATAATTTGTAGCAATTGTAGCAGTAAAAGTAGTGGCATTTGGAAAGAAATATTATATTTCCTTAATGGTACCTAATATTGGAACCCAAGGCCAAATCTATTTGTCCTCAAAAGAAAAAAAAAAAAAAAAAAGGACATGTTATTTGACATATCGTATGCCACTCATACCCCTTTGGTTAATATTCTGAATAACGTAACTGGATAAGCTGAGGCCAGTTTGGCTAGTAGCCAACCTAACCTGCTGTTTCATTATATTTTCTTTTCTTTACCCACATATGAAAGCTCGGTCAACCTCTCCTCCATTTCAATTAGTAGAATGGACAGCTTTGAGCATGAGTCCACCGCACACATGCTTTTCATGTTGCAGACAAACGTGTCCATTGTTGTTGGCGATGGTTAAATAAATAAAATTGATGCATCACACCGCACCATCTGGATCATTAAATGACCCAAAGTGTCACCAACTCCAAGCGAGCGATTTTTATGATGGATGGTACGTTGGCACCTAGAAAAAGATGACCACTACGACATCCAAAGGTTAGTCACCAAACCAAATGAAACCACTTCTGCGCTGCAAACAGCATTAGAGACTAGCTATTGGGGATGACTCCACTATGGCTCCAGTGCCTTCAAGGCCACGTCTGCCCAAAACATAAAAATTAGTCCTCGCATTATTACAAAGCTTGTATCCAGTTGACTTTTCCGCATATCCACAAGCTATAAATAGCTTATCCCTCGGCTCTTATAGGGTTTGGGTTATATCCTTCGCATGGAAGGATGATTGATCCTTTTTTTCGCGAGGTCAACCATTGAATGTCACTTTACACAGCTTTCTAAACCTTTTTTTTCTATCCATCTATACCGATCATAAAATAGATGTCATGTTTTGAAAGTTATGTAAAATATGATCCAATAATTTATATCGTGAAAAAAGATCGATCATTTTTTTTTCTGTGCAAAAGATACAATCCTCACCTGCTCCTATATATTTGCAACATAAATAAGGAAGTGATGAATGAATGCTGACTGCCTTACCATCATACTCCTCTTTACTCTGCTTCTTTGAAGTTTTACACTTTCCTTGAAAAGTTTGGACATCAACCTAATTGGGCATCAAACGGAAAACTGATGTTCCGCTCTTACATATGCAAGTGGGCCAGAAAACTTGCCACTGGAAAAGCTCTGTGGCCTGGCCAAAATTTGAAATTGGCCTACAGGCCGGCCCATTTGCATCTAACTGATATGCAAGTCTCTCTAAAATAACGAGAAATATTTTGTGCACTGCAGGTAGCATCATGCGTATAACTTGTGGTGATTGACTCATGCATAGGGTCGGAAGAAAAAAAAAAAAAAAGGACACCGCATCCCGGCTCTGCCTGCACAACGCCCGTGTTGCACAAAGTATTTCTCTAGCCCCAATACTGCATCCTAAACACAATTAAGCTAAAATTTTAGCTGAACGTTAGCTCACAAACAGCTGTCATATGATACCTCCGATCACATCTGTGGCGCTGTAGTATATCAATTAGATTCGTAGCAACCTGGAAAAATGGAGAAGAGGAAAAAAAAAAAAAGCTAACAAAAGCATTGTTGTACATTCAACTATTTTGTATCTTACTCTCAAACTTTCCTTTTTTTTTTTTTGGTCCATATCCGTTGAGCGATTCTTTGGGAATCGTGCATTGGGAAATCGTGATCCCACCTCATCCGAAGAGGCTGCTTTTGGAATGGACATTTTCAATAATTCCACCAACCAGAGGGCCTTCGTTCCCCTTTCTTCTCACAATAATGATAATGATGATAATTATAATAACAATAGTATAATAATTTGTAGCAATTCTAATCTAATATAATACTCAACACGCGGTTGACAAAAAAAAAAAATAGAGAATAGAAGGCACGTGCTGCGTATGTGTTGGAAATACGATGGATGGGAGTGAGATGAGTCTGAATAAGACTCTTCTTCTCTTCTTCTATAAAAGAAGAATTTGAGCCAGAATCAGACACCATCCTAGCACTATTTAAAGTCCCTATCTTCCTCTAATTCTCTTTATCGGTGATCCTAAGCCCATCAAGCTGCCAAAGTCTCCATATTTCTTCCCAATCATCGGTCGCCACTAGCACTGTGGCTGTGGGAAATCATCACCACAAGTTGTCAAAAAAAAATTAGGTAAGAACCCAGCATTTGTATGACTAATTTTCTCTCCTTCTTCTGTATGTCCTAAGTCTCGAATTTTGGTCGGTCTCTCTCCAGATTTTTGTTCGAAAAGCTGACATTTGGTCTCCTATTTTTTCCTGCTTCATTTTTAATTTTTCTACCATCGGTTGCCGTCGCTAGTCACCGGACTGGGGTCGTTGGTTGCCACCATGGCCTGCTCTTCTGGCCACTAGTGTTGCCGGCCAGGAGGTGGACCTCCTTGGCATTGGGATTAAGGGAACAAGGAGTTCCCTCTTCCGTGGAAAGTAAAAAGAGGACCGCATGGGTCCTCTGTCCCGTGAAGAAGAAGAAAGAAAAAAAAAAAGAGAGAATTTCTCTCTTTTCCCTCCCTTCTCTCTGAGTTTGAGTCTCCACTTTCTCTCTCTAAAAGTTTTACTTTCTCTCTTTAGATGGATTCTCTCTCTTGATGGATTTCTCTATCTCGAAGTTATCTTTCTAAGATTAGTCCAGTGAAGGACCTCTTTTTTTGACGATTTTGATCGAGTTTAGTAAAAAGTCTGAGCCTAAATGGAGTTTTGATTTGAGATTTATTTAGATCTAATTCTGAATTAGAATTAATGCAAGAATATAATTTTGAATAATAGATACTGAAGAATTTTCTAAAGATTAATCAATCTATTCGCTCAGTGGTCTCTGAAAGGTAAGTAATGAATCATCTTCTTGAGATATTTTATATTTATTTTAAAATTAAATAATTATTTTTTAAAATTATGTATGATTTATGAAATTATGTTTGAATGAAAAATAATTCTGAAATACTATGATTTATTGATTATGCATATGTTCAGTGAAAATTATGACATGTTATGCTACAAAATATTTCAGTCAAATTTTGATACAGATCAAATTTATACTCTCAGTCTAACTATATTTCAGTGGATCCTACTAATGGAGATTATACATTGGTACTCAATAGACTCTGTCAGTGGAGGTTATGCACTGGTATTTAGTAGACCTTATCAATAAAAGTTATGCGCTGGTATTCAGTGGACCCTGTCAATAAGGGTTAAACGTTAGTCATAGTCGTGGTTATTGAATTATGAGTATTTTGATTTGAATCGAATTTATGATTATGTTGTATATAAATATTTGAAAAGATTGAATTTGCATTGAACTAGCATAAAATATATTTTTATATTTATTCACAGTATTATTCTTGAATATTATATAATATTTAAAATATTTAGTTGAGATATTTATTACTTATTGGGCTGTCTAACTCATCACCTCTCTTTTTATTTTTTTTCAGATTCAGATAATTAATTACGAGCATGGATAATAATGTTGCGACAGAGCTTATAGAGGTGAGATTTAGCATTATCAACTTCATTAAACTTAGATCTATTATTTTATTTTTAGTAAAACTTTATTAGATATAAGATATTTGATTTAATTATTTAAATTAAAGTTAAATAATAATTATTTAAATTTTATTCTGCTGTGATGCATTGATATCGTGATGAGATACCTTGCATGCTTATGAAGAAAATTTTTCATAAGTATGTGACGGTTGCCATGGCCCTCAACTTGTAATTTTGGATCGAGGATGTGACAATTAAAGTGGTATCAGAGCATAAATAGATAAATTATGATACATAGAATCAGATATGAGTATAGGTAGGTAGACACTAGAGACATTGAGACAATGACTTATACTGATTATGACATAATCTAGAAACTTAAAATTGATACAAGTACATTGTTAGATTTGAATTAGAATGTGCAGCGAAAGCATAGTGGTCTGAATTATTCTCAAATTGATCAAAATAAAAATTTGATCTGAAAGATATCATGCTGAAAGATTCGATTTTGAAATAAAAAAATAATTATGATAAAAGCAATCCAAAATTTTGAGAACTTAAACAAAAAAAATTTTGAGGATAAAATTTATTTTTAGAAAGAGAGAATGTAATACCCAAGACCCAGTTGATCAAAAAAAAGCTAGCACATGCTGCGTATGTGTTGGAAATATAGTGGATGGGAGGGAGGTGAGTTCGAATAGGACACTTCTTCCACGGAAGAAGAATTTGAGTCAGAATCCAATGCCATCCTAGCACTATTTAAAGCCCTTACCTTCCTCTAATTCTCTTTATCGATGATCCTAAGCCCATCAAGCCACTGAAGTCTCCATATTTCTTCCCAATTGTCGGCCGTCACCAGCACTGTGGCCGTAGGAAATCATCGCCACAAGTTGTCAAAAAAAAATTAAGTAAGAACCCAGCATTTGTATGACTTATCTCCTCTCCTTCTTTTGGGTGCCCTAAGTCTCGAATTTCAATCAATCTCTCTCCAGATTTTTGCTCGAAAAGCTGAGTTTTGGTCTCCTATTTTTCTCTGCTTCATTTTTAGTTTTTCTACCATCGATTGTCGTCACTGGTCGCTGGATTGGGGTTGCCGATTGCCACCATGGCCTGCTCCTCCGGCAACGAGCATTACAACAAAACTCATTTTTTGTGATAATTAATTAGACACAAAAGCCTAATTGCCATGAATAAAATTTAAGATATCAAAATTTAGTGGCAAATTAAAATAATTACCATTAATATCTATTTTTTACCAACAAATATATAAATTGCCATTATAAAATATATTTATACCAACTTTTATTAGTAATTACTATTATAAATCATATTTATATCGATATTTATTAATAATTATCATTATAAAATATATTTTTATCTATATTTATTAATAATTATTATAAAATATATTTTTATTAGCATTTATTAATAATTATTATAATTTATTTATGATTTTTTATCCATGTGTATTGGGATGTTTTGCACGTGGAGGAAATGCTTCCTGCCTTTTTTCGCGTGCTGGCTCAACCCGTGCAAGTTTTCTCACAGACGCCAAGCCTCCCTCATAATTAGAATTTGTTACTTCCCCTGGCACCTGCAAGGATGGGAAAAAAATCAAAGTAGAATCAGAAGAGATAGGGAGAGATCGGCATCGCTCCTCCCATCGATCTCCTGTCGAAAGTGAGACAAGGAGAGATAGAGAGATCGATGTTGCTCCTTCCGTCGATCTCTCATCGAAAGGGAGACAAGGAGAGATACAGAGAGACTGACATCGCCTGTCCCATCGATCCCCCACCTCACAAAATCTGAATTCTCTCCAATCGATCCCTCCGATCTTCCCCACATCGTCCAGAATTTCGAATGATTCCTTCTTCCCCAGGTTGGTCTTCCAATCGCCGTTCTCTAGGTTGCCTTCTTTTGTGGTGGATGCCTTGTTTCGGAGAGAAGTTTATTTAAAAATATAAGCTTTTTGTGCCTTGTTTCGTCTGATTTATCATTGATTTGTTGTTACTTAGGGATTTGTTGCTCCTTGAATTGATTTTGATGATTACAAACTATTTGAGGAGGTTATTAACGATTTTGACTTGAAAAAAGATTTATTATTTTTCAGGAGCAAAATCATAATTTTATCAAATCCTAATTCGAAAGCCTCAAAAGCAAGAACAGAAAATTTGTGATCTATTGAAGAAAATTTCATAATTTTTGGATGTATATTTTGAAAGACAATAATATTTATAAAATTGAGTCGACCCCATGAGTCGACTCATATCAAATGGACCTGAACGGCATGCTACTTTTTTGGCTGGCACATCCAATTGAGTCGACCCCATGAGTTGACCCCTATGCATGAGTCAACCCTATGAGTCGACCTCTGTTGCTGTGCACCCCAAAATTATAGAACAGTCATTTTCTATTCTGTACCATAGAAGTCGACCTCATGAGTCGACTCATGTGTATGAGTCGACCCTATGAGTCGATCCCTGCGATGAAAAAACTCCGTAACGGCTAGCTTTTTCGCTCGTTTTAACGTATTTAATGCTCATTTAATGATCTTCAACGATTCTAAAACTATTCAGATCACTCTCCACCATCATTTGAAGCTATAAAAGGCACTTAAAAGAGGAAATAAAGAAGATTTTTCAAGCATCCATTTCAGTCCTAAGCAAAGAGCCTTCTTTAAGTTAAAGAAGCTTTCATTTCAAGTTTACCAATCTCTCAAGAGCTCATTCAAGTCTTCAACAATCTTGAGAAGAATCAGAAAAGCTTCTTCATTATTATGTAAAGTATATTTAAAGATTGATTTGCTCATTAAAAAAGCTACATTTATATTTTCGTGTGATTAACTGTTATACTCTATTTTTGAGTTGATCTTTAGTTTTGAAAGGGTTTCAAAAGGTGGCAAGGTTGATCCGAATCTTGAATCGGATTATATTGGATTGGCTTGTTCTCAAGAAATAAGTATTCTAGCTTGAAATAGCTAGAGTCAGAGGTACCGACATTGTATTCTTGTTGAATACGATATAGTGGATTTGAATTCTCAAGTAGGAGCTTGGAGAGTGGATGTAGGTGCAAAGTTGACACCGAACCACTATAAATCTTGATTATTTATGGTGTACTTACTTATTTTTTATTTTATTTTTTTTTTCTTTCTTGCACTCTTGCATCTAATATCTTCACTTTGCTTAAATCACTCACTTCAACTAACTTACCTTTTATTACTTAATCCTTGTGGTTCTAAATTAATTTTAAATTTTTAAAAATCTAATTCACCCCCTCTTAGGTTGTATAACTGGGCAACAAGTGGTATCAGAGCCTGGTGCTCTAGTCCTACTTTGATTTAACTATCAAAGAGCTAAAGATCTATGGCAACTTAAGTTGGTGCTTCACTAGCCGAGGGGCAGTCCACAAACCGACTTTCACTTTTCAATGGGTCAAATTATATCTATTGAAAAGCTCGAATGAAAATCTTTATTCAAGCACTTGACTATGATATATAGAGTATCATAGTAAATAGACCACACACACCCACTAAAATAATTGATGGTGTGGAATCAGCCAAATCCGAAAAAGAATGGGATGAGGTTGATAAGAAAATGGCTCAACTTAATGCAAAAGCCATGAATATTTTATATTGTGCTCTAGATACTAATAAATTCAATCATATTTCAACATGCATGTCAGTTGAAAAAATATGAGATAGATTAGAAGTAACTCATGAAGAAACTAATTAAGTGAAGGAATCAAAAATTAACATGCTTGTGCATAAATATGAACTCTTTAAAATGGAGCATGATGAATCAATAACTGAAATATTTACTCATTTTACTGATATTATTAATGATCTAAAAAGTCTTGATAAGTCTTATTCTAACAGTGATCTCGTGAGAAAAATTCTTAGGTCTTTACCAAGGACTTGAGAGGCCAAAGTGACTGCAATCCAAGAAGCCAAAGATCTGAATATCTTATCTTTGGAGGAGCTTCTAGGATCACTAATGACACATGAGCTAAGCATGAAATAATATTTAGAAGAAGATGTCAAAAAGAAGAGGACAATCGTCCTCAAATCCACTACTCAACTTGATGAGGAATCTGATGATATGAAAAATGAAGAGCAGGATAAAGAAATGACCCTCATTACTAGAAAGTTTAAGAAGTTTTTGAAGAAAAGAAGACAAGGAATGAGGAAGAGGCCACCTACAAAAGAAAAACATAGCAAAGAGAAGGATAAGGAGCAACCCCTTATTTGTTATGAATGTAAGAAGCCGGGATACTTTAAGTCTGAATGTCCACAACTTAAGAAAGGTCCCAAGAAGTACAAGAAAAATGCTATGATGGTTACATAGAGTGAAAGTGATAAGTCAAGCTCCGAAGAAGAAGACTCAAATGAACCAGCCAACTTGTGCCTTATGGCACATAAAAATGAGGTAAACACTAAAACTCCTAATGACTTTACCTTTGAAGAACTTCATGAAGTATTTTATGATCTAATTGATGAACTAAAGAAGCTAGGGATAAAGAACAAAGAATTGAAATCAAAGAATCAATCTTTACTAAAAGAAAATAAGATTTTTTTAAATAAAAAATCAATCTTGTCTCAAGAAAATCTAAACTTAAAAAATGAGATTGCCAAGTTAAAACCAATGGTTGAAAAGTTCATTTTAAGTTCAAATAAACTTCAAATGATATTTGACAATCAAAAAGCTATTTATGATAAAATCGGTCTTGGATTAATATTTTAAAGAAACAAAAACTTCAGAAAAATATCTTTGTAAACTCATCATACAATAAGTTTTTAAATATTACTTGCTTTAAATGTGGTAAAGTAGGACACAAATCCTATACATATTTTTTCAACAAATCTGAAAATTTTAATGTGAAGAAAATATGGATTCCAAAAGGAACCATTGTGACTAACTAAAGAGGATCCAAAAAAACTTGGGTATCTAAAGTCAAAACTTGATTTTTGTATGTAGGTGTGTCTTGCATCCCAAGAAACAAATCGAAAATGATATCTTGATAGCGGGTGCTCAAGACACATAACTGGTGATGAATCTCAATTCATCACACTTGATGCTAAAGATGGAGGGATGGTCACCTTTGAAGACAATGGCAAAGGAGAGATCATCGGTATAGATAACATTGGTATCATTCCCTCTAAGTACATTGAAAATATTTTATTAGTAGATGGTTTGAAACATAATCTATTAAGCATCAGTCAATTTTATGATAAAGGATACAAAGTCATGTTTGAATCTTCATTATGTATAGTAATTAGTCCTATTGATGAAGGCATTAAATTTATTGGGCATAGACATGGTAATGTCTATATGGTAGATTTGAATGATCTTTCCAAAATAAACATGCAATGCCTAGTAGTCTTGAATACCAAGATTAATGAGACTAGTTGGCTTTGGCATCATAGGCTTGCACATATTAGCATGCATTCACTTTCAAAATTTATTAAAAAAGAACTGGTTACCAGCTTACCCAAATTGAATTTTGAAAAGGATAGAATTTATGATACTTGCCAACTGGGTAAACAAACAAGAGTCTCATTCAAATCTAAAAATATTGTTTCAACTTCTAGGCTATTAAAACTATTACACATGGATTTATTTGGACCCACTAGAACTACTAGTCTAGGTGAAAAATGATATGGCTTTGTGATTATTGATGATTTCTCTCATTTTACATGGGTCTTCTTTTTGGCACATAAGGATGAAACTTTTCATGTGTTCTCAAAATTTTATCAAAAAATTACTAATGAAAAAGATTTTTTAATTCAAAATATTCGAAGTAATCATGGAATCGAATTTGAAAATCAAGATTTTAAAAAGTTCGATGATGAAAAAGGTATTGATCATAACTTTTCAGCACCTAAGACACTCCAACAAAATGGAGTAATAGAAAGAAAAAATAGAATCCTTGAAGAAATGGCCCGTACTATGCTATGTGAAAGCAACCTCCCAAGATATTTTTGGACGAAAGTAATTAATACGGCATGTTACATATTAAATCATACTTTAATTAGATCAATTTTAAAGAAAACTCCCTATGAGCTTTGGAAATGAAGAAAACTAAACATTGTATATTTTCATATTTTTGGTTGTCGATGTTTTATTTTGAACAATGGTAAAGAAAGACTAAAAAAATTTGATGCAAAATTCAATGAAGCTATTTTTCTTGGTTACTCCTTTTCTAGCAAAGCTTTTAAAGTTTTTAACAAAAAAACTTTAGTAGTAGAAGAGTCAATACATGTTATTTTTGATGAAACTAACGATCTTCCTTTAAGGAAGAATGAAGGTATTGATGATGCAGATCCTGTTATAGAAGGAATGAAGGAGATCATCCTAAAAGACTCAATAATTCAAAATGAAGAAGAACATGAAAACAAACAAGAGGATGAAGGTGAAGAACAACAAGAACAATCTCAAGGGTCAAATGATCTACTTAAAGAATGGAAGTATGATCACAATCATCCCAAAGAATTAATCATTGGTGATCCTACACATGAAGTAAGAACTCGTTCTTCACTTAGAGATGCATACAATCATTTTGCATTTATCTCTCATCTTGAACCTAAAACCATAGATGAAGCTGAAAAAGATTATAATTGGATAAATGCAATGCAAGAAGAACTTAATCAATTTGAAAGAAATAATATATGGATATTAGTATCAAGACTTAAAAATTATCTAGTAATTGGCACAAAATGGATATATAGAAATAAATTGGATGAATATGAAAATATAATTAGGAATAAAGCAAGATTGGTTGCAAAGGGTTATAATCAAGAAGAAAAAATTGATTTTGATGAGACATTTGTACTTGTTGCTAAATTAGAAGCAATTAGGCTTATACTTGCATATGCTTGCTTTATGAATTTTAAGTTATTCCAAATGGATGTCAAAAGTACTTTTCTAAATGGATATATTGCTGAAGAAGTTTATGTAGAATAACCTTCCGATTTTGAAAATCATACTTTTTCTAATCATATTTTTAAATTAAACAAAGCATTATATGGTTTAAAACAAGCACTTAGGGCTTGGTATGAAAGGCTAAGTAAATTTTTGCTTAATAATGATTTTTCAAGAGAAAATGTAGACACAATCCTTTTCATTAAAAGAAATCAAGATGATATCTTAGTTATATAAATATACGTTGATGACATTATTTTGGATCTACTAATGAAACTTTTTATCAAGATTTTGCTAAACTCATGTAGGGGGAGTTCGAGATGAGCATGATGGAAGAACTTACATTCTTTCTCAGACTCCAAATCAAATAAAGAAAGAAAAGAATCTCCATCACTCAAAGCAAATATACAAGAGAACTACTCAAAAGATTTGGAATGAAGGGTTCCAAAGCAATTGATATACCCATGAGCCCATTATGTAAGCTTGACAAGGATGAAGGAGGTAAAAATATAGACTTAAAATTTTATAGAGGCATGATTGGTTCTCTATTGTATTTAACTGCTAGTAGATCAGATATTATATTTAGTATATATTTTTGTACTCGCTTTCAATCAAATCCAAAAGAATCACACTTAAATGCAGTTAAAAGAATTCTTAGATATTTAAATGGTATACAAACTCTAGGACTATGGTATTCTAAGGACTCATCAATTGACTTAATAGGATATTCAGATACCGATTTTGCTGGATGTAGATTAGATAAAAAAAAATACTAGTGGAACTTGTCAATTTCTTAGAGTTAACTTAATCTCTTGGTTTAGCAAGAAGCAAAATTCGGTGGCACTGTCTATGGTCGAGGCCGAATACATTACAGTCGGAAGTTGTTATGCTCAAATCTTGTAAATTAAGTAACAACTTGAGGACTTTGGCATCAAACTCAATAAAACTCCCATAAGATGTGATAACACTAGTGCTATCAATCTAATTAAAAATCTAACTCAGCACTCTAGATCAAAACATATTGAAATTAGACATCATTTCATAAGAGAATATTTTTAAAATAATAATATAATTCTTGACAATGCATGTACTAAGAAATAATTGGCTGACATTTTTATCAAGGCCTTAAGTGAAGATAGATTTTATGAAATTAGAAGAGAACTAGGAATCCTTGATCCATCAGCTTAAGTATCTCTTTATTCCAAGTTCTTAATGCCAAAAATTTATTGAACCAAATTTGTTGAGCTCAATTCTTATCTCTTCTTATCTCTTAAAAGTTCAAAACTACACTTCACATGATCAATCTCTAGATAGATATTTTTTTCTCAAAGTTTCAGATTTTTTCAAATTTTTTCATCATTCTTATGAATTTTTCTGTGCCATGAGTCGACCCCCAGGGTCGATCCTAGGGTAAACTTATAATTCTGTCAAAACCCTTCGGGCGCTCTCTTTTTATTGAAAATTTTTTTTGAGCTGACTCAGCCCTTCTTCTTCCTCCCACCGAACCAAAAGCTCTCCCTTTTTTCTCCCTTAAATCGAAGATTTCTCTCAAATCTCTCTTCCCACCGATTTTCACCTTTCAAATCATCCGTTTAGGAACCAACTTTCTCTCTTCTTTCTTTCTCATTTGGGCGATTCGAGCTTGCCCTAGATTCTACCCCTCTTCTCCAAATCGATGATTTACCTCTCTAAAATTTTTGTTTTTTCTTCTAAAATTCTTTCCTCTCTACCTCTCATTTAGTCTCCTAAGCTCCTTGCAAGTCTTTTTTGTCCAAATGGCTCCCAAAATGAAGCTACCACAAAGAAAAAAATCTGTTCGCGGATTGGAAGAGAGTGTGCGTAGAAAAAGAATGACAGCCGAACCCTCTCCTGCTCCAATCCCAGCTCCAGGTCCTACTTCAGTTTCTACACAGTCTCCAATCAGTCCAAGCAAGGTACCTTTCTCTGATCAAAAAGTGAAACTCGGAAAGAATATAGATTTCAAATTTTTTGAAAAAGAAGGATTCTTTATTGGATCAAAGATTAAAAATTAAGGATGGAAGTTTCACTGTTTATTAAAGAAAAATACTTATGTTGATTTGGTCAAAAAATTTTACTTAAATTTAAGTTATTGCAATGGAACAGTAAAATCTACAGTGAAAAGTGTTGATATTATTCTTAATCCAGTGCATTTGGGATAAATCCTGCACTTGACTTGTGAAGGCTATACTAATATTGAGCTCCTAATCAAAGAAGAAGGAATTAATATTATCTTAGGAAGAATTTTTACTGAAAGTTTGAATAAATTAGAAGCAAAAATTCTTTCTGTTGAGATAAGACTGTTACATCATATGGTAACCAAACTGTTTGTCCCTAGAAGTGGTAGACATGATCTCTTATCTGGTAGAAATATTTGTATCATGTACGATGTGATCACCCAGACCCTCTTGAAACTTCCTGCTTTGATGTTTGAGACCATGAGAGAGATCCTGAACAGATCTAAGGCTCACTTGCCTTATGGTATGGCACTCGTCCTTATTTTTAAGAGGTTCGAAGTCAGTTTTGAGGGGGAGGCAATTACTAGGTTGTCTCATTTTGACACCATCAACTGCCACACACTGTACCGTATGGGTTTTTCAAAGACTGATGGCGGTTGGTCAAAGAATGTCGAGGAAAGAGCAAAGGAGCCAGCTGAGGGGAGAGCAGAGGAAGAGAGACCGTCTTCACCTCCTTGTGATCTCAGAGCATCTCCTAATATTCAGTTTGTGTCTGATCATGAGACTGGTCCCTCAGAGTCAGTGAGAAGGCATGCTTCAGTTCCACAGTCAGAAAATAGGGTACATCCTTCAGAGTTCAAACTTGCAGATGATCAGATTGAGCTGATGTCCTAGCGTGTTGCCTCTATTTTATCTTAGGAGTTTGTCACCTCAGTCTTTGCTCAGAGATCGACATCTCAAGATGACTCAGACCAAACTTTGATCCCTCATATCTCTACTATTTTTCAGATGCTCACAGCTCAGTCCGTACGACTTGAGGAGCTTGAGGGATGTATTCTGAGACTGACGGACAGACTTCTAGATTTACAGAGGTAAGTTTTAGCCTTAACCCATCTCCAGTCGTAAGAGAACATCACGGAGGTCTCAGACCTATCTGCAGAGGCGGCTAGACTTCGAAGAGTTTTAGAGAGTAGATTTGACTTTTTGAAAAGAGAGATCAGGGGCTCTAGTGAGACTGTCTCTACTCAGTTTAGTACCCTGATGCAGTCTGTATTAAGAGCTTTGGATCTTTTGGACACCATCAGACTTTCTCTTCTAGCACAGTCCGTAGCTTCCCAGGCTCCAGAATCCTTTCGTCCCTCTACTCGTGCCGGTACTTCTACCCATGGCTGAGGCAGACGTGATCGAAATCGTGCCCGTGGATTTGATCCTACATCTCCTCATCATATCTCTGATTCTTCTGATTCTGATGACTCCAGCCATGATATCTATTAGATCTAGAATAGTTAATTTTTTTTTTATTTTTTTCTAGCATCTATCTTATGGCCTTTGTATTTTTTTGGCTGATTGACTCTTGGATAGTTGTTATCCATGATTTTTGTATGATCTATGTATTTTGACTTAATGTATTCAGTCACATTTTGATATATATATTTTTTATGCTTTGAATTTCAATGAATGTCTTTAGATTAATGTTTATGAATGGGATCAATTAAAATATTTTAATTATAAGATATAAAAAATGACTCATATATGTGTGATGAAATATCATGAATAGCAATATCTTCTAAATGAGCAAATTGATATGTCTTTTATAATTGCTATAGTGAGGGGGAGTAGAGAAATAAATAATGAAAAAGGAGCAGTAGAGAAATAAACAATGAAAGAGGGAGAGTAAAGAAATAAAATATGGTATCAAAAAGGAGGAGTAGAGAAATAAACAATGAAAGAGGGGGAGTAAAGAAATAAAATATAGTATCAAAAAAGAAGAGTAGAGAAAATATATCCTTTATGTTATTCTTTTTTTTCTCTCTTCAAAATTCTTTAAGATCTTAATTGATGCTGTCAAAAAGAGAGAGTAGAGAATCAAAAATCGAGATCGAGCAATAAGCAATAAAGAAATAGAATCGAGAGTAACAAGCAAAATTGTCAAAGTAAATGAGCAAAATTGTCAAAGCAAATGTGTCAAAAAACCAAAATTATCAGTAATTTTCAAAATAAATGATCTAATAAGTAAATTTTAAATTGATCTTCAAACTACTCATGATGTATTTCATTCAAATAACTGGCTATGATGTTTAAGTGATGCATCTTCATAAATTTAAAATTTATGTTCAATGCCTTATATATGTTATACTCTGTTTTTGCTCAAGTATTTTGTCATCATCAAAAAGGAGAAGATTGTTGCTCCGTCAATTGATTTTGATGATTACAAAGTATTTGAAGGAGTTACTAATGATTTTGGCTTGAAAAAAAAATTATTATTTTTCAGGAGTAAAATCATAATTTTATCAAGTCCTAATTCGAAAGCCTCAAGAGCAAGAATAGAAGATTTGTGATCTATTGAAAAAAATTTTATAATTTTTGGATGTATATTTAAAAAAAATAATATTTATAAAATTGAGTCGATCCCATGAGTCGACTTATGTCAAATGGAGCTAAACGGTATGCGATTTTTTGACTGGCACACCCAATTGAGTCGACCCCATGAGTTGATCTCTGTGCATGAGTCACCCCTATAAGTCGATCTCTGTTGCTGTGTACGTCAAAATTATAGAACAGTCATTTTCTGTTCTGTACCACAGAAGTCGACCCCATGCGTCAACTCATGTGTATGAGTCGACCCTATGAGTCGACCCCTACGACGAAAAAATTTCATAACGACTAATTTTTCAGCTCATTTTGACGTATTTAATGCTCATTTAATAATCTCCAATGGCTCTAAAACTACCCAGATCACTCTCCACCATCATTTGAAGCTATAAAAGGCACTTAAAGGAGAGAATAAAGAAAGTTTTTCAAGCATTCATTTCAGCCCTAAGCAAAGAGCTTTCTTGAAGTGAAAGAAGCTTTCATTTCAAGTTTACCAACCCCTCAAGAGTTCATTCAAATCTTCAACAACCTTGAGAAAAATCAGAAAAGCTTCTTCATTATTGTGTAAAGTGTATTTAAAGCTTTATTTGCTCATTAAAAGAGCTACATTTGTATTTCCGTGTGATTAACTGTTATATTCTGTTTTTGAGTTGATCTTTAGTTTTGGAAGGATTCCAAAATATGGCAAGATTGATTCGAACCTTGAATCGGATTGTATTGGATTGGTTTGTATCCAAAAAATAAGTGTTCTAGCTTGAGATAGCTAGAGTCGGAGGCACCGACATTGTATTCTTGTTGAATATGGTTTAGTGGATTTGAATTTCAAAGTAGGAGCTTGGAGAGTGGATGTAGGTGCAAGGTTGGCACCGAACCACAATAAATTTTGGTTGTTTATGGTGTGCTTACTTGTTCTCTATCTTTTTTTTTTTCTTGCACTCTTGCATCTAATATCTTAACTTTGCTTGAATCACTCACTTCAACTAACTTGCCTTTTATTACTTAATCTTTGTAGTTCTAAATTAATTTTAAATTTTTAAAAATCTAATTCACCCTCCTCTTGGGTTGCATAGCTGGGCAACAGAATTTTTATGACATATTTTGATCATTGTCTTAACGTGGAAATGATTTTCTGATCCAAAATTCGATCTTTTTGGTTGTAAATTATACTAAAGATCAAGATTTTGGATCGCTGTTTTCTGATCCAAAAATGATGTGCCCGCCTGCGTGCATGCATAGCACTCACCTGCCAGCGATGACATCCTGACCTTGCCCTCGCCGTCGTCACCAACACCGATGTCGGGGTGGAACCTTAATCGCTAGGGGAGCCGGATCCACCTAAAAATGTATAGAATGAAACACATTATTCATGGGTCTTTCGATTGGAGGATGGAGTGTGATGGCTTACCAACGAGTGGAATGGGGGGTGGGGTGGCGACGACGATAAGTGGAGCTGATGTCGGCTAGTGGATTGTCGGATCCAGTATGCACTTTATGTTACTCTCTTTTCCACACACTCATTTGAGTAGAAATTAGTGGTTACAACCATTTTAACCAAAAATTTCTGTGCATTTGGATAGTGGAGGCAGAAGTCGGCATTAGATCAGATTGGATGAGTGACTTATTTTCTATTTATACTTTTAGTTTATATATAGTATCGGTTCTCTAAAGTATAAGATTCTAGACAAATGCGCATCTCCATAATGATATGATTATTATATATGCTGATTTCGATCCTTTAGATTATGTTTGAATATTTTGATTTTTGTAATATATTTTACATATAATGTACAAAGTAGAAATGTATGCTGCATCTCTATTCATTTTTTTTAATTGTAGGACAACTAATTATTATGGATAATCGTAAATACAAGAGATGGATAGAGTGTAGTAAAGTAAGGATTATTTGGATGGGATAGAGAGCTTTCCCAATTCAGCATTCAAATCTGGATCTATTGATGGGAAAAATCCTTTGTCCTTGCAAAAAGTGTGTACATTACTATTATAGAAACCATGCAGAGATTTATGATCACCTTGTAGTCAATGGTATAATGCATGGGTATGATGTTTTGGATTCTATTACATATGCAATCATTTCTAATGGAGTCACTATTAATGGAGAAGAAACATTTGGAGGCAATGATATAGTCGAAATGATACGTGAAGCATTTGGAGTTTATAATGAAGTAAATTTAAATTCAAATACAGAGCCTTTAGGTAAGGTAAATTTAGAAAGATTTGTAGAATTAAAATTCATGGAGCATTCTCTGCCAGATATTGAAAAATTCAATAAAGTGATAGAAGATGCAGAGAAAAAATTATATCCATGCTGCAAGGACTTTATACAATTATCCTTTTTGTTACATTTATATCATATGAAGTGTTTGTATGGATGGTGCAACTCGAGCTTTAATGTGTTGTTAGATATTCTGAGGTATGGATATCCTAACAGTGAGATACCAAAATCTTTCAATGAAGCAAAAAAAGTTATTGAACCGCTGGGGCTTAAGTATGAGAAGATTGATGCTTGTCTCAATGATTGTCTTTTATTTAGAAAGAAATATGCTAATGATGATTCGTGCTCAAATTGTGGGGTTTCTCGATGGAAAAACAATGAGAATGACCAACTCAATGATGTATCAACTTTAAAGAAACGAAAGAAGAAGGAAGTTTTTATGAAGATTATAAGGTATTTCTCCTTAAAATGGAGACTCCAAAGGTTGTTTATGTCATCTAAAATGGCAGATTTGATGAGATGGCATGCAAGGGACCGCAAGAAGGAAAATGATATTTTGAGGCATCCAACTAATTCTGAAGCATGAAAAAATTTGGACCAAAGGTATCCAAAATTTGCTAAAGTGTATCATATTGTTAGGTTGGGGCTAGCTAGTGATGGTTTTAACCCATTTGGGACAATGCGAAGTATATACAGCACATGGCCAATGATTCTAATTTCATATAATTTGCCACCATGAAATTGTATGAAGCAAGAATACTTTATATTGTCATTGCTTATACCTGGCCCAAAGTCACCTAAAAATGATATTGATGTGTTTTTACAATCTCTTATAGAAGAGTTGATTGAGTTATGGGAAGTTGGTATAAAAACATATGATGCTTCAATAAAGACGATATTTCAAATGCATGCAGCAATTATATGGACTATAAATAATTTTTCAGTATATAAAAATCTTTCTAGTTGGTGTACCTTTGGTCAATATGCATGTCCATCTTGTAATGTGGATACCCATTTGAGGTGGTTGACATATGGAAAGAAGTTCTGCTATATGGGTCATAGGCATTTCTTGGATTCTACACATAAATATAGGCATGATGCAAAATCATTTGATGGGTCTAAAAAATTGGGGTATAAACTTTTGGCTCAATTTGGATCTGATTTTTTGGATCAATTAAAAGGAATAAGGTTCAACTTCAGAAAGATGAGTAAACCAGCAGACGGCGTTCAAAAGAGAACATGGAGAAAGTGGAGTATTTTTTTTGAACTTCTTTATTAGAAGCACTATCTCATCAAGCATAATCTTGATCCAATGTATATAGAGACAAATATATGTGGTAACCTTGTGTATACTTTATTGAATGTTGATAAGAAATTAAAGGACAACTTGGGGGCTCATCATGATTTGCGAGAGATAAAAATAAGACCAGAGTTATGGACTGAAAAATGAGATTCTAGAAGGGCTTATTTGCCCCAGCATGTTTCATAATGTCTCCTAATGAGAAAAATCTTTTTTATGAAGCCTTGAAAAATGTAAAGTTTTTAAAAAGTTATGCATCAAATATATCACACTGTATTCGTAAAAATCATAAATTTTTTGAACTTAAGAGCCATGATTATCATGTTTAATGCAGCAACTTATCCCTCTTGCAATACGAGGGACATTGCTTGACAAAGTTAGTTCTGTTTTGATTGAGTTTTGTAGCTTCTTTCAAGGACTATGTGGTGAGTCTCTTAAAGTAGATGAGCTTGAGCTTTTTGAAAAAAAAATTGCTCTAATTCTTTGTGAAATGAAAAAAAAAATTTCACTATCATTTTTTACTATTATGGTGCATTTGATCATTCATCTAGTAAGCGAGGCAAAGATTGTTGGCCCTGTATTCTATTGTTGGATGTATCCCATTGAGAGGTAAAATTTTTATTAATCAGTTAGCTTATTTTGATAGTATATTGTATATATAGCAAATGCAAAGTAATTGAAAACTATCATTTACATAGGTATCTAGCAAGGTTAAAGTCCTATATTCGAAATCGAGCACGTCCAGAGGGTTTAATTGCAGAAGCATATATAGCAAATGAATGCTTATTCTTTTTCTCTCGATATCTCCAAGCATCTACAAATGATACTGATAATGATCTAGAAGTAGAGAAAGGATCATGTCTTTTTCCAATTGAAGGGCAATCATATGGAAGTGTTGAAACATTTATGATGGACAACAAAATATAAACTCAAGCACATCGATATGTGCTTTTTAGTACAATACATATGTAAATATTGTCAAGATATATATAAATTCAATAATAATGCTTTTACATATTGCAAAAAATATGAGAAGTCAATCAAAAGAAAACATCGTAAATCTCATTTAAATCCATGTGATTTAGCAGCCAGGCATAATGAAGAATTTCATGAATGGTTGAAGGAACAGGTAAGTGTAGGTTATTTCCTTTAGTAAAAAAGGCATTTAGAATCAAAGTCTGAATACAATTTCTTTTCTTTTCTTTTCTTTTTCCAAACTATCTAGATTATGGACTTTGATGATGATGAAATCATTGGACCAATCTTTGATGAGATTAAAGTACTTGCTCAAGGGCCAAACCATATTGCAAGAAGGTTTAAAGCTTTTGCTATGGATAATGGTTACAAATTTTGAACTGAAGAGTGTGAAAGAGAAATGAATATCCAAAATAGTGGAGTTATGATTTTAGCAAAAACAGAAAGTTATGCAAGTAGATAGGACACACGCCCAAAATTGAGAAATGTTAACTAGTACGGCAGACTTACTGATATTATAGAGTTGAATTACTATAGCAGATTCAAAGTTATTTTGTTTAGGTGTGATTGGATTGATGTCACACAAAGAAGAGAGATAAGAAAAGATTCTTTGGGATTCACTCTTGTTAATTTTTCTTGGTTGGGACACACTGATGAGCACTTAATATTTCTCGGATTGATGTCACACACTGGTTTTCATCACAAGCTGAACAGATAATATTTATCCAAGACCCTAAAGATCGTGAATGATTCATTCCAAGATAGATAATTCCTAGAGATGCCTTTGATTTGAGTATAGAAAGTGAGCCTCAACTTTCGACCACAAACTTAGAGAATGAAACCATTGATTGGGTTAGAAGAGATATTAATGAGATATTAGTTGATATTGAGGAAGCCGAAGCTGATAATATAGAAAAAGAGATGCAACCCACTAATTCATGAGGACAAGCTATTGAATTCAAATATTATTTAATTTTTAATTAATTACAATAAAATATTTTTTTTTATGATGTACATGACAATAATTTATGATTTTAGTAATATTGAGTTCTATTTTTTTTTATTTATATGTTGGATTTTTTTTCAATTACTATATTTCTTTTCATTTACTGTTATTGAGTTGTCACTAATCCAGAAGATGTTGTATTTGACACATTGCTATAGATATTATGGAAAAATCAAGAAAATGTCTCATGGAGCCTTTAGTAAACAATCGTAGTCAAATCGAAAGTGATATGCCTTTACGATCTCAACAACAAAGTCTATCCCAGAGACAAAATATGTCTCACTTCCAACACCATAATCGATCTAACAGTCCTATAGAGAATGATGATCAATTTCAAAATGGAGATTTCGAAGAGGAAGGACAAGCGGAAGAAAATACATCAGGTATAACATATTTAGTTACAAAGTACTTATCAATCTAAGAAAATAAATATTTTGCCTTTAATTTATTCTTCAGCCAGACCAAATAAGATAGCAAAGGATTGTAATACCAATACATATGATGAGGCTTGCAAGCAAAGAATTGAAGAAAATAAAAGGAGAATTGAGGTGATTGATTGTAAATTTATCAAGTCTTACATTTTTTTTTCTATTTATTAATTGTAAGTTAAGAAAGAATAATTCTTTAATCAATTACTTTAACTATTCTCTTTTCAAGAAATTAAAAATTTTGAAGATTTCAAAAAGCTTAACAGAAGTCACAAATTCAGCAAAAAAGATCTCGGTATAAGCCTAAGTTTTTGTTGATTAATTCTTCATTAAGAACCAACTATTTGTTTGATGTCTATTTTTCTCTCTGTCTCTATATATATATATATTAAATTTTTGCAGCAACAGCACCTTTCAAAATAGAGATCATCCAAGAGCAATATCGTATTGGAACGAAGGTGCTTTTCTCGTTTGGGTCATCAATTAAATAGTTATATGGAGAATGATGAGTCTCACTCGGAACATCACAATAATAGTGATATAATTTTTTATGATGATGAATCTCTAAGTGTTGAAGTAGAAGAAAAAGAAAATACATTATGTATAATATAGTATTATATAGTTATTTGTGACGTAGGACAAAATCTAATGTATGGAGTCCTTGAAATTTATGATATAGATATAAAAAAAATGCCTAAACAAAGGGCTGTACATGGACCTTCTCTATTAGCTGATATTTGGGACATGCCTGAAGAAAACACAATTGTTGTAAAGTTTAATATTTGTAGGCAACCCATTGATGAAAAAAGATGAGTGCTAGCTAGTTTTTTAGGTATTGTGGCAAAGGATGCTACAACAACTCCTTTAAATTTTAGTGATTGGAGAACCTTTTCAAAGGAGAAAATAAGCAAACTTTTGGCATTTATGAAGGTAAAATGGTTACTCATATTTATTTTTTTATTATTAAAATATTATGAATTATATGGAGTCTGTGTTTCATAATTTATTTTTTTTATTTTTATCTCTTTGTATTGTAGATAAAGTTTACTATTCCACGAATTGGTGATGATTTGGTACTTAAGTCTATATCAAAAAAGTGGAGGGATCACAAAAGTAATTTAATGACTGAGTACACAGAAAAATATAAAACTCTATAGGAGTTACGTTTGAATAAACTTGACTATATACCAAGAGATCAATAGAACACTTTGATCAGTTATTGACATTCAGAAAAATAGAAGGTATAATTCTTATCTCATTTCTACTCAAGTACTTATAACTATTATGTCTTCTTTTCTTTTCTACTTATATTTTTATGATTTTTTAATCATAAAAACATAGTCACATAAATAGAAGTAATCGTGCAAAGTAAAAGATGGCTCACACTGCAGGATCAAAGAGTTTTGCACGTTTGATAGCAGAAAAAATATATTTTAATTAAATACTACATATATTAATATACAGTGTCAATTATTCATTACTCTTTATGATTGATTAGGCAAAAGATGGTGTGGAGCCCTCACATGCAGAAATATTTATAGAAACACATAAACAATAAAAAGATGGGAGACCAATTGATAGTGAGTCAATCCAAAAGATTGTGAGCATATATGACCCTTCAATATAGAGAATTTTGATGCACTATTTTTTTTTTGTTTTGTTCCTTTCAAACTGAATTGCTTCTTTTCTATAAATAGGTGATGATACAGGAAAAATTAAGCAACAATCAATATAATAATGAAGAATTTAGAGACAATGTTGCTTGGGATGGTGATATATATTCACAAGTAATGGGGATAGAAAGAGCTGGTCAAGTACGTGATTTAGGACTTGGTCTAACTCCCTCTAAAATGTGGGGTAAAGATAGTGGAGTTTCTTCAAGTAGCATGCTATTAGAGAAAAGAGTTTAGATACATAAGTTGCAAAAAGACATGAAAGTGATGCAACAACTTCATCCTGAGGAGATGAATGTCATGAAACAAAAGCAAGAAAAACTAGAAGCTGAGCTTGCTTTGATGAGATCATATATCAGTAGGTTCGTGCGTTCTGAAGACTTGCCTTCAAGTTCAAATGATACAGCAAATAGATAGATAATATATTTTTTTTATAATTTTATATCACTTATTGAATTAATGATAATCAAGTAAAATAATTTTTTTTACTTTTTTAATAGGTTCCAGATGCTGCTAGTGCTTATAGGAATGCACAATGGATTCATGGACAATGCAACACCACTCTAATTTCTTTTGTATCTCAACCTCCAAGTCAAGGTAAAGCATTGTAGTTTATGGTGGCTACCTTGAGAACTTAGTTTGCTATGATGGCTTACTTATTTTTCTTTGCTACTTCGTTTAGATCGTACTTTTTAAATGAAAAAATTTTCAAAACAACCGGAATGCTAGACAATTGAGGAAGTTTCAAATTTGAGTTATTTGATTTCGAATGGTAATATCTGGCTCTCAATATAATTAAACATACCTTAGGCAAATTATTTGAGTTATTTGATTTTCTTAAATGTGGTTGGAGATGGGCCCTTACTGATTAGTTTAGTATGCAAATTTATAGTGGCCTTACCATCATCAAAGTAGATCTACCACCACTTACTAGTTACCACTTACTAGGCTCTTGGCATAGCGTAAGTTAAGTTTTCACCTACATATCTATTTTAATATAACAAATAGAGAAAACTGAATTCTTTCCTCTTTTTTCTTCAATAAGAATATAGTATATCAGAAAAAGCAGCATTTTGTGGTGAATTAGAGTTGGATTTTCAACAGGATTTTAGATCTTCCAGCTCTCAATTTTTCTCTTGGTCTCATATTCTTTGCACCACAAGCTCCTTGAACTAAAGGTACTATTTTGATAAGTGTGTTTCAATATAATATATTGTTCAAAAACAGAGATCTGTATATAAATTGAAAAAATTTATGCTGTAACTTTTTGAGTAATAGTATCAATTATGCTGTTGCAAATTTAACAGTTTGTGCCTACGTTTAATGATCGATGCAAACTTGATCTCTATTATAGTTACATCAAATAATCAAGAGACAAGAAATTAAAACTATATCTATAAATAATTAGAGTTATATTTTGGTGGATCATATCTTATTTTTGTTTTAATCTAGCTTTATTACTCTTTCTATCAAAAAGAAATTATATAGCATACAAATATATGATTCAGAGCAACTCTTTCATGGCAATACTAATTGCCGTAAAATATAGAATTATGATTTTAATGACAATTGTTATAGCTGCAAAAGCTTAGATTTAGAAGCAATACTCACAGGTTTTAACGGTATAAACATTTGCCAATTTAAGGTTTGAAATTTTTTTTTTCGATGATTATAATTGCCATAATATATGTTCTAACCGTTAGTTGGCTCATCCTATTACGGTATTAACAATTGCCAGCTTAAAATTTGAATTTTTTTTCGACGATTATAATTGCAGTAATAGGTGTTCCAAGCTTTATCTACCTAGTGCTCTATTATGACAAAACTAAATGCCGCAAACAATTATCGTCAAAAGCTCTGATCTTTTTTGGTAATTAAAATGCCTTTATCGATACTGCCATTAATCGTTGATAAAATTTTTCTCGATGCTGCCTTAAGCGGCAGAATGTCTTTTGCCGGTAAATACATTAGCGGCAAATATAATCGCTACTAAAAGCAACAAAAATTGTCACCAAAACCTATTTTTGTTGTAGTGGAGTATTACCGTACAAGAGGTGGACCTCCTTGGCATTGAGATCAAAGGAACAAGGAGTTCCCTATTCCGTGGAAAGAAGAAAGAGGACCGCACGGGTCCTCTATCCCGTGAAGAAGAAGAAAAAAAAAAGAAAAAGAAAAGAAGGAAAGAAAAAGAAAAAAAAAAAGAAGAAAAAGATGAGAGAATTTCTCTCTTTTCTTTCTCTCAAAATTTGAGTCTCCACTTTCTCTCTCTAAAAGTTTTACTTTTTCTCTCTAGATTGATTCTCTCTTTTGATAGATTTCTCCCTCTCGAAGTTATCTTTCTAAAATTAGCCCTGTGAAAAAAAATTTTTTGATGATTTTGATCGAGTTTAGTGAAGAGTCCGATCTTAAATGAGATTTTGATTTGAAATTTGTTTAGATCTAATTCTGAATTAGAATTAATGTAAGAATATAATTTTGAATAATAGGTACTGATGAATTTTTTAAAGGTTAATCGATCTGTTCGTTCAGTGGTCTGTGAAAGATAAGTAATGAATCATCTTCTCGAGATATTTCATATTTATTTTAAAAATAAATAATTATTTTTTGAAATTATACATGATTTATAAAATTATATTTGAATGAAAAGTGATTCTGAAATACTGTGATTTATTGATTATGCATATGTTCAGTAAAAATTATAATATGTTATGATATAAAAATATTTTGATACAGATCCGATTTATGCTCTCAGCCTAACTATATTTCAATGAACCCTGCCAATAGAGATTATATGTTGGTACTTAGTGGACCCTATCAGTAGAGGTTGTGCGTTGGTATTTAGTGAATCATGTCAGTGGAGGTTATATGCTGATATTCAATGGACTCTGTCAGTGGAGGTTGTGTGCTAGTGTTCAGTGGATCCCATCAATGGGGGTTAAACGTTGGTCATAGTTGTGACCATTGAGTTATGAGTATTTTGATTTGAATCGGATTTATGATTATATTATATTTAAATATTTAAAAAAATTATATTTATATTAAAATAAGCATGAAATATATTTTTATATTTATTTACAGTATTATTTTTGAATATTATATAATACTTGAAATGTCTAGTTGAGATATTTGTTACTTACTGGACTGTCTATCTCATCATCTCTCTTTTTATTTTTTTTAGATTTAGATAATTAATTATGAGCATGGGTCATAATGTTGGGACAGAGCTTTTTGAGGTGAGATTTAGCATTGTCACCTTCATTGAACTTATATCTATTATTTTATTTTTAGTAAAATTTTATTAGATATAAGATATTTGATTTAGTTATTTGAATTAAAATTGAATAATAATTATTTAAATTTCATTTTACTGTGATGCATTGATATCGTGATGAGACGTCTTACATGTTTATAAAGAGAATTCTGCATAAATATGCGTGGGTTGTCAGGACCCTCGGTTTGTGATCTTGAATCTGGGACGTGATAAATTATAGCAGTAAAAGTAGTGGCATTTGGAATGAAATATTATATTTTCTTAATGGTACCTAATATTTTCACTCAATACTCAAAAGGATTGATCCTTAACCAATTTGCAGCCCGCCCCCTGCTTCCATTAGAGTGGAGGGCTTTGCCTCATCCTGCTCTCGTCCAGTTGAGAATTTATCACTTGGACTCGTGACGTAGTTCCTCAAGGAGATGAATAAATACCTGAGTGCGTGCTCCTCTAGAGTCCTGCTCCAATTGGTCCTACCTGTGTACGTCGGGAATCTGAAACCAGATACATTCCTATTAGTGCATGCTTGAGATAACACATCATATGCTAGTACTGATGTGAGCATGGACCAATACCCAATTATATACTAATTTGATTTGGTGACAGTTTTTTTATTTCTTAATTTGGCAATTATCATTTAGGACATAAATAGTTTCTGTGACAAGATACCACGTTTCATAAGCATTACATGCATACTAAACATGAAACATGTCGCTCATGGATTAATTTGATTCGGCAATTAGGTTATGGATGCTTTTAATATACCATGAATGTAGACGACTCTTGGTGGCCCCTAGAGGGAGAGGCAGAGGTACATGAAAGCTGGAATCAGAGCAGAGAAGACTGTAGCTTTGGTGCGCTCCACCCTTACGTGGAAACCTGCATCACAAGTGGAGTATCAGTCTCTCCCTCTTGTTCTCTAGGGATGATAACTTTCATAGCAGCTGTTAATTCCTTTTTTTATCTACCAGATGGCAATTTGGATAAATAGTGTCATTATTCAAGGGAAAAAAAAAAGGAAAAGAAAAGAAAAGAAAAAACATCAAAGTCTAATTTGTATTAGCTGAAAAATGTTCTTTTTTATATGACAAGCGATGATTTAAAAAGCCTTGTCCAATTATAACCGCTTAGCTTCTTCAAGATAAATTCTAAAGGCAATATGCTGGATGGCAGTCGTAGAGATGAGGCGAGGTTCATGATTCAAGGTCTTGACTCCCAAATCATTATTGCTAAAGATAATGGGATTCATAATGTCTCCGGATCTAAATTGAAAGCAACTTGGGAGGGCATCAACTACATTAGGTATATCCACAAGGCCAAGTTCATTTGGTTGAGGGCGACTCAGTGACTATGATCCAGTTGATTATGAGATAGGCGTCTCTGCCGAACAAACATCTCTTACTGTAGGATATGTAGAGGCTAGCAAGAACTTGTGTCTCCTTTCAAGCCACATATGTTTATTGAAATATAAATAGGGTTGCGGACTGAATTATTTTCTATATAATAGAGCATTCTAATGCAGTTTTCTAGGCTGACAATACTTCTATTTCTTCTATATTTCGTAATATTCTATTTTTTATTTTTATTGGATGTATTCATATTGGGATAGTATTTTCTCCTTTCAATCAAAAAAAAAAAAAAGGAACAAAAAAAAAAAGTTTGAAGCAAATAATTAGAAGATCTCCACTGCCCAGTTGATTTGCGTAAATTAGCTCAAATTAGGAAATGTGCTCTCTATCTGGCACTACATCTAGTGATTTCATCCATCCCATGTCATGTGAAGCAAAGTCGACTAGCCAATATGTACAGAGTTGAGAGTACACAAGCGGTTAATCCACTGAAACTCTGGCTCTTGCCATGATGCATGAAATCGGTACATGGCATTTATCTACATTCATCTCACATGCATCCGTGTTTAGCGCCGGACAAGGCCTTCATAGTTTAGTAGGCATCTATTTCTCGTGGGTCCATTTTATAATGAACAGCCAATGCTGGACCACTGTCTTCCACCAAATCACATCAACATTGCATGGAGCTAGTACTCACATAAAATCTTTCTTCATGGACTCCCTTTTTCTCTGTAAAGTGCTATTCTTATGAGGTTTGATGATATCTAATCAATCAAATAAAGATTATAAAATCAAATACATGTTATAAAATCTCGCTTTAGGTGTCTTTCATGTGCTTTCCCTGTAGTCGGTAAGGGTTCTACATCATTAAGCGGACAGCTCCCCTTCCCGTTTCTGTCTTCCAACGAACGTTAATGCATCCAGTTTTGTTTTGCACTCCACGGCAACACACCTCCCCCGCCAACGTGGCGCAAGCTCGGCCTTTCATTGCGCTGGAATCCAGCGGGCCCACTGGGTCATGACCATCCCCACCAACAGCCGTACACAGTTACGGTACGAGAGACCACAGAGATGCCTGTTTAGATGGCAGATTGGACCCGAGAATATTTTTACTTAGATCACCCCCTGGATGCCACCTGGCCCACCTGCTGGATCTAATTGACAACGGTCAATCGAACGGTTGTCGTCTTACGCGAATCAAAGTGCACGGCTTGATGGTATAACCTACTCCCCTGAGGAGTGAGCCTCACCAAATTCTATCGCGTAGCCGCTGGGAATTGGTTAGGTAAGGCTTGGCTTTCGGCCGAATGGAGCGTGATAATAACACTTGCACCAATATTCTTGACCCACATCAATCTAATTTGGAATTTGGTCCGGATTCTTTGTCCAATGACCTTGTGTTGACTTCTTTGTTAACAGCACTAATTTGATCAACTCATGGTCCACCGGACCTTTGCATACCCCTGTCTCCAACCAACTCCACCTGATCCCTTATCACCCACTGAGGTGCAACCTTTCATCACTAATCCATTGCAGCATCCCTACTCAATGAAGACCGTAACTTTACAGTCCGACTGTGTCAAAGCTTAAATCCACTGCAACCCGTATAAATCAGAAAACAACATATTCAGAAATTAAGATAGAAAATGTGTCATTGAATCTACAAATATAATTTCAGTTTGATTAGACATAAAGCTCGCTATCCAATCTAATCTACAGCATTATTGGCTTTCATCTAAATATATAAAATCTAATTAACGAGGAAGACGTGTATCATCTGCCGGCAAGCTCTCAATTCGAATCAAAGACTCATCATCTCGGCCAATCCAGCCAAAACAGGCAAGGGTGTGTTGGGTTTTCGGGTTGGATCAACTTTTACCATCGTCTATCATCACCATTCGTGATAACACTTGCCATCGGATCCGTCAAAACATGGAATCAAGCTTGCCGTGGTCGGTCAATGGACATTGTTCCTTGATCAGCTAGAGGGAAAGCGCTCCTGACGACAGAATTAGCGACAAAGGGAGGGGCCACCCTAACAGTACGGGCTCGGTTTATAGCCGTATGGCTAAACCATTGGATCACGATCAGGTGGTCCACTAATTTTCGCTATATTCTAGTAATCCCAAAGCCAGCCAGTTGTGGCGGACCTCCCGAAACTGCATATATCTGAGCGCCACTAAAAAAAGGAGTTTGATCCAGCTCACTCACAAATAGCGTGCCATAGTGGACGCGCTCCCCCGCCAGAACACTCCAAAAAAATCCACGTCATGTGGTCCCCAACGTCCGGCCCACGCATATCGAACCGTCAAATCTCCCCACGTTGTGGGCCCAGCAGAGCAATGGCGTGGCGTCCTAATTGCATATGAGTAATAAAGGGACGTGAGGAAGCGTTGTTGTTGTTCCTTTTTACAGCTGGATAAAAAGGCTGGATGAGCTAGCTGTAAGGAAACGAGAGACAGATTGACGGCATCCGTACTCGTCCCAGAGCAGGCGCGCCACATCACAGCCGTCGATCATGGCGCTAACAGCTGTCGCCGTGTCCGGCTTGCGCCCATGACACACATCATGATCCGAAACTTACATCCCGTCTACTCATTCATTTAAAGCCAGGCCAGGCAAAACAAGCAACGTTGCTCCAGAAGTCGACCAAGATTCTTCTCCCCATATTTACGAGAGATGCCACTTTCCGCGATCCACTCCCTTCGCCGGCGACTCGAATCTCGAGCGCCAGCCTGTTTGGGATCGCGTAACAACGGATCGGCCCCCTTTCTGGTTTTTTTTGGGTCCGGGGTGGGGGTGGGGGGTGATTGGATCTCCCCGAACCCACGTGAACGAGGATAAAGAAAAAGAGAAGCAGGAGAACAGAGTCGCAGACCAAGAACATAAATAAAAGAAGAAAGAAGAGATAGAATAATTAAATATCGGAAAATTTCCACCGTCCAAAACAGTAGATTGACGGAACCGGAAACTCCGATCCTTCCTTTACAAAATAAAGAAAAGAAAGAACATAAAAGGAAAAAAAAAAAATCTCCAGAACGAGTAAAGGAACAATAAAGGCAGAGCCTTTTTTTTCTCCTTCCTTCTTTCCCTCTCCTCCAAGCAAAGAATTTTGAGTGTTTTGAATCCCAAAATTAAGGGAAGACCCCAAGAAAAGAACAAAAAACATTAGTAAAAGGAAACCAAAAAAAATGGAGGATTTTTTTTTTTTACAAGTTCCTGGCTCCCCGGCGACTGTAGCCGTAATACTGTAGATACCACTTGACGAACTTCTTGAGACCGGTCTCGAGATTGGTGGTCGGCTTGTAGCCGAGCTCGGCTCGAGCCAAGCTGATGTTGGCGTGGGTGAAGGGAACGTCGCCGTTGCCCGGCATCTCCATCACGTTTCGTTTAGCCTTCACCTTGAGGTGGCGCTCCAGGATCGACACGAGCATCGGCACCGTCACCGGCGACGTGTTCCCCAAGTTGTAGATCCGGTACTGCGCCGGTCCCCGCTTCTTCCCCCCGCTCCCCGTGCTCTTCTTCGCCGTGTCCAGCGACCCCAAGCAACCCTTCACTATGTCGTCGATGTAGGTGAAATCCCTGGCGAGATCGACGCGATTCTTGCCGCTGTAGACCGTGATCGGCTTCCCTTGAAGAATATTCCTAGTGAAGGAGAAGTAGGCCATGTCGGGGCGGCCCCAGGGGCCGTAGACGGTGAAGAAGCGGAGGCCGGTGATCGAGAGGCCGTAAATGTGGTTGTAGGTGTGGGTGATCTCCTCGCCGGCCTTCTTGGTGGCGGCGTAGAGGGAAGCTGGGCGATCGGTGCGGTCCGACTCCGAGAAGGGGACCTTCTCGTTCAGGCCGTAAACCGACGACGAGGAGGCCCATACGATCGCCGGCTGGGGGTCCGCCGCCTTGCACGCCTCCAGAAGCGTCACCAGTCCGGCGATGTTGCTGTGGACGTAGGACGCCGGGTTCTCGATCGCGTACCGCACTCCGGCCTGGGCGGCGAGGTGCATCACGTGGGTGAATGGGACGACGTCGAAGAGCTTGGCCAGGAGGCGGCCGTCGTTGATGTCGCCCTCAACGACGAAGATGCCGTGAGAGGCGAGGAGGGACTTCCTCGCCTTCTTCAAGGATGGATCGTAGTAGGAATTGAAGTTGTCGAGGCCGACGACGCCGTCGCCACGCTTGCGGAGGGCAAGGGAGACGTGGGTGCCGACGAAGCCGGCGGCGCCGGTGACGAGGACGGAGAATCCCTGCGACCGTCGGGGCTCGGCGGAGGCCCGGATCTGCTTCTCCCAATGGAGGCCACCCCACGACGCCGAGAAATACTTGGAGGAAGTGTCGACGAAGCTCTGGAAGCTGAGGTACGAGGCCGTGAGCGCGATCAGGAAGAGCGCCCACAGGAACATGGTGCTCGTCGACGCGAAGCACCGGTTGAACTGCCGATTAATCGCGTGGGCTCGCTCGATCTTTACCTTCCCCGGCGTCGATGGGAACAACTCGTCCTCCAGAATCCTCATCTTCTTCTCCGTCACCGTCTTCGTCTTCTTCGTCTCTGTTCCTCCTATTCCCCTTTATTCTCTCTGTGTGTCTCTCTATTCCTCCTCTAAATCCCTCGAATGCTAATAAAATTCAAAGCGGTGGTGGGTTGTGTGGAATAATAGGGGAATAGATAGATGGATGGATTATTAGTATCGGATGGATGGGGGCGGGAGGAGAAGAGGGAAGGGGTGGAACGGAGGAGAGGAGGCAGGGCAGGGGGAATAAATATATTTGTAATTTTCGGAGAGAAAATTCTGCGCCTGCTAAGAAGCGGAAGGCGGAGAGGCGGAGACATAAATAGGGAAAGAGGGGAAAAAGGGGCAGGGAAACGCGTGAACGCGGTGCCCGAGACACGGCCAAATGAGCTAGCATAAAATCATGATTTTCCTAATTTAGAGGATTTAGACGCTTTGTCATCACTTTTTTAGTTTTTTTTTTTTTTTTAACTTTCGTAGTTTTTGTAAACTGAAATCCGCTTTGTTTCCTTTTTAGGGCCTGATTGTTTGGGTAATTTGAAAAAAAAAGAAAGGGAAAATCTTATATCAAATTATTTTATTTGATACGAGAAAGTGGATTAAAAAAATTAAAAATATCTATACTCCCGAAGAGATGATAAAATAAATATTGATGATATTTATTTTTTTCATATTTAATTATTGAATATTGGTAATCTAAAATTATTATATTTTTATAAAAATGCTCCCACTTGTATTATGATAGCGTTGTATTAATTATATTATATAATTAATATTAATTATATTAAATATATTAATATATTATAAATATATTAATTAATTATATTTATAAATAATAATATATTAATATATTTATTATTAAAATATAGTAAAATTTATTTATGATAAAAAATATATTATCTAATATATATAATTAATTTAAATATATTATAAATGTCCAATAAATCGATCAAAAATATTATTATTTTAATTATTTATTTAAATATATTTTTTAAAAAATTGACAATATTCGTATACAAAGTTATCTCCCATCTTAGTGATTTTCTTTGATGTTATTTTTTAAAATAATTTTTCAATCAACTAAATATAATAAAATTTATTATTTTTTAAAATTATTTTTAAAATAAATAATTTCTAAGAAATCGTCACCACATCCCAAACAAAGCAACCCTTAAATTGTTTCCCAAGCGAGGATTGTGGGGCCACCGTCCACCCCGGTTTGTAGGTTGGTGGAGCGATGCCGCTGCCATTTATGTACGACCCACTTAAGCCCTCACGAATGGTATATGCAAACCTTTCCTGGTCTTTGGATCGAATAAAAAGATGCCATGTGGATGGTGCGAGGGATGGGAGAGGGGTGTTACTGTAAGAGAGGGTACGAGAGGGTACGCGGGATTAGTGGGAAAAAAAGGTTATTCGGGGGAAGGGGGGGATAATGGAGAGGGGTGTTACCGTGAGAGAGGATACGCGGGATTAGTGGAAAAAGGGGAATTCGGGGGAAGGTGGCGATAATTGACGACCGGTTGACCCGGTCGCCGAGCGGGGAGAAGACCGCGGTGGAGGCGGTGGTCGCGGTTTGAGTTGCCGTTTCCTGTGGACGGTTGACGGTGCTCGGGCTGGATTTAGACTATCCCTGTACAAGCTAGGGCTAATATGTTCCTATCTCTCTCTACCAGTCACCCCAATGGTGGGTGCCCCTATTTGGGGGCCACCAGCTGGGGAAAGGCCGGGTGGAATACGACGTACCCGTGAGAGCGTGGCAAACTAAGGTTGGTGCCGAGAGCAAACTAAAGCCAGGTGTGGGATGGATAGGCTATCCTCCGGATAAGGATGGTTTAGCTTTCAATGCTTCAAGCCGTTTGGCTGCTGCCCCTGGTATCACTGTGGGCACTGGGCAGAGCTAACTAAACCCAAGTGTGGGATGGAAGGGCTATCCTCCGGATAACGATGGTTTAGCTTTGGATGCTTCCAGCCCCAGCTGCTGCCCCTGGTTTCACCGCTGGCTCCAAGCTGACTGATGTCTAGACACTATTAATGGTGGGGTAGGAGTGATCAAATTGTACATTTGCTTGTACGTTTCCAAATTATTTACCATGATGGCCTCTCTTGCCTTGTATAGGGTTCATAATTGAGACCCTATGCTACTTCGGGTCCCACTTTAATTTGCACACCACATTGGCCGTCTCTTTGGAAATGCAGGAGGAACCTAAGGATTTTAATCCCGTCAACATCTTGATCATGCATCGGCTTGTACAGATATTAATTTGATGCAGACCAATATGATATGTGTAGTATAAACAACCTCAACCAGCACTTATCTTCTCATCAGAAGATGTGGACTGATACATTTGGTTATATCAGTGATATACCATAGCTGCCATTCGAGGATCCCAACTTCTATGGGTGATTTAGGTCTGTCCTAAAGTTTGCGCTTTAGACATTAGATATTCGACATTGAGACTTGTTTTCACTATGTACGCCTCCTGGTTCGTTGAAAAGTAGTCGTCATGAGGAGCCATGCAGATGTCTAATCTTTGCATGACATTTAAGCAAAGCTTTAGTCGAACCCAAGTTCCTAGTTCCCACACATTTTCTGCACCAAATATGATTGGCTATATCATCAAACATGAGGTGAGGCGGGGATATCTAATATCCACAATGTTATTCCAGCACCATCTTATCAACTCATAACAGGGATGACGTTAGGAACGGTCATGCTTCGATTTTTTAAAATATTGTTCATGATTGAAAATTTGTGTGTGAAGAGTGCAATATAGATTATTTATAGTGCCCACAACTAATGTTCAGTATCGACCAAGAGGTATCGACCAAGAGGTGACAACATGATCGAGCCGAACATACCGATCGAGTCGACTATTATCATTTTAAATCCCACATATTTATTGAAAAGTTAAAATTTTTTTTCTAAATTTGATCATTTTATTAAGTAAATAATCTAACTCAATCTACAATGAGTTGAAATAAGTTAAACGGACCAGCACTGCGACCCTTATATATCCACCTCTCAAATTGGAGGAATCTACGTAATCCTAATAAATTAGAATACTACTTATTCAAAAATTTCATTTATACTATTTTCTACTTTGAATTTTTTTTGTCAGAAAGTTGATCAAGTTTCCTTGCCGAACGAACTAGTAGATTGATAATGTAAAGAACATATTTAGAATTATCTTTTTTTTTTTTGTACAAACGAGCAGTCACACCAATCTAGTGCGAGAACAGTCCAAAAGATCAAGATACACAAAATCCCACAATGTTTGCGGACAGATCTCGTCCTATCTCCATAGCCAGTTATCGGAATGCTCAGCAACAAAAGTTGCCACCCAATCTATTGCAGTGTTCGCCTCCCCATAGATATGCCAGACTCTCACTGTAACAGCTAGACAAAAAGAGACCCTGACATCTGGAATAAGCAGATGACTCTCGAGCTGCCTAACATCACCCTGAATCCACGAGATGACAATAGCAAAGTCACCCTCTAGGATCATCCTATCCATGTAAAGCTGCTATCTAACAAAGCTGACACCTGTTCAAGCGGCATGAAGCTTCACAGTCAGGATCAAAAGCTCAAATAAGTGGAAACCACTAGCCACCAAAAGTCTCCCATCATGATCGCGGATGACAAAACCAGCTCCGCCCCTGCTGTCCTTGACACTGCCATCGAAGTTAATCTTGACAAACCTTAGGAGAGAGGGCTCTTAGGAAATGGAAAGAACCCTATGGATCACTGCTGAGGCAGTCAAAGAGCTTCAGAGATCAAGGATGTCAAGAGACTAAGTGGCAGTATCAAACTAATAATACTCATGAGTTCAACAGACAGCTCTCTCTAGCAACCAACGAGCAAGAATCACCTCACTGTTGAAGATAAGATCGTTCTCTGACAACCAAATTTGGTAAGCAATATAAGCCATTCGTCCATCAACAATAGATATCCTGTCTGTGACACTCTGTCGGATCAAACCAAAAAAGGACACCAATCATGGATCAGTACTCATCTCCCAAGGATAACTATCCGTCTATCTCCAAATAGCCATCACCTTAGAGCAGCACAGGACTGCGTGCTCAACAGGCTCATCCTCCATCCTACAAATCGGGCACAAGGTCGGAACCTCTATGCCCGTCTCTCTAAGAAATATCCGAGTAGGAAGTCGATTCTAAGCAAGCTTCTAAAGAAAGATCCACATCCTAGGATGAGCGACAACTCTCCAAATCTAGGTGGCCTTAATCCGCCTAGAAGGCATCAGGCTATACAAACTGGATAGGTCTCTCAAAGAAACCTTCAGGCAGTAGGAGCATCCCCAAACCCTCGCATCCTAAGTAGGATGTACCGAAAGTAGGATGGCAAAGATCCACTCCTTGAGTAGCTCCTCAAAAAATCGAATGATCTCCTATACTCTCCAGCCAGAAGCATCGACAGTGATGAGGTTAGACATCCTCATGTGGTCCTCCACTTCATTGTTGATAAGGGTCGACCAGCGAGATAGAGGAAAGCTCAAAATTCAAGCATCCTGTATCACCTCCATCGAGCAATCATCTTCTATCAAATATCTGATCTGGTCCATCACATCAGGCCCTTGAGCACAAATCGCCCTTCAGATGAAGGAGCAATCCCGAATCGACTGGATGGGAGTCCCCTAGCTCCACCCACCATAGTGAACACTCATCACCCTGCTCTGCAAGCAGTCCAATTAGATCAAAAATCTGACTACATGCCTGACAATCAAAGCTTCCCTCCTCATTAACAAGAAATGGATCCTCAGGCCATCATCCTGCAAAGACTGACACACAACCTCCCAAGAGAGAAAACAAAGCCGATGACGATCGCATCCAGATCCCCACAAGAAGTTGCAAGACTGCTAATCTACCTTTCTGATACAAGCAATCGGGACAATCATATTGACCAGAAGGTAAATCAGAACAGAGCTCAGTACTGATCGCACCAAATTTATCCTCCCCACGAAGGAGAGGGCGTTGGCCTACCAGCCTTGAAGATGGTCCTGGATCCATTGTTCTAAGGGCCTGCACTCTACCCATCGCAAAGGACGGTCAGTGATCAAAACATCGAGATAGGTCAACATCCTGAACTGCTCTCAAATCCCCAGGAGCTCCCTGATCGCTGATCTGACCTGAAGCTTTGTCCTTGAACTAAAAAAAACTGCAGACTTCTAAATATTGACCAACTGCCCAGACGATCGGCAGTAGGCCCTTACAATGGCTGCAAATGACTCCGTATTTTGGATCAAAGCATGCTCGATGAGGAGGTAATCGTCTACAAAGAGAAGGTGTAAGAGTAGTTGGGCGCCAAGGGTCGGTCAATACGACTCCAGGGTCTGTTTCTGAACCATCGATCTCAACATCCTGGATAAGATATTAGCACATAAAATGAACAGATAGAGAGAGAGGGCAACCTTAACAAAGGCCCATAGTAGAAAGAAAGAACTCCGTTGGGGTGTCATTGATGAGGATAGCGAAACTCGGACGCTCAACGCAGTCCATGATCCAATCAATCAACCCTCTCCAAACCCCAGCTCCTGAAGCGTCTGTCGGAGGAAAGTCTAACTCATCCGATCATACGCTCGCTCCATATCAAACTTGATCATCATGAAACTACGGTGACAAAGAGCTCTCTGGAGGTCGTACATAAACTCCTACGCAAGCAAAATATTATCGGTGATAAACCGATCACCAACAAAAGCATTCTGCTCTGGATAGATCAAACGAGGCATTAGGGGCTTCAGCTGCCCAATCAAAACCCACGCACACACCTTGTAGAGGGTAGTGTAGAGGCTAATGGGCCTAAAGTGCTCGAAAATCAAAGCGTCAGTATGCTTCAGAATAAGGGTAATAAGGGTCCACTTCTACGCCTCTGGAACACCCCTGGACTCAAAGACGGCCTCCACCACCTTCTCCCAGATGATTGACTAGTATCGTCAGAAAAAAAGCTGAGAAAAGCTTTCTGATCCCGAAGCCTTATCCTCATAAAGAGAACATAGGGCCCTACGCACCTCCTCAGAAGACACCAGTCTAGTAAAAAACTCATTCTCCTGCATGGAGATACGGACATCTGATTGACCTCATCTACCGATCTCTGAAGAAGTGGAGGATCTCCGCACGGATCCCTCCAATATCATCCACAATACTACCATCACCCCTCCATAGTTGCCTGATGCGGTTGGCGGACCTTCGAATCATGATGAACTGATGGAAGAATCTAATGTTTCGATCTCTCTCTCGATCTACTATACTTGAGACTTCTATCTTCATAATATCTCCTGTTGCCTCAAAAGAGAGTGGGGCTCAGAAAGCTTACCTCATAGCACCTCCAATTTAGGCTCGGATAAGCCACCTTCTCGATCCTCCCTCAGCTGCAGCTCCACAATATCTACCTTGATCTGCTCAATCTATCAAAAGATATCGTCCACCTCCAAGCGGTTCCATCTGAGGAATCTGCGTCTGGCCAACTCTAACTTACGGGTCATCCTGTACCTCGCATTCCCATGGATTAGCATCCTCCAAACCTTCCGAACCAAATCCCAAGATCTTAGATAAAAGATCCAAAACTTCTCGAACTAGAAGGGGGCCTTGGGCCGGTCCAAGCCATCCGTTGAGACAAGAATCGAATAGTGATCCGAGGCTATCCTCAGTAGGTGCTGAACAGAATAAATCGAATAGTACTGAATCCAATATGCAGAAGCATGCACTCAGTCAATCCTCTCCCAGATCCGAGCAGATCCATGTCAATTGTTACATTAGGTGAACCTCGGCCTAATAAAATCGAGATCAATCGGCCTTAAGTTGTTGATGAACTCTCTAAACTCCCTGGACTCTACGCTGTCCATCTTCTGCCTACACCTTGCTTCTCATGGGAGTCGACAATGTAGTTGAAGTCGCCAGCCATCAGAGAAGGCAAGCCTTACATCAAGAGTCGAGAGATCTCCACCCAGAGTACTCTTCGATTCCTTTGGTCGGTGCTCGCATAGACACCGAAGAGGAGCCAGAGCTACCTAGACTGGTCTATGATGATAAGGACCACCTGCTGCTCACATGTATAAAAATCGTCCACTCTGATCGAGCCCCGACACCATATCATCAGGATACCTTCCGACAATCTTCGAGACTCCATAGCATAAGAATATCAGGCCATAGGGATCCACCATCTCACTCGGGCCAGTCTAGATCCGAAGTGGCGGGTCTTGCTTAGCACACAAACATCAGGATCATGCTGCTGGATCAACCAACTGAAGATCAAATGGAAAGAGGACTTCCCCATCCTCGACGATTTCAGAGTAGGATGCTCATGGAGAACACTCACCAAGAAGGAGGCCTGCACTCATACCTCCCTCATCAAGAGAGTCCACCATATTTATAACATCCAATGGCTCCTCCATCTCGACAGCCATCCCCTCATCGTGGATGGCCTATCAGAGCCTAGCCACTATAGCCTCATGACTAAAGCCCTGGTCAATGCCTAATACCACCATATGCTCCAAGCCCTTAGCCGTCGCACCCTCGGGTGGGATACCTCCCATCTCGAGCTCGATCCTTCACTCCAGCACCCCCACCTCCATCGAGGCACCAGGCTCCCAACTCACCCCTCTACGCTCCAATGAGCCCACCTCTGCCTCCATCGGCCCCCCGACAGCAAAGATGAAGACTCAAGGGCCCCGAGGACCCACTAACGCCACCAATTCCGTGGAAGACCGGGCCACAGCCTTGCCTTGTCCCTTATTCTTCTTTGATCCATCATTTTTGGGCCCCTCCAAACTCAATTTCTGGTTAGTGGGCTTCATTGAAGCTCGGCCCGTATCTATATCATGGGGCCGAGCTCGCTTAAGCTGGCCCGCCACCCACACCCGCTTCGTCTCACCCGCCTGGCCTACTTTTTGCTGGGCTAGGCCATCCGTCGTAGCATCCAAAGTAGACCTGCCCCCTTCTACACCCACATGCCCCTGACAGAACATCGAAGCGAATGGGTTCGGCCTGAAAATCCACCCTCGTCATCAGCAGATGACCCCGTGCCCCTCGCAAACTGCCCGGCTGTTGGCTCCAGATGCATCAGTCGAGCGATCTCCACCGCACGATCTTCGCTGACTAGATCCAACCATCAGCACTAAGCACCACCTTCGCCCGATCCGAGCTAGTCTTCACACGTCCCGGCCTAAGTTGAGTCGCCAGCAACTCAAGCCTAGGTGAACCAGTCATCTTCCTTCTCCTGTGCACCCCATTTTCATGTTGCATCTCCCGTCAACAAACGGCCAGCAGCCAAGGCCCAAAGGGGGGTCCCGTCGGCCTCTGGCCACCATCCACCTCCTTCGATCAGAAAAGATTGTCTGGATCAAGCCTCGCCGCTGCAGCATCAACCCCCAATCAGCAACATTCCTCCAGCACGTGGAAGTGTCTATAATGGAGACAAACTCTGTCAAGGCACTCAAAAATAAAGCGCTGCCAGAACGGGCCAACCGGCCCCATCACCAGAACCCCCAGTCACAACGGGTGGCCAAGGTCAATTTTGATGCAGGCACAGGCAAACCCCAGCCACCGGAGGTCCATCGTGCACTCATCAAGAAAAACCAGCTCACTGGCGAGCCGTACCACTGCCCGGATAGCTTTCACATCCTAATACTCCATCAGAAGTCAAGGGACATGCACCCACACTAAAGCCGTCGAGATCGCCCTTTCTACCAGAAAGAAGCCCGACCTCCATGGCTCAAGGGCAAGAGCCTGCCTTGCCACCAACCATGGTCATCGGAGCACCAGATCACGCTCCATTTCCTCTCCGAACCGAAAGAGAAGCAACCCCCGCTCCAGTCCGTACGCCGTGATGTCGCCTTTGATCGCTTTCCGGAGTCGAACTCTTTGGCCACCAATTCTGACGACACTTGCTACCCTGAACTCCTCCCAACCAACATAGTCACCTCCCACCATGCCGATCGCTCCCGGAGGGCCACCGCAGGGACCTCCACCACCTCTAGAAACCATTGGGTGAGCTCTATAACCTCCTCCGGTGATGGATCCAATGAAACCCATATAGCCTATCTCTGTACACCCCTTTTCCAGCTAGTTTCCGGCCGATCACTCTCTTCGAATGATCTTGCATCTCTTTCGCCATCTTCCACCACCTTGACAACTCCGATAACAGTCCGAAATGCCAGCGATTACACCCACAAAGAGAACAACACAAATCTCAAGGAACGGTCCGAACAAATCCCTTTCCAGCTAGTTCGCAACACCCAAAAGCGGCCCAACCGTTTTCTTTACACAAACTGCTTGATGGGCTATTTCGAATCTTTGCCCTCTACTTAGCTCATAGGCCGTAATTAAAACATTTTGTTCGCATTAAATGAACAAAAGTTCATTAATCCAACAATTGTCAAACAAAGTGTATAATTTCATCATTTTCTTTTATTATAATATATCTTTCTTGGTGTGTACTTGAAAGCAATCTCTAACGAACTTCTCTGCATATCCTTTGCATATTTGTGTTGCCATACATCTCTACTCAAGAGAGTACGTATCACCTTACTAGTATGTTTACTTTATGCTGCATGGCCTTCAAGTTGCCAACATTCATCCCACATTCCCCATGCCGCGCTGAATGGGAGTGCTCTAGATTATAAGATGACCTCATCCACCATCAGTTTTTTCTAACCTGCATGTCCTTTTCTCCGTTCAATTATTTACTTTATATACCTATAGAGTCTATTTTTCTAAAGAGGGCCGCGTGGGAGCATGTTACTCAAAGGAAGGACCCTTCTAGGAAGTTATTGTTCCTTGGGGTATAGTAGCTCATGGGATCCACCATAATGGGCATCCCCACATTATCTGATGAGTGGTCGGTCCTCTTTATGTCTAAATTGATGGATTTTTTTTTTTTTTTTTAAAGCAGATTGCCAAACTCTTTGAATGAATCCATTTATTTAAGTTTGGCAGTCCAAACTCAGACACTGCAGTACACATTTTTCTTCAAGCTTTGAGCTATGGTGATTGGCCCTCATCAATCCCCCAGCATCATGCCCTTGTATTCTATTTGGTCTCTTCTCATTATTGCTAATTTTGTACTGACATGGGCCCTTCTACAGTCCATATTATGATCACAAGCACATGAGATGAGGGACTTCTTGTTGTTATTTCTAATTATTCATTGCGTTAATAAAGATTGTCTCCCAAGACGGTGCTGTTCGCATGCTTATTCTAGACTTTGTACAATGCAACCAGTGGGATTTAAAATTCTAGTGGAAGTCTATAGGGCATAATGGCGATTAAAATAAGGCTTAAAACTAGCATTAAATTGTGATTCTAGTCTATTTAATTCTCAATCCATCTCATGAGCTTCTAGATTTGAGGAAAATCTTTGTTTATCTTTGTAAAATATTCTTAAACTTCGATAAAAGGAGACTGGAAAACATGGATGCATGGCTTGCGGGCACCTAGCAATTGACCATCCAGAAGAGTTTACTGTTAATTATGACCCGTAGTTTAATTAAATTAATAGCAAACATGATGGTGAGCATGTGTGCGTATTGCTGTGGACCATTTGGCTTATTATTTTGTCATGCAGTAGAGCAAACCCTGGTCCATAAATCTCTTATTAAAGTTTAGGCCTTGCATTATAACATGAATAATGTACTAAAATAGATCATACAAGTACAATAGGTTCAGGGATGGCCAATGCACTAAAATAGATCATACAAGTACAATAGGTTCAGGGATGGCCAATGGTGCATTAAAGTACTCCATATTTGCACGTTGCTTAGAGGTGAAATGGCCCCCTGACCTATGACGTCGGAAAACTAAGACTTGAAGCAAGCATCTACTTCTTTTTGGTAAATATCTCATCCTTTGGGATATCAAATTAAACTCGCAAGGAAAAGCATATTTGCATTCTTAGCATATGGGTGTTGCTAGTTCAAGAGAATGCAGTTTCAACCGAAAGTAGCAATATATTTTTTTAAAAGAATTTAGCAAAAAAAAGGCAATTATGACCCATAATACAAGATCAATATAAGAGATGTAACATTCATAATATTTTTGTAAAAAATGCTGAACATATGAGATTATTTTATGATTTTACAGAAGTAAGAAATTTTTTACTAGGCTTGGGACAATTATGCGTAAGAGAGGATGAGTGCTCTCTATTTTTCTGCCATGAGATAATCATAGCCAGCAGTTTACTTGATAAAGATGGCCTTTCCACTGTAATTCGAAAATTGCAGGTATATATGCAACTTTGAATTCAATGAATGGATCCAGAACTTGGGTGTTGGTAGAATACGAACACTGAGATAATTGATGGTACTGGATTTCAGTATTTCTTTTCTGAAAAAAAAATTGACAAATTCGAATGGCTCTAAGTATGCTGTATGAAAATAAAATGTTTCCTTGAATTGGAATGATAAACTACAGTACATATGGAGATAATTTATGATAAAAACTGGTCAAAGTAACGGTTCTAGCTAGAGACCCCGTTAATTATGTTCTAGAGACTGGACTTTCTCCTCGCTTTGATGTGATTGCTTATTCTATCTTGGATATGGGTGGATAAAAAAAACAAAAAAGAAAAGCTTTGCGACCCAACCCTGGAACCAAAAACAGCTTAATCGCTGGAATTGGTACAACTCCACGGATGCAGCATGGTCTCCATCAATTGCACCCTTATCATGTCATGTGGCGTGGAGCTTGGTTTGGTGATGACATGGTGGGTTCACAGCACAAATACAATAGTATTGCAATTTGACATCTGATCGATCTCATAGAGATAGGATATGAGGAAAGAGGAGGATAATTGACATCTTCTAAGTCTACAGGTGAAAAAGAATTAGTTAATTTTCAATCAATTGGCCTATGAGAGTGGAAACTCCAAGGAAAAGGCACCTAGATTATTTTGTCTTGGTTTGGGATGCTTCGCTTTCATTAATCGTTTGTTCAACCTTGAATTGGAACACCTTGAAACGTAAGACTTGCACGATACTGTTCGCAAATATAATTTCCAAAGGTAAGGAACCTCATCCATTTTCATGGGAGTATGGAACATTCTTCTACGCCATCGCCGTCTTCTTCTTTTTAATTCCTTTTTTTATCTTTTTCTCCCTGTACGTGGTACTAGATCACAAGGTTGCCGCGATTCTACGTCAATACTAACTTGATGCAGTCAGTCATATTGAGAAAAAAAATTTAAAAAAAAAATACTCTGATTACTAGGATTTGATTTGTAGACTTACAGCAAACACCTCTCTACTCAAATCTTTGCACCAGACAGACACCCCGGATTCAGACCTTTTTGAGTGTGGCACCGCAGCCGCACTTTCCTTTACCTGAAAGTAATAAAAAAAGGGTCTTCTCAAGTCTTAAAACAATTAGGAAACAATGGATCAACACGGCCAATCAACAAGTTTGCATTAATATGGTGCACCTTATCTACAGCTCCAAGCCTTCTCTTATTGTGTGTTTATATTAGAGTAGTCCCATCTAAACAAATCTTTGTGTATAACTACCTAAATAATTGCATGAACCGTAGGGATACCCTTTTTTTTTTTTGGATAAAATGAAATGCTCCCACACGTCTCGGATGGATACACCAATAAAATTAGAAAAAAAAAATATCAAAAAAAATGATCAGAATAGCCGCCATCTCCATCCATAAAGCTCCCTTCAAATGCTCAACAATAAAAGAGGTGACTCGGTTCACCATCTTGTTCGCCTCCAAACAAATATGCTTGCTGTCAAAGGAGGCGCTCTACCTAATGATCCTCCAAATGATGCACATAGGCAAAACTGCCTCTGCCTGCCCCCAAATTTTTTCCACCACTATGGTCGAATCACCATCGATGACTAGGTGGTCCGCTTTGAGGACCAACCAAACATAAATAATGTCTATCTAAGCCGCCCTCAACTCAGCTCCTAGAATAGTGATGTCGAAAAGCTGACTCCCACCAACCGCTACAAATATATAGTCCAAGCTCCAAATGATAAATTCCGCTCCGTCTCTATTATCTGTCTTAGTCATACTAGCATCAAAGTTAAATTTGAGAAAGCTAGGGGTTAAGAGCATACATGTCGGGATGCTACATAAGCAAAATGGGAGTCCCAGATGTCCCCCGCAATCAAAACCTCTCCATCAAGTGATAGGTAGACAAACTCAACCGACTGAGTCAGTGCTCTCTCTAGAATAAACCTCGCCAATTATCTGATCTCCTCGAATACCCAACTATTCTTGGCCAACCAAATCTTATAGACAATGTAGATAGCCCTAATGCCACACAATCCAAGAGTCTTCATAGTAGCACTATGCAGGGCATCAAGAAAAAACTATAATGACATCACTGAGTGGATGATCACCGGTAGAAAATTGATGAGTCACCGACCCACATGGCTCGAAGATGTTAAAATAGGATATACCCCACAATCTCTACATTCGCATTGCAGCACAAGCAATTTTGGGGGATGTTCATCCCCCGATCTTGGAGCACCTCCTAATAAGAAAGCACCCTTAGGCAAGTTTCTAAATAAAGAAACTAACTCTGAGATGGACACTAAGTCTCCAAATCTATGCACAATCCAACCTCCTGGCTAGCTCACCTCTGTATAACTTATGGAGACCTTGGCCGCCACTCCTAGGCTACATAATGTCCTCCAAGTCCTCAGGTCCTAGCTTTTATAAGATGAAATCATTAGTGAGAGAATCCTCACCACCAATTGGTCTCTAAAAAAGCTAGCGTGTCACCAGTGTAGTGTCTCATCTCTCTCCAAATTGGAAAAAGGCACATATCCACGTGCTTGCCTCGATCTTAGGGCTCATAAAGATCGGCCACCAATTTAATGAAAAGTCATAAATTTAAGTATCCTTCTAACCTCTGCATTGTCTAACCATCTCCAATCAACCATTTAACTCAGGACATCACTTTCGATATCTGTACACAAATCTCCCTCCACATGAAGGAGCTAATCCAACTGGCTTGAGCGTCAACCTCAATACTCCACACGCTATACTTAGCCCTCATCGTGGAGCTCTAGAAGCACCCAAGCTAGAGGATAAATTCTTCAACAGTAAGAATCCAGATTTTTTAAAATTTTTACTCACGAATTTTAAAGCAAAAATCAAAAAAAAAAATTGAGACCTCACGTGACTGGCACGTGAGGCAAGGAGGCAGACTCCCTATGAAGTCTACTTCCTTCTCCATTTTTCATCAAAAAAAAGAATCTTAGGGCTCGTCGGATTCTGACGAAAGCCCAGGAATCAATCTATATAAAGCCTTTGAATCCTTCCCCTATGCATCACCTCCCAATCCTTGATCGGTCATTAGAGAAATCCATAGGATTTTTTTAGATTTTCGTTGAGTATTTTTGAGAGCTACTATTGTTATCATTAGGAAAAAGGATCAAATACCTCGTCAGAGACAAGGTATGGCTTCTGAGCTTTTTTTTCTTTTTCTTCCTAGCTTTTTTGATTCCCTCGCTGGCTATGGTTGTCAGATTTTCTTTGAAAATCAAGCCTCCCCTGCTTCTTCCTTTCTTCCTCTCACTGGACCAGACACTATCACCAATTGTGGCCTCATTTTAGTTGCTGAGGACTGAGCTGTCGTCATCAGAGCCATCATAGTTACCGTTGTCGAGGGCTTCAACCATGATAGTGGGCTGGGGCCTAAGATTGTCTTCCCCTGTTTCCATGAAAAAAGTAAAAAAAACAAGAAAATGAAAATGAGAAATAGAGAGAGAGGAGAAAAAGAAAAGAAAAAAAAAAGAGAAAGAGTTTCTCTCTCTTTCCTCTCTCCTCCTTTATCTTCTTTCTTCACTTTCTCTCTCTATAAATTTTTCTCTCTACTTTTTCTCTCTCTAAAAATTTTTCTCTCTCTAGATTTCTTCTCTCTTTATGGATTTCTCTCTCCACATATCTTTCTAGACAAGTGGATGGTCCAAATGCCTAGATAGCCCAGATTAATTGGTTGACCTTAGGACAGATCCTAGACTTATGATATTTAGATATTTTTTTTATAATTTTTCTGTCTATAATTGTATATGATTTTTATATGCATTTGGGTCAATCATCATTATAGATAAAGATTTTTATAAACAAACATCTGTATATATGTTTACTACTGCATTATATGGTATTGACTTTTTATGACTGATTTTGATAGATATGTAATTATCAGTATGACTATCTTTGCTTTTTGTATTACATATTTTTATTGATGATTTTTTGGATGGTTTGGATTGTGATACCGACTAATGAGATTTTTAAAATATATATATAATATGATATAATATTTTTTCTAACATAATTGAGATTTAATAAATTGATGATTAAGAAATAGATTTTTGGACTAATCATGTTAAACTAAGAATAGTCTTATTACAGACAGAAATATGATACTAAGAATAACTCACCATGGATAAGAACATGGCACGAAGAACAATCTATTATGGACAGAAATATAGTGCTGAGAATAGTCCATCATAGGTAAATACATGGTATCAAGAATAGCCTCACCATGAATAGATTTGTGGTATTTGAGTTTGCCATCATAGACCGAAGTGCGGACATTCTTAGTTTACCATCGCGAGCTAAAGCGTGATTACTTTGATTTGCCACCATGGATTGAAGTATGGTTATTCCAATTTGCCACCACAGATTGAAAAGCATGGTTATTATGGATTGCTTCGATGAACTGAAGCATAGTTTATGGTTTGCCAATCATGGGCTAAAATGTGATCGTGATTAATTTGAAATACTAAAGACAACTATTGATTGATTCGAATCAAATTAATGAGATATGGATGATAAGATATGAAACCATAATTAAATAAAAAAAATTATTTAATTATATATGTGCAATATTGTAACACTTTTGAAAAGAAGAAATTCTTTGTACACCGGCCCTGGTGTAGAAAATCCGATGTGGAGCGCATCGCCTTGCCGAATTGGTCTACGTAAACACCATTTTTCAATGCACATTTAATGCCTACAGTTCTACTTTTTAATTTAAAATTTTGAACAACAAAAATGCTTTTCATCTTTGAAAAAAAATTATGATATCTTGTAATCAAATTATGACTTTCTATACAGCAAATCATAATTTGGCCCCAGAATATCATAATATGGAAGGGATATTTTTGTCCAACCACTTTTCAATGCACATTTAATGTCTGTAATTTTATTTTTTTATTTGAAATTTTAAATGATGAATATATCCCTCCACATTTAAAAAATTTATGATATCCTACATCGATATTATGACATCTTATGGTGAAATTATGAATTTCTATATAGGATATCATAATTTTTTTACAGAATGCTATAATAAGGAAGGGATATTTTCGTCACTCAAAAATTTTTTAAATTTTCAATAATGAAAATATCATTTTCACTTTATGACTTCTGAAAAAAAAATTATGGTATCCTGTGCAGGAAGTCATAATTTGACTATAGAATGCCATAATATGACCATAGGATGTCACAATTTTTAAAAAAAAAAAAAATATTTTTGTCATTCAAAATTTTAAATAAAAAAGTAGAACTGTAGGTATTAAATGCGTATACTACAATCATTAAATACGTGTTAGAAAGTGATGGTTATATAGTCAAATCAGATAAGATGGTATATTTTTCTACATCGGGAGTGGTGTACAAAGCATTTCTTTTTGAAACGATAGATATTTGATTGTATATGATGTATATTTTTCATATATATTGATATCAAGTTATACTGGATACTCAACATGAGATTCTTATATTTTCTTTTGATATTATTTATACATTATATTTAAATTATTATTTTATTGGTGTGAGTGTATGGGGATTATTACTAGGCTATAAAGTTTATCATCCCTCTTTTTTCTCTTTTCTTTTTTAGAGTTACAAGATTCATGTATTTGATTATGATTGAGATCTAGAATTGATTAGATGGAGCATTATCAATAACAGTCTGATGATTGAGTTTTTGTATATTGTATAAAATTGATATTTGTTAATATAAAATTATTTATTATGAATTAATATTGATAATATTTATAGAATATTTAAATTATAATAAATTTTACGGACCTTGCATATTCTTTAGGACTTACTTTAAGAAGTGTGCAGCATCACGTATCCAACCCAGGTGTTAGATTCAGGACGTGACATTAGCCACCTACAAAAATAAATATATCCTACTAAGGGTTAATCAGATGAAAGAAAATGAGCTTCATCCTATAAACCATAATCTTGGCATAGGTCTTGTATAAGGTCGTGCGCAGATTGATTGATCAACAGTGAGTCAGCTCCATGAAATTGAAAATTTTTTTCTTTCAAGGATTGTTCTAAAATAATAGTTATGAAATCTTAGTAATACTTAAAAAAATATGTTACTACAAATACTCTCTAATAATAATTTTAAAAAATATTATAAAAATATATAATATTACAGCAATATGCCAAAAGCATCATTAAAAATTATATATATAAAAGTATGTTATAAGTATTATAAAATATTATATTTTAACTAAATTAGAATGATATATATTCTGGTGGTCCTCCTCAGGGTGACACAGATTGAGGTGTCACTTAGATTGATCGTACGTAGCCATATAGTTGATTTTCTCGATGGGATTCTCAACTAACACAATCATATATTGGTGCCTGTGGACCAAGCATTGTATAAATGATCCTTTTCTACATGTTCCCAAGGATTTAGCACATTGTTCCTCTCTTTGCTATATCTTATGACATATTCACTGATTAGGTTGCTATAATCAATCTCGAAGTACATTGATCCAAATGGACGGTACTATAAATCTCGAGTACACTGAATGTCCAAAAATTAGACCTTAACTGATCATTATGTGCTATGCCAATTTTTCCTCCCTTACAATCCTTGTTCTTACGTTATTATGGAAACAACTTCCTCACAAGTTCAAATAGGTTAACCTTGCTCTATCTTTAAGCACACGGATTCTGTCGGGGGAGCGTAGAACATTTCACCAATCCTATTCTTTATTCTTCTTGGTTTCTACTGGTGTGGTGGATGCTTCCAACAAACACCAGAAAGAAACCAAGGCTTCAAGAAAAGCCCATATGATAATAATCAACTCTAATTGTTTAAAATCTCAGCGGATAAATGCATGGCAGAGCAATTGAAGTTGGCCAAAAGACTTCCCAACACGTGAAATTAAGTCGGACTTCTGGTCACGGGAAACTTGGAATGCACTCGAAGGATCTTGGTGCCGTGTGACCAGTCTTACGGACACCCAGACCAACAAAGAAATTTGGTGCCACCTTCCCAAAAGATTCCTAAATGACATATGGATGTTCCAGAGAAGCCAACATCTAAGTGGGACCATTCTTGGAGGGAGACCGGCGAGGCGTCCAAATGCCACCAACTTATCATACTTAGCCAAATCCGGTTTGAATTCGCTTGTGACTTCGGTAATTTAGATTTGAAGGAGGATATTTATATATAAATATGTGCACCCACATATACACATATAAATGATTAAAATAATCTCAAGTGATTATAACGTCTACCCAAAAACATAAAAATATATATATGCATCCTCCTCCTTGTCTGGGGACAATTCTAATATTTTATATAAGATAAATAATTTTACTAAGACTGTTAATTTAACTGATTGTAACTATATATTTTACAAACTATAGAATGTGTGTATAATAATCGTAAACTTTAGAGAAGTTTTTGCATTTTTTTTTTTTTACTTTCTCATAACTTTCAGGTTTCACTGAAAATTCAGAAGTGAGGAGTCCTAAGAAGGATGAACTCTCATCATCCTCTCAATCTACCAATGATGGACATCAGCTTATCACACTTTATATTGCGGCACAAATTTGGACCGAGTGATTGAGACTACGTAGAGATGTGATTATATTCGTGCATAAGCTCTGTCTTTCTTTCCAAATGTATATTTTTCCTGTGTCCCGGCTAGGTTGTAATGTAATCTTAAAATCCAATTTCTTTATATTTGTCCAAGCAAGTCTCAGCGTGGACCGCCATGAAATGTCTATAAAGGTTGTCAATTACTCTTTCTGTTCTGAAATCGCAGATTAGTTGGTTTGATCCAATAACTAAGCTCCAAGCCATGCAATCATTGTACTTGTATTGGTTAGAGGTCATTGTAGCGGACTGGTTAGTGGGTAGAACGTATTTACCAAAAAAAAAAATAATAATAATAATAGATAGACTCATGGGACTCACTTTATTCTTTACTTTTTAATAAATTTATGAAAAAACTTCCGTTGCCGGGACTCGAACCCGGGTCTCTCGGGTGAGAGCCGAGTATCCTAACCAACTAGACTACAACGGAGGTGCCAACAACCGTCTATAATAACATAATTAGCCAATAAATTTGAGTCGTGCTCAACTATCCAGCAACAACCGATACCTTCCTTTTCTTTTCATTTTTCCTTAAAAACCCTGTTAGCACCATACTAACCCGAAGCCCAAATACCAGGATGCATTGCCCAAAACTTGAGACTAGAATCTTTGATTGCTAAGAACAGGATCTTGATAACCCAGGCAAGCCTCGAGTTCACAATTGTTGTATGCTGTGCTTTGTAATAACATCACACGATGATCTAGGGACTACAATAAGCTTCCCAGTCCCTGTAATGAGAGAAAAAATCCATTTCATAACAAGAAGAAGATCGCGACAGAAAGGCTTTTCTACCGTGCATTCGGCAACATAATTGAAATTTAAAAATAATTAGAACGGAGGAAAAAGGAAGCTAAAGAACGATTGGGGGAAAAATGAAGAATTCTGCTCCATGGTACATTTATCTGTAATATATAACAAAAATAACAAGGTTCCAGCCGTTAGATGGGGACAAGCATTTAAAATGAAAAGTAATTGAAATTCTATTCCATATGTGAGATGTTAGGAGGATGTAGTCGTCTAAGGTGACTCCACAACAGGTCCACCAGGTGCTGGAGCTGTTGGTGATGGTGAAACATAGATTTTTGCTCTTTGAAGTATCTCAGCGACCACCCAATACTTCCGTTTGCTCAGTGGCCTTGAAGGATCCAACTTAACCCGAAGGTAACAATTTTATTAGACACGAAAAAAGAAATTTTCAGATAAAAGACGGCAGAAAGTTTTCTGTCCCCTCAGACCACATCGTTACAAATAGATGAGTGCTGATTCTTGCTTCATTGTTTCTCACTTCAGTGACTTGAAAAAAGGCTATTCAGCATTGACTAAAGTAAATGGACAATGATAAAACTAGTATATAAATCATCTAGTATCCCAAATCTAGGCTCATCTTGTCAGCAAACGTTCCAGTTTTCCAGAAAACTGTTTACTCACTCAAGGCCTGGTAATGGACTCCAGAAAACGGATCCCCCCAGTGTCTCCCTCCCCCTTGCTCCTCCTTTTTAACTATTACTATATGGAAAATACACTCAAGGTTTACTATGAATCTATGATGGGCCAAGAATAAATATTATGGAGCATTATCATAATCATCAATGTTAATCTAAATAATTGAGCTTCACTTAAAAAGGAGAGGGAAGCGTTCAACTAAAGAAATGGCTGGTTGAGCGGATCTAGCAATAGTGGTATTCGCATATACCTTGGTGCACAATAAAAATTTCATTGTGGGTAGAACTAGCAAAGAGCAGATACAACCAACTAGGGCCTTTAAGGTTGGCTTTTGCCGAAATCAAGAATCCTAGCCTCCAAAAGGACAAGAATGGAATGGCACCATGCAGGTCCTGATATAAAGAATAAAAGACAAAGCATCTCTTACCAACTAGGGAATTGCAGGTCCTTCCAAAAAGAATAAAAGACAAAGCATCTCATACCCATTTGTTCGTACAACTCCCTCAATTGGCAAAACTTGAGTTTGCTGAACTGCAGTTTGGTCAATTATAGTTCCAAAAGAAATGCTTGTTGTTCGATGCAAGTCTTTTAAGTTTGAAATTTTAGTATCTATTTCAAAACTATGATACCAGTCATGAATGTTTGCATCAACTATACTTGGACAAAATCACTTGACTTGATGTCATCCAATTCAGCTGGATCCTACCAGGTTGGGTCCAACTATGTTGGGATAGGTCGAGTTGGGCTTGGTTTGGATGGATCTAGTTAGGTCAGGTCAGACCAAGATGGACTGATGTAGTAAGGTTCAATCTGGAGATGAGGCTGCCATCCATCCTCTCCCTTTCCAGGACTTTAACTAAAGCAACCACCAGGCCAAAGTCAAAATTCTGAAGCACAGGAGATCAGGAACTCTAATCCACCAGCTCTCCACTTATGATTAAACACCAAGGTTGCTCATTCCTACATGAACTCCAGTTTGAGTAACCACTTTCACTGAATGAACAGTGCAGTACAATAAGCAGTGATCAAATAAGTAGCTATGATGTTAAGCAGGAAGTTGGCAGATTATGTTCTCCCTGCTACGGACAATAAAGTTTTTGATTGGATGTCTCATCAAGCCACAAAATAGATGAAAGGCAATGAAGTGATATCAAATGAAACCTTGGAAGCATAGGATATTTAGTATGAGTGCTTTCTAAAAGCAACAGATGCAAAGTTCTGAATGCATAGAGCACCCGGGGTAAAAAATTCTGGAAATTTTCTTATTGGTGTTTGAGCAATAGCATCGGATCTACCCCAACAAAACTCATCAAAGTCATCTATCAGGTACTCAGCTTCTACATTAGATCCCAAAAATTTAAACAATAATCGAAAAGCTCTTAAATAGTAATTAAGGCTTCACAATGGAAAGCTCTAAAATGGACATATACTCTCATAAGTCCTAAATTCATATTGAACAAAGGAAAAAGGTCAGACAAACTTGTAAACACCACATAATTCGATAGGTTGGTTGAAAGTCTTCTTAATCATGAAAACAGGACAGTCAATCAGTGTTAAAGGGAATTGGTTGCTTAGAAACACTAGATCCCAATTCAAGCCAAATTCATTTACACCAAAGCTATGGTTTCCACCACATGAATGAATACTAGATTTCAATAATGCTTACCAAAATGATAAAAAATGTGATAGATCTAAAGAAAAAAGGGATGTTCAAGAATATATTCTTTGCTGGCATATAGCATGCTTGTATGATCAAGAAGCAAAAAGATATGATATCAGCAAAACCTACGTAGAAAATATAGCATCATCTCGCATCACTCATGCCTTGTGGTTAAGAAGACTACGTGACAAGTCATGTTGTTCTCTGAACAGTCATTGAAAACTTCGTTTTAGTAACAACTTGGGTGATATATGTTGCAAAGAACTTAATATTTCACAACAAAAGTCAAGAATTGTAACTTAAAGATGTAAATCAAATAGCAAAAAATTTCATGGTCATTGAAATATGAAGTGTAATATAGTTACACAAATTGTGTCAACAGACCAATTGTTAAACAAGGATGTCAGAGAACAAACCTAACTTCCATTATTAATTTATTAGGATAGGATAAGAGGCTGCGCGATAAGATAAAGCAGAGTTTACTTCTAAACATTCAGCTGTAAGTTGAGAAGTTATTGAATCTCAGTTAATGTGGTAGCCTATTTTCCATGTAAATTACTGTGTTATGATGAGCCATAGTTGACATCAAAATCACTGAATTAAACCTGTCTTTGAAATCTATCTACAATTCATGTCCTCTCTCATCAAATCTTCACATCCCTCTTTTACATTCTACCTCTTCTCCCATCTTCACCAATACAAAAAATCACAGATTCTATCGAGCAGTCACGTATATTATCATTATGAATAACCAACATGTTTTCATCAGGGGCATTTGCTGTAAAAAATACTCCTTAACCCTCATCTACTCAAGAGAATTGATCCACGAATTTGGATTCTAAATTCATTTCTAGAGACGCTTAGAAGCATCAAATATTCAAAGATAATATCTGAAGAAATCCCTACACGTATAATTTCTTAAATCAATTGCAAACCATCGACTTTATGGGGTTACAAGACATGATTAAAAAAAAAAAATGTTCCTTTTTCACGTACCAAGAACAACATAGCAAGTGAGAGAAACAAATCGAATAAGGAACCGACAACAAAACAAAATTTTCGAGAAAGGGATCGACCCGGAGACTGATGAGAGAGAAAGAAAGGACGGGAGAAGGATTATTACTCGGTCGCCGAGGTTGCAGTCGTTGTTCTCGTCGTGGGCTATGAACTTGCTGGTGCGCTTGACACAGCGGTTGTACAGCTTGTGGAGGAACAGCCGATCCACTGCCGCCACCACCGATTTCTGCATCTTATTCGACACCACGAACCCCACCACCGGCTTCAATTTCTCCACACCCCCCCCCCCCCCCCTCCCTCTTCTCTTCTCCGCCTCCTCGGATCGATTGACCCCAAGAAAGAGATTCAAGAGGAAAGCTCCGCGGCTCTCCCTCCCTCGTTCCATGCACATTGGCAGCGTCCAGTAGGGTTTAAAGGGTTTTGGGTCGATTTCATGCTCCGCGTTAGTTTTGGGTGGGCTTCAAGTATAAACTAAAGGCCTCGGGCCGGACCGGCACAGGTGAAGCCCATCGCGTATCTCGTCTTCGTGACTTCCGAGAGACAAAAGTGCATCCATCCGAATATATTTTTATATATAAATCTATATAAAAATTTAAATATTTGATTAATTATTCAAAATATATATATAGAAATAAACAGACAACTGCCTGATCCATATCCGAATATTTACTTTTATTTATAATTTTATTTAATTTTATATAGTACTCATAATTTTTTTTTTAAAATAAATAATCAATTAATAATTTATCATTTGATTTATATCTATATTTATATTCATACTTTCGATATCTAAATCATATCTGTATTTATTTAAAATATAAATATAAATTTTTATACCGAACTAACATTCATATCTATATATATATTTATTAAATAAAATAAAATAAATATAAATATATTAGTATTCAATCCACTTTTAGTCCTACGATTGGCTAACAACCACCGCCCCCCCGCCCCCACCCCCCCCCCCCCCCCCCCCCTCCTCCCCCCATCGCTCTCCATGACTACATCTCAACCTCGCCGCCTCATCACCAGACTCTCCCATCCCCCGGCCTTCCCTTCCTCCCACCCCTCCCAAACTAAATGGGAGCCTCCTTCTCCCCCTGCTCCAATCCAGGTACCCCAGAGTATGGCAAATAGAATAGAATAATATTGGATCTTTGAATTGATTTCGAGTAGGTTTCATGTGCTCGTATATGCATTAATCTTTCACGTCGTCAAGTTTTCTGATAGGATCGGGACTGACATGCTTCACAGTGTGGATTGTATGGAATTGTCTTGTCCATTCAAATGATCTAACTTCGGAATGATTTTATCAACTGGGTTGATTTTTTTTTTCTTTTTTTGTGCAAGATTGGTTTGTTTTTTCAATTCCTTGTTTTTCTTAACATTATATTATATTCTTTAGCTTGTATTTTTTGCCCTCTTTTTATATGTTCTAATCTTACCATGGAAATCACTTTTGATCTTCGATTGTTGTTAAAGTTTGCATTGGCTATATCAGAAATCTGAAATTTTTGTTTAAATCAATGATTTTGTCTGTTTTTCTGATTACACAGACATTTTTTTTGGATGTTTGTGGTACGTTGCAGTTGGATTATGAAAGTTAGGCATCTAGATGGGGTCATAGGAATTGGTTGAAAGTTGCAGCAGCGTAGATTTAAAATTAATCTTGTTTTGCCAACAATGCATAGCTAAGTTTTAAGCTCAGCGGAGTAAAGAATAAGAAAAGATAATTGAATGGAATTTGATTTATAATATCTTTGCCATACTATTTAGGAATGATAATGAATCGGATTAGAGGTGCAATCGAGCCGAGCCAAATCAAATAGCTGGAAACTCGAACTTGACTCAACTCAAAATACTCGAATTCAAAATTCGGCTTGAGATCGATTGAGCCTTAATATTCCAAACTCGAACTCGACTTGATGAAACATAGACAAAATTTGAGATCGTCTTGACTCAATTCGAATATCTACTGATGTATATTCGATCTTGAAATCGAATCTTAATCTACTAATAATATATATAATAATATATATTATAAATAAAAATAATATTATAAAAAATATATATATATTTCAGTAGGCCTGCAAGCTTTCGAATCGAATATCTTGCTACTCGAGCTCGAGTCAAAAAATTATTTGAGCTACTCGAGCTCGATGATAATTGAGTCGAGCTCAAATAGCTCATGAGCGGCTCGACTTATTTGCACATCTTGATTGGATATGGATTAGAACAGTCAATACTTATATCCATCTCATAATTAAACATTTCATATCCGTCTCATATGCACCTCGAGTTAGATAGAATCGAGTCAAGTAGAGGTACAAATCGAGTTGGATTGGATCGGATAGATAAGAGGGATTGAGTTAGATTAGATCAAATCGAATAAGAAACTCGTCATATAAATATTATAAAATAATTGTAATCTTAAATGAGTGATTTAGATTAAGGTTATCAGGTTGGATTCGAGGTTGGGCATACTATTATTTATTCCAAATCTGAATCCATTTCGGATTTATTTTGTAGAACTCATACCCATTACGGTTCTAATCAGATCAAATACTCGATGAGTCGACTAAAATTACTATCCTTAATGATTTATCATTTGATTTATACCTATCTTTATATACTTTCATGATTTGTCTTCAAATCTATCCAAATTATAAATATAAATTTTTGGTTCCAACTAAGATTTATCATCAATTTATATTTATTAAATAAAATAATCATTAATATAAATATATTAATATCCGATCCGTATCTAATTTGTTTTTAACCTTATGACAGGCTAACAATCCTTCTCATCACTCTTCATGATCGCGGCCTTAGCGTTACCGCCCTCATCACAAAGCTCTCCCATCCCTCCGCCGCCTTCCCATCCTGCCACCCCTCCCAAATTAAACCCTGGCCTCCTTTTCCCCGTTCTCCAATCCCCCTGCTCCAGAGTAAGGCAGGTAGAAATGGAGTAAAGTTGGATCCTTGAATTGATTTTGAGTAGGTTTCAGGTACTTGTATATGAATTAACTCTTTCACATCGTCCATGAATAGGCTAGCTTTTTGCTCATCTTGGCAACAAATAAAAGGCCAGCGATACCTTGTTCAAATATGATAGAGGAGTCGTCCACCACGAAGTTCGTAAAGGCTGGAAAGCATGGTCCGCCGCTCCTATTTAAGAAGCCAATACCCCACTTCTTCCTCACCGGGAAAATCGTCGTAACCATGGTCCTCTCTCTTCCGTTTTCTTCCCTTTGGCCGCCAGCTCTTTGGACTTATTGTGCTCATCGATAATCACGGCCAAGCCCTCGCTGGAGTCAAAGTAAGATCCATTGATCTCCACTCTTATCTATTCTTGTTTGAACTCCCATCGTCGACCATGTTTTTTACCAGAAAAAAAAAAAAAAACTCATTATTACGTTCCAAACCCAATATCTAGGTCGAACAAATCCTAAAAAAAATACAAGATCTAAAAAAATTCTCGTTACAACCTCAACATCCATAATATCTAATTTTAATAATAATTAATAAAACTTACATAATTATAAATTAATTCCTTCAATCCTTCGCTCGGTGTCAATAATGTTCTATCTATTAATCTACTTACCCATAAATTCAAACCATAGCCAACCATGAGCAATTTACAACTCTAAAAAGAAAAGAGAAATGGAGAGGATAAGCTTTACAGCCCAGTAAAAATTTTCATATACCAACATCAATATAATAATAAATAAATAAATAATAATGATCATTACTCATATCAATCTCATACCAAAAGATATCATAATTTATAAAAGATGCATAGCAAATACTTATCTTTTTGCGCAATAAATCATATTTTATAATTATCTCAAGATAATATACACATCGGATCCGATCATATTAATATGCTCGACTATGAACTACCACAGCCATATTTCAGCCTATGGCAGAGCACCAATACCGTGGCTAGTCCTGTGGACTACCACAATCATATTTACAGTCTATTGTGGGGCATCAATATCGTGGCTAGTCCAGAAGACCACAAACGCTCAAACTCCAATCATCGTAATCATGTTTACAGCCCAGCCGATGGTAAGGCATCAACTGTGGCTAGTCCCGTGGACTACCACAACCACATTTTCAATCTATGACAGAGCATCAACAAAGTCACTAGTCCAGAGCACAACAACCCCGCATACAGTCATGCAACTGAATTTCAAACTTATTAGATATTGTAATTCAATTTCATATTTTTTTACAAAACTCGATACATATAATTATTAAAATCTATCCAAGTCGGTATCAGTAATATGTAATACATAACATCAAACAAATCATAATTACATACTTAACAACTAAGTATATAACATGCCATTATCAAAATTTTATAGATCGAAATCACTGATGCATAAAATAATTTTTATATAAATAAATGAATAATATCTAGGAATTCTTATTTTGATGGTCGTCATGCTGAACTTACTATATTTATAATCTAAATATCGAGAACCCTACTCGATATCCTCTTGTCTAAAAAATTATTCTCCTACAGATTCAAAATTAATATTAAAATAAAATTTTATGATATATGGAGTATCTATCTAAAATCCTCTACCGAAGTTCACTAGGTCCACCAATAAATCTCTAAATTTCTTTTTTTCCCAGAGGTAAAATAAAATAAAATAAAATAAATCATATAACTAGGAAAAGAGAAAAGGAAGGAAAGAGAGAGAAGGAAGAACACTATGTTCCTTTGTTCTTCGTTGAAACAGGGATGCCCCCCCACCCCCATTTCCCTCTTCTCTCCCAACTACAGCCACCGAAGGCCTTGAGCCCGGCGATCAAACGACACTCAGGGCAACAAGAAGGGTAAACATCCCATCAGCGGCCACAGTCGGCAGATGGTGGTGAAACCCAGAACAAAGGAAAAAGAAAGTCGAATAGAGCAATCCTCTGTTCAAAACCAACCGGTGGCTTGCCGGTTCAATACTGCACGACGGCGACTAGTGGGCACTGGAAAAAGTACAAGAAGAGGAAGGAGAGTAGCTACCTCGGTCCGGCAACTCAGATGGAAAGAAAATCTAGCGATCTTTCCCGACGAAACCCAAAAAACACGGGAGAAAAATTGGAGAAATCCACAGTGCTCATTAACGATTTCAGAGAAGATTTTCTTAGGGTTTGTGGCGCTATTTGGCTCGGATTGAGCCTCTATTCCCCGATGCTGTCGGACACGGAACAGGGAGGGGGAGGAACAGAGTCCAATCGGGACTCTTTTTCTTTTTTTTTTTTTTTTTTTTCTTAAGGATCGGTGCGAAAAAAAAAATCAGATCTTTACACTCTTCCCCTTTTCAAATAAATTCATCCTCAAAATTAACATACCAGAGATTTTAAATATTGAAAATACATGACCTTCATATTATCTTTGGTCTTCTAAATTGTCTACATCTCAAAATGTTTGTTCTACGAGTTCTCAACATAATTGGTTATATAGTATTTCAAACTAGATCAATTCTTATCCTAATCTATAGCTTTCTTTATCTTTTTTAATTTTGTATGGGATGTATTAATTAAACTCTTATTATACAAAATCTCAAATCCATTCAAATAAATAGAGTAATAATGTCAAAACTAAGAAAAAGATATCTATGCTCAAACATTCTACATCCGAGCTCAATTAAGGATTATCGATCCATTAACCCTAAATTTAAAATGCTCAAAATTTTTTAGACCAACATAAACAATAAAAGAACCAATCACCAAAAATGGTACCGCAACATCTAGATAAGCCCAAGGATAAATAACCATGTCCTTTCATTTATCAATGGCGGTCTGTTTTACTGAAAATCAAATCTCCAATTATAATACTTATTGAGTTAGAATTAATATTCTTAACTGATTTTTCATATAAGCAAACCACCATGCTTCTACTACGCACTTTGATCTTAAACTTACCGAATCCTCTAAGGTTATGAGATGAATCTTGGCAATAATTCTATTTTTACATTTGAATCTAAAAAAAATTCAATCTTTCAAATTTTTGATAGATTTTAAGCAAAACTTCTAAGTTGCTTTATCCCTCGAGCATATCACATCAAAATTAAATATTAACATATTTTCATATTTGAATCCCTTGCATAAACTCCACTACTCATCTAAAAACCCAAAAAATCTAGAACTAATTGGAGTGAGTTAGGCCTAGATTTATCGGATAATCAATTAAACAATTCTCAACTGACATTTCTTTTTAAAAATAAGGTTAACTCCAAATCTTAACAAATTAGAAGATTTCAAATCAACATCCTTATGAATAGAATCAATTCGATTATTCCATATAGAACTCCCTTCTTCACGACCCTTAGCATTAATAAATAAATTGACACATAGAATCTTGTCTCGTATATGTTAAGGCTCATATAAGTCTTCCAAAATTTTTACAACTCAATTTGATAACAATAGTAATATACCTTAGACTAGCTCAGAAATCTAATCTCTAATTTAAAATCTAATATACCTAATAATCTCCACAAATAGAAGGAAAATCAAATAAGCTAATCCAAAAATAATAATTTTAAATTATGAAAGGTAGTATCATGATGTATATTTCATGTCCTATCAATAAAAATCTAAACCAATCAATAGAATCTAATATCAATATCGTATATAATCCACCAATAGGTGCAATCCCTGAAGGATATTCTACACATTAAACAATTTGTTGCTAACCCAAAATTTACAATCAAACAATCACAACAAATCTAGGGGGTCTATTATAATTTCGCACCCACATCACATTTGAAATTCCCAAAATCATCTAAATAATAATTGAGTAGCGACACTCCACAACATAGCAATATTGCAACTATATTTTCCTATCAACATCTCTTATTATTAGGTCACACCCTACTTATTGAATTCTAAGACATAACTCATTAGTTTCATTATACAGATCATATGCCACTTATACATATTAATCGCAATACCAATTAATCTGAACTACAAACTTTGAACCCTTCCTGCTATGTCTATCATGTCCCTTATATGTTAGAATCTTAAAGGTTCACCATGATCAATTTCTTCGATCAATTCAACAATCATAACAAGATATTTTAGATCAACCCACAAACATAATTTTTTGACTTGAGTTTTCAATACTCCTAACTATCTCCAACAAATGCCTAGGAGATCAAGTAATCTAATCCAAAAGTGATAAAATTGAATCATCAAAGGTTCCATTGAGATGCAAATCCCATGTCCTCACAATAAAATCTAATTCATTCTGTCATATCCTTAGTGATCATAATCTTATGCTCAAATAATCCTTAAGTCACAGTTTTTAGAGATCATAATCTTATCTCTGATACCATTCTATCATACCTCGAACCCAACACTTAAATCGGATACGTGATGGCTGCACACTTCTTAAGACAAACCCTAAAGAATATGCAAAGCCTAAAAAAAATTCATTAATGCCTTAACATCTATAATATCTAATTTTAATAATAATTAATAAAAATTATATAATTATAAATTTAATTCTTTCAATCATTCGCTCAATATCAATAATACTCTATCTATTCATCTACTTACCCACGAACCCAAACTATAGCCAATCATGAGCATCCTGTAACTCTAAGAAGAAAAAAGAAATAGAAGAGTTAAGCTTTACCATCCAGAAAAAATTTTCACATATCAATACTAATATAATAATAATAAATAAATAAATAATAGTGATCATTACTCATATTAATCTCATGCTAAAAGATATCACGATTCATAAAATATGCATAGCAAATACTTTTCTTTTTACACAATAAATCACATCTTATAATTATCTCAGGATAATACACACATCGAATCCGATCATATTAAGGTGCTTGATTCTAGACTACCACAGTCACATTTTAGCCCATGACAGGGCACCAATACTATGGCTAGTCCTGTAGACTACCACAACCATATTTAGAGTCCGTTGTGGGGCATCAATATTATGACTAGTCCAGAAGATCATAAGCGCTCAAACTCCAACTACCACAATCATGTTTGCAGCTTATGGCAAGGCACTAACAATGGCTACTAGTCTGAAGGACCACAGATACTCAACTCTGAACTCCCACAGTCATATTTTCAGTCCATGGCAAGGCATCAATCGTGGCTAGTTTTGTGGACTACCACAACTATATTTTCAGTCTGTGGCAGAGCATCAACAATGTATATGATTATCAAAATCCATCCAAGTCAATATCAGTAATATGTAATACATAATATCAAACAAGTCGTAATTGCATACTTAACAATTAAGTATATAATATGTCATTATCAAAATTTCATAGATCGAAATCACTTATGCATAAAATAGTTTTTGTATAAATTGGTCGTCATGCTAAACTTATTAGATTTATAATCCAAGTATCAAAAACCCTACTTGACATCTTCTTATTCAAAAAATTATTCTCCTATAGATCTAAAATTAATATTAAAATAAAATTTTATGGTATATGAAGTATCTATCTGGAACCCTCTACTGAGGTTTACTGGGGTCCATCAATAAATTTTTGATTTTTTTTTTAGATAAAATAAAATAAAATAAATTATATAACTAGGAAAAGAGAAAAGGAAGGAAAGACAGAGAAGGAACAACTCTCTCTTCCTTTCTTCTTCGTTGAAATAGGGACGCCCCGCCCCAACATCACCTCCCCCCAACGCTCCACACGTCCCTGTTCTCTCCCAACTATGGCCACTGAAGGCCTTGAGGCCGGTGACCAAACGACACTCAGGGCAGCAAGAAGGGGAAACATCCCGTCGGCGGCTACAGTCAGCGGAAGGTGGTGAAACCCCAGACAAAGGAAAAAAACAAGTCGAACAGAGCAACCCTCTGTTCAAACCCAACCGGTGGCTTGTCAGTTCAATACCGCACGACGGCAACTGGTTTTGGTGGGCACCAGAAAAAGAACAAGAAGAAGAAGGAGAGTAGCTACCTCGGTCCAACGACTTAGACGAGAAGAAAATCCAATGATCTTTCCCGACGAAACCCAGCTAGAGAAATCCACAGTGCTCGTCAATGATTTCTCGATGAAATCTCGATGGAACTCAATGGAGGGTGACAAGCTTCTTAAAGAGAAGATTTTTCTAGGGTTTGTGGCGCCATTTGGCTCGAATTGAGCCTCCATTCCCCGATGCTGTCGGACATGGGAGAGGGAGGGGGAGGAACAGAGTCCAATCGGGACTTTTTTTCTTTGTTTCCCTGTTTTGTTTGGCTTTAGGAGTGGTCCGAAAAAAAATCGGGTCTTTACACCCATAAATCTCCTATTTTTAGATCTGAAAAATCCCTTTATTCTTCTTTTTCTAGCTTTTCTCATCGCTGGCACTTGTCGATGGGAACAAAGACTTGTGCCCTATGCCACTTTTGGCCGTCATCGGTGCGCCTTGTTAAAGACCATGAAGATAAGAAAAAATGGGGTCGAGACCCTAGTTTCATTGTTTTCTTGCACCGACTGTCGGCCACTGCCATTGATCCTTATTGCCAGTCTTCCAGCCACCACCACCAACAACAACATCCTTTACTAGATAAACTTGGGCATGTGGTGCCCTCTTTTGCCAAGAAGCCAAAGAGAAGGACAGGGCGGAAAAAAATAAAAAATAAAAATAAAAATAAATAAATAAATAAATAAATAAGAGAAGGATAGAGTTTTCTCTCACACATCTCTTTCTCTCTCTTTTTCATTTTCTCTCTAATTTTTCTCTCTATAATATTTTTCTTTTCACTATCTTTAGGATTGGTTAAATCTAACCCTTCTCAATGATCTTGGTGGACCCTAATGAAGGGGTAATGATCCATGACCATCGGCAATATACCGGCCTCGATCTTGGATTCCACTAGATTTGAACATCCTCAATCATTATGAGCCATCAGTATGCAGATCTATTATTTGATCACATGTAATTAGCTTAATCCAACCATCAAGTTGTTGGGCCTTACCGCTCAATAAGCCTTGTCCTTTTTCATCCTTATTGAGTAGGAGCCGTATACTAAATAATATCTTAATTTGATCCATCTAATCTCTTCAAGATTTCTTATTTTATTTGACTTCTAAAATGTTAAAGTTCAGTGGCCTTCAATAGGTGTATCCATTTTCTAGATTGAAGAGTGGATTCATAAATAGTATGCTTGGATTTGTCATTTTTAGAGATAAGTAATCAAGCGCTTCAAAGTATACTTTTTAATGATCTTTGGAAAATGATAATTAGTTTATTTAATTTGATTTTATGCTCTCTATTTTTGATTTGATAAAATGAGTCAAGCATGTAGTATTTTATTCTTATAAATAAGTTATTTTTAAATATATGATTTGCTTTGAGAAATAGATTTAGAAATTTGACTAGATAATTTATGAAATTATATATATATATATATATATATATATATATATATATATATATATATATATATATATATATATATATATATATATATATATATATATGGCTATGACATGGTCCTATCCATGTAGATTATATATTGGACTTGTCGATCTGTAATATGAAAAACTAATCTCGATATCAAGCCATCGGTGATTAGAATAGTGGTAGTTGTTATCCAGTACTCTGTGCAACATGCGTCTAATCCATATCGTTGGGTTACATGGTTATAATATGATGTTGAGTTTGGTATCAGCTTCTGAAAAGTATACTTTTGAACAATAAAAAAATTTGATTCTCTAAATTTTAATATGCCTGCCAATGATAGGTTTATTCATGTTTGATTTACTATCTGTCATCATGCTTAGAGTCCACTTGATTATGTTATGTTGCTTATTCGGCCGGTATAGCTTGCTTTTCTTTCTTTTTCTATTTTTCAGATTCTAGATCATGAATTGCTCGAGATATTGGGAAGTACGCAAGATTTTTTGGAGCAATTAATAGATCTGGCTATCTTGGTCACTTGTGTCAATTGGTCTTCTTATTAGTTTAGCTTAGATTTGAAGATTTTATCTAGATCGAATATTTTTGTTAATAAAATGATTTGATTGGATTTTTATTAAATTAATTCTTTTGAGGATTGAAAAAATTATTTTTATTATTGATCTGAGTTATTATGATTTGATCAATAGCCTTATAGGCTTACAGGGACTGTTGCTCCCAAAATTCGATCGGACTAGGACCATCAGAAAGGCATTGTTTGATCCATGATGGTGAAATATAATCTATCTTAGAGTCACAGATTTATGCATGAAAAGATAAAAAAACTCACTGGATTATCTCCGACCAGGCCCTCCGTTACTTAAGTCAGATCAGACTTTGAAAGAACAGGAATAATGAGATTATAATAAAAAATTATATTATAAAATATTATCTATTCTAGTTGGTCTGATTTGGATGGCCTTCTCTCTTTTCATTTTGACCTTCTCAGCCTTCTGATGAGCTTGACTTTCTTGAATTTCTGATAAGATCGACTTACTCGACCTTGTGATGAGGTCGGATTTTCTCGATCTTCTGATGAGGTCCACTTACTCGAACTTTTGATGAGGTCAAACTTCGGTCTTCTGATGAGGTTGACTTATTTAGTTTTTTGATGAGATCGACTTATTCAGATTTTTGATGAGATAGACTTTCTTGATCTTCTGATGAGATCGGACTTCTTCGACCTTCTAATGAGGTTGACTTACTCGATCTTCAATTTTTTGATGAGGTTGGCTTATTCAAATTTTTGATGAGATCGACTTCTTGATCTTCTGATGAGATCGGACTTCCTCGACCTTTTGATGAGGTCGACTTACTTGACCTTCTGATGAGATCAAATTTTCTTGATCTTCTAATGAGACTTATTCGACCTTCTGATGAGGTCGATTTATTCGATCTTTTGATAAGGTCGACTTATTTGACCTTCTGATGAGTTTAAACTTTCTCAACGTTTTGATGAGGTGAACTTACTCAACTTTCTAATGAGATCCACTTATTCGATCTTTTGATGAGGTCGATTTATTCGATCTTCTGATGAGGTCGGACTTTTTCGATCTTGTGATCAGGTCGACTTACTCGACCTTCTCATCATCCTCGGTATTCTCAGCCTTCTCAACTTTCTCGACCTTTCAGTCTCCTCGACCTTCCTTCTCAGCTTCCTCAGACTTCTCAGTTTTCTCGACTTCCTAGGCCTTCTCAACCTCTTCGAATTTTTGATGATGTTTATATAGGTATGGAGGAAGGATCCATTGTAGAAATCAAAGATTGAGACATAACTTTTCCTTTATGAGCAATCAATTTCTTTCTTTAGTTTGGATTAAATTTGCTACAATAATCCTTCCGTTTCTAGATTTCTTTTAATAGCAAAGGTGTAACTATCCAAAATTCAAATCTTTATAAAATTATTTGTCACATGTTAATCAATGATAAGGAGGTGATTTATATACCATATCATATGCTCCCCACTTTCAAGTCCAAAGCAATTTCACTGCTTTGGACAAAGAAAGTAGTTCATAAAAAGTTGAGATATCCGAAATATCCAGAGTAGATCAAAAGTCAAAGTATCCGAAGAATATGCGAAGTAAATCAAAAGTTGAAATATCCGAAGTAGATCAAAAGTCGAAGTATTCGAAGTCCAAATATCCGAAGTAGATCGAAAGTCAAAGTATCTGAAGTAGATCAGAAGTCGAAGTATCCGAAGTAGATCAAAAGTCAAATCTCGTCAGCAAATCTTGTCAAGTCAATGTCGTCATCATTTTTGGCCTGCCATGAAGCCATGTGGGGTCTCTGAAGTGTTAGCCCCTTTGTAGTCAGTTGGCAAAAACTAGAGCCGAAACTCATACATTTCATTAGGTCAAGTCTTATTCGACCAAATTGAATCATTCTAAGCCAGAGCTCATATCTTTCATTAGGTTGAGTCTCGTTCGATCAAATTGGATCATCCCGAGTCAGAGCTCATATTTTTTATTAGGTCGAGTCTCATTCGGCCAAATTGAATCCTCCCAAGCTGGAGCTCATACTTGTCGTTAGGTCGGTGATCATTGGGTTGCTCCGAATTTGTAGTAGCTCAATGTGATATGGGATGGATCTCTTGTTGCTTTACATTAAATACCATTCTTGTAATAAAAAGACAAGAGAAGTGAAATGGAGGGCTGAAAAGTCAACCCCCTTCCTGGCATGCCAAACTGTTACTATCAAAATCCGATCGGGCTAGAACCATCAAGAGGATGTTGTTTGATCCATGCTGGTGAAATACAATCCATCTTGGAGTCACAGATCTACACATCAAAAGATAAAAAAGCTCGTCGGATTGGCTCCGATCGGACCCTCCGATGCCTAGATCAGCTCGAATTTTGGAAGAACAAAAATAATAAAATTATAATAAAAAATTATATTATAAAATATTATCCTATTCTAATTGACCTGGTTTAGATGGTCTTATCTCTTTTCATTTTAGCCTTCTCGGTCTTCTGATAAGATCGACTTGACTTTGTGATAGGATCAGACTTTTTCGACCTTCTAATGAGATCTACTTATTTGGCTTTCTGATGAGGTTGAACTTATCCGACCTTCTAATGAGGTCGATTTATTCGATCTTCTGATAAGGCCGACTTATTCAATCTTCTGATGAGATCAGACTTTCTTGGTCTTTTGATGAGATCGACTTATTCGGCCTTCTGATGAAATCGAATTTTCTCGATTTTTTGATAAGGTCGACTTACTCGACCTTACGATGAAATCAAACTTTGTCGGCCTTCTGATAAGGTGAACTTACTCGACTTTCTGATGAGATCGATTTATTCAATTTTTTGATGAGGTCGACTTATTCGATCTTCTGATGTGATTGGACTTCTTCGACCTTCTTATGATGTCGACTTACTCAGCCTTATTAATCTTCTCAGTTATCTCAGCCTTCTTAGCCTCCTCAGTCTTCTCAGCCTTCTTAGCTTCCTCAATCTTTTCAGCATTTTCGAATTTCCGATGACCTGTAGATTTGCACTAAGAAAAGAAAAGAATATGATGAAGGAAGGTTTATGAGCCTCTCACTATGAGAGCTTTGAGTTGTGAGAGTTTTTCTCTTTCAAAATCTGTCTTTTTTGAAGTCCTTTGACCAGTGTGGAGGAAAGGATCCGTTGTAGAAATCAAGAATTGAGATATAACTTTCTTCTTATGAGAAATCAATTTTTTTCTTTATTTTGAATTAAATCTACCATAATAATCCTTCCATTTTTAAATTTCTCTTAATAGCAAAAGTGTAACTACTCAGAATTCAAATCTTTATAAAATTGCTTGCCCGTATCAATCAATGATAGAAAAATAATTTATATGCCATATCAGGGACTATCCCAAATCTTACCATAGCAATCACTCTTGAACTTCGGTTGTTGTTAAAGATTACATTGCCTACATCAGAAACCTGAATTTTGTTTAAATCGATGATTTTGTCTGTTTTTTTTATTATACGGGCATTTTTTGGATGTTTGTGGGACGTTGAAGTAGGATTATGTAAGTTAGGTATCCAAATAGGGTCGTAGAAAGTCTCCGTTTGTGGTACCCTGGCAAGTCTCTATGAAACCGCTTTTAATACTACTGCTTCCAAAGCCAGCGGACGCCTTGACTTGTGCTTCGGTCGACGCTGTCCTAAGAATCTGAACTTCTTTTTATCCTTTATTTTTCGACCCTATGCCTGGTTTGACTGGGGAATCAGGTCTTTATCCTCTCTTTTGGGTGCACCATCTTTGATATTGAAGTGCCATATGTTGTTTAGGTTAACTTATAATCGTGGTGAAAGCGCTGATCTTATGGATTTCAACTCGGATAACCTATTTTACTTGGACTAACGTTTATCTCAAGTTGCAAGGTGTGTTACCGTCCATGCTAAACCTGTAAAGCAAACACAACAGTCGTGACGCTGCTGGCCATCATTGTTGGTAATATGGATAAATCCTTTTGGTAAACTGTAAACACATCCCTTCAAAGCCTTTAAATTAAATATTTGTGTGTATGTATGTGTAGCAGATGTCTATACAACAGGCCCTGTGCACATCATTGTTATAACAAAAATAACAACCATTTTTTACCAATTTAATCTTGACTGCGATTTTCTGAGAATAAAAATAGCTTTGATAATGACCATCACCTTATAATGGCCATATGCCTATTCGCCCCTCAAACAGTACTTACCTGGATTTTCAGGGTTTTCGTGTAAGTTCTTTTTAACAATTTTCTTGCCTCCAAATGCCCATCACAAACATAAGGAATTACCCCCATCGACATCAGCGGCTCTTCTCTGTCTGAAAAATTCAGTGTTCCCAATGTTTGCATTCATGACTCCCAAACAGAAGTATATTATCTGCTTTTGGACCATGTTCCACTTTCTCTGCTTCCCATGAGGTCCTATAAGCATGCTCGGTAATCCAGAAAACTAAGAAATAGAAAAAGGAAGGAGAATTTTAATCAAATCTACAAAATCTAGGTGCAACCGGTTATTTTCCTGCATCCAAACAGCTGGAAAGTTGATTTTTTCAAAGTTCTTTAATTTTTCAGGACCTTTTCCAGGAAACCAAACATACTCTATAGGAGTCGAATCTAATCAAATTAAGTTACAAAGTTTTGACCTTTTTCTCATAAATGGAAATAATACATAGTTCCAGCCAAATTCTAACTGCAAACTCACAAGGGTATGGTTACTAAACAGATATAAACATGAGCTTTTAAGGGCCTGTTTGGATGCCCGAACCACTTATTTTTGGAACAAAAACCGATGTTAAGAAACAGAGAATCCTGTGATGGTGGTGAAATTAACAAATCCAGGGATTTAGCAGATCATAGGATCCCCCCACACCCCCGTTCCCACCACCCAAAAAAAAAAAAGGGATATTGTATTTCTTCCAAGAGATGGACGTCCAGTACCCTGATTTCTCATGGACTGAGAATTTTAACAAACCCAGGGACCTAGCCGATCATAGGATTCCAGAAAAAAAAAAATGGATATCGGAATCCTCCTAATAGATGACTTCCAGTATCCCGATTTCTGATGGACTCTGCTGGGGCCAAAATTTCTCCCATGAGAAAATAATGATCCCTGGCCAATATGAGGTATCCTCAGCGAACAATTTAGCTGGGCATCCAAACAAGCCCCAAGAAGAGAACTGATCGCTACAAATTTACAATTGAGAAAATTTTCTCATCCAACATACAAAGAGACCCCAAGAAAATGAACTGCAAATTCCCCATTCATACGATGAGTGCACCCAGTTGAGATTGCTGAAATTAACCTATCAGAATCTTGTATCATGAATCAATTCTGCTCCAGATTATATCGACATCCACTCCTACCAGATCTTAAACAAGCTCGATGGTACCTTCAACAAATGACACAAAATTATTCTTAGAGCATGTTATAGCTTGCAAGAAAACTACGAAATTTGATAGCTTAACAAAACCCTGGATTAAAAAAAATAGTAAATAAAGTAGTCCCCTCATGGGGATAAATGAAGTGACACAACCAACACTATAGCTTTGAATTGAAAATAGCAAATTCCATGTTGAAAAAGGCATCCGTAGCATGCTACCTTCACATGATGTGGCATGATCTTTATATCATAGGGCACATGAAGCCATGCCTCGGGAGGGTACAACATGAAATTCTCAGGCTTACTTGTGTAGACATCTGCATACTGGTGTATATGATAAGAAAATGCTGATTCCCGACCAGTGTCTGTGAGGAAGGTTGCCCCGAAAGAACTATTAAACATGCTGCGCATTGCAGAACGACATTGTCGCCTTTGCTCATTTAATTCATCCAATAGTGCTCGGCAAGCTTGCCCTCTCTTACTGCTAACCACTGTTGCATGAACTTTACCAAGTAATTCTTGTATTATGTGAAATTTCGCCTGCAGTCCAGCAAAGGATAATGATATCAGAACGGGAGATTTTGATGGTCTCCAAAAACATGTGGATTAATTGGGGGAAAAGTTTGAGGCAGATGCCGATTTTCTAAGGGGAAAAATCAACTTAAGTTTAACTTCACTTTTTTTGACAAAAACTTGATCTCTTCAATCAATTTGCCAGCAAATCTAGGGGGCAAAAAAAGAAATTGGAATTTATCCATTTGCCAATTTGAAAGTAAATAGTTTTTTTTTTTTTTTTTACTTGATCAAAGCTGCATCCCATATTAAAGTTTTAAAAATCACAACATTAATTCAACTCAATCATTATATTTCTTTTTTGTGAGGTGACAATATATTCAAAGCTCGCATGATTACAAATTCCAAATGACCAAATCAAACGAGCTGTAGGTGATCCTGCAGTATTACCAGGAGAACATATCAAACTCAACAAGCTCTACAAGAAAGCAAGAACCGCAAGATTGAAAAGGAATTTTAGAAAAGGGAGGATGGGAAGAATAAGGATTACAGACCAAAAACACAGGAAATGACCTACAAGCAGATTGGTTGGCTAGTACATGATTTGTTATTTCGATTACCACAAGCGAGATGACCAACCATCCTGTCCCTCCAGTGTTCCTTAAATCAGCCAATAATAAGATGCCTTCAGTTCATCTCAGAAGAGGCAGGGGTCCAAAGAATGGAAGAAGCCATTGACACTGCAATCCCAAGATTTTCACCATGCCGCTAACCGTGAATTATGTTATCCTTATGTTATCCTTTCTGTAGACGTAGACATCACTGCAGACTGATTTCAAATCAATAACCAAAAACCAACCTCCTAAAACTATATTTCCTAGTATGCTTCACATCCATATATGAAATATCCCATAGATGACATGGTGGGTACTGAAGTTCCTCCTGCGGGACTCCATTTCCTCATCAGCATGTCACTTTTCAGCTGCAGATTTACTGCTTTAATTTGATATCCTTGAACAGCATGGAAGTCAAAGTTAAACATTGTTAAGGCCTTACTGGGGTAATTCAAAATTCATTTATAATTTATATATTACAACATAAGATCATGTACATGAGATACTAAAAGTCAAAATATAGCATAGTTTTCTCACTAAAGTATTGACTGGATGCTAGATGGAGGATAACCATTTATGATATATGGAAGACTTGAATGAGATGAGGTCCATGGGTGGGAGGGGTAGGCTAAAGAGGGAATGAGGATGGTGGAGTGGGAAACGTGCAGGGATGAGGGGTGGCATTAGATGGCCTACAGAAGAGAAGTTTAAGCAGGTTGAAATGAGATAACAAATGAAGTGGCGCAATGTGGGGAGGTGGTTGATATGAGGCTGAGGGGACAGAGGGTCGAATGTCATGGCAAGGGATCAATGGGTGTGATTAAATGATGTACACTGGTTGCCTATGAAATTTGAGCTATAAGATATAGCCAATCCTGTATCAAAAGAAATACTGTTCTCTGAATCTCTTTGGAATCTAATATTTCAACGTTGCCAAATGTTAGCTTCCAGAAAGTGATTCCCAATAATCGAAGAATGAAATGCAAACAAATAGAGCAGACAACCTATATACAGACTAAATTTGGCCCCACAAGTTGATTTTGGCCAAACAGTTGGGGACCGGATATGAGCCAAAACCAGAAGTGGAACTTCAGACATGCTAAGTAGCTTTCACTCCAAGTCTCTTGTTCCAGTATCATTCTAATAAATGCTACCTTCATGTCACACCACTGGATCTCCAAGATCTGATGATGGAGACCAATATGGCATTTCACATACTTAGAATGTTAGTAGCAGAAAACATCCATTCCCCTTGTTGTACTTATCCCTGAACTGCATTTTGGCTTTTCCGAGCCAGATCCAGCTAGGAAACACAATTCTGAAGATCCTGCATTGCCACTTTCTGAGTGGCATGTTCTTTCCTTCACATAGAAATATGAAAAGAATTCTCAGAATAGAAAATTGTGAATTCATATTGGTAACCAGATTTTTTTTAGGGATTAGGGTGCCAATTTCTGCTAGATATTTCCGTTGTCGAATCGGAATATGCTGAGATATTTTTCCTAAAGAAAGAAATCTATAAAAGGTATAGTAAGTTAGTTACCTATTTAAATAAGCAGAACCTCTATCCCTAATAATCTTTGTCTCCCAATTTGCGGCTTCTCCTTGCTTGGAAACTGATCCCCGATGTTTAGGGTTTTCTAGGCTCCTGGAAGAGAGGGCTATGTTAAGATGGTGAAAGGCATGATGAATGAGGCTGTCCACATGGAGTGGGAGTGAGGCAGAGGGAGAAAGAGAAGGGGGGAATTTGAGGGAGGCATTAGTGCATGTATGAGGGAGAGATTGCTTGCTGAACGATAGGAAAAATTATTGCATGCACAGCCATGCTGGCGCATGCAACCAATCGTCGTGTTGTATTGCTGTGGACCAATCACTGAAACAAACACAGGACAAATGGAACCAACACTTATGCATCTTGGCGATTGGTTGTGTGCAGCAACATCGCTGTGCACACAGTGCATGCAATAATTCTTCGAATGATAGCGCTTATTGCGACTAGACACTTTTTTGGTAGTTTGGCTTTTTAATAATTTTACTATTTTTTTAGTTACAGAAAACAGTCAAAATAAACTATAGCTTTATGTGTGTGTGTGTGTGTATATGTATATATGTACGTATCTATGTATGTATATACGTAGGTATTTATATGTATGCATGTATATCTATATATATGTATGCATGCATGTATACATGTATGTATGTATGTTTGTACTCATACTTCCTAGTTGCTTCCACCTCCTACATTTAAACCTTCTGATTCCTAGAACTCTTACCTGCATCCGCACTCACTTTAGGCCACTAAGATAAGAACTTAGTATTCTGGTTCTTACCAATCTTCACCCTTAATCATGATGACTTGATGAACCAATTAAATATTTTAGATCCATTACCATTTCATCATTATTGAAAGTATTGTGATACGATTGGCAAACTTCTGATCTCAAAACACCTGATGACAATTGACTTTGCTGATGCGTGAATTTTAGCCAAAAAATGGATGAATTTTAGCCAAAAATGCTCTTTGCTCTTCAGAAATTTTCCTTAATGAATTGACAGGTGGATCTTCATTATTATATCTTCGTTTGTTATACAGCTTCTGCAAACATTTCTTTGGTCAAATTTCTGACAGCTAATTCTTTAAATGTAGCATAATTTCATTTACATCCTGAATTATCACTCTTTGAATTGATTAATGCTTTACATGCAGTTATCCAGCAATTTTTGGCATCACTGCACTGAAATCTCCAAAACTTTAAACAAATCTTGCTCAGCATTATTAGCAGTAGCATTGCCATCACAAACATCTGAGATCTTTGCTCCTATGTCCTGTTGAAAATAGATCAGATAATCTTAACCCCGAAAGGAAGACATCTAATTTAAAAACTAGATTTAAGCGTGCGAGGAAAAGATTGTGAAATGTAAGAAGAGAAGCCGAAAGAGGGTGACAGTTTAGATTGAACACAGTATTAGGAAAAGGAAGTCACATAGCAATTTAGAAAGAAGCCCTTTATTCAAAATCATATAGCATTCCTAGCCAACTTATGAAGATCTATGGATTGCACATTTGATCCTTATTCTTTCCTTTTTTGTGTCAGGAATGATCTTTGTTCTATCTAAACTTCGCTAGAAAGATGAAGAAAATCCAGTAACAATCCTAGAGAAATGGATCATTCTTTGGATACATAAAATGAAATGAACTGAGCAAGATAATCTACTATGTATTTTCTAATAAAGACTAACTTATAGCCAACTGACAAATTCCCAAGCAACAACTAAATTAAGTTCAACTAAGTTCTTAGAAAACAATGTAAAAGGTACTGAAACTAAAAGATGAACAGAAAACCTGAATATCCTTCCTTGTTTTATGTTGAATTGAAGTGTCTGAGCCTAACAACCTAACCCTGTAAGACAACTCTGCCAAAACGTAAGTTCCTTAATAGTACGTGATATGCATCTATGTCACAACAGCGTGTTTAATCAAATCAAAACTGGGGGCAGTGTTGGTGGAGGGAGAAAGCTAGATGATGTTGGTTAGTGGATGGGTCTTCATGTTAGTGGGGAGGGAGGGGAAAGAGAAAGAAGCTCTCATGAACAAGAGGTGAAAATGTACATCCTCTCAACCTATAGGTTGTCTAGATAATGAATAAAATTATTCAGACAGCTAAGAATGAATATCAATATATTCCATTGGTAAAATGAGCTCTTTGGTAACTATAGGATGTTCTTGGTGTCTTATTTTCAAGAGCTCATTAGCCAACTGCAATAAATAGATACTTCAAAGTGCTAGAAGCATTCAATAATTGTCTCGAATATATGATCACACATTAGATATTGATAGCTAAAGTCAAATCTCATGAATCCTTGATATGGACTACAAATGATACCATGAAATGAATAACATACAGTATGTATAGCAATAATTGTTATATCAAAAAATTATTATTCTTAGATTAAATTGATTAGTACTTAATATGCAAACATGCATACACACGCATGGACACACAAGTATGTCTACTGCTCCACAATATGTTCATCAGCTTATCTTCGTATGTCCATAAACACTTCTCTGGCACATCAAGATATGATCACTTAAGCATGCACAATTTACCTGACTTCATGGCAGCTCTATATAATTATACAAAATTTTTGTAATTTATGGAGCATACACTTGTTGGAGTAAAGGAATAAATTTAATGCAGTTTCTTGTACACTTTTTCACCATGCTACAGGAGGAAGTATGCAATGTTTAATGCTTCAGTTACCATGCTCAAGATCAAAATGCATGACTATGCCCTGTTTGATAGGTTATTTAACACAACTACTGAAGAACTCATCCGCATATTTTCAAGTGATATGGAAGCTAAGGTTCTAGCTATGATGGCTAGTTTGGGCTTTTGAACCAGCTCCAGCTCTGGGCTCTAGTTTGAAGAATCTCTTGCTTGGGTAAACAGCCTAATCATTTTTCCTTCTATCCCCCCACATTCCAGTTTTGTCTATTTGGCGACGGATCAACTTCACTCGGTTGTGGTAGTTTAGTGCAAGACTGTAAGTCTTCTTTTCCATCTAATTCTGCAGAGCCAGGTTCCATCCTGGCTGTCTTTGCCTCTCCCAAATTTTATCCTCTATAACTGTGTAGTTAATTCAATGGATCAAGATATGACAAATAAATGTTTAGGAACATTATACAACCAATTCTCTAACTCCCCGTTGATTGGTGTCTAGTTGTAACTCCTGAGACTGGACATACTTAGGGTAATCAAGGGACTTGCCTAGAAACATAGGTCAGTAGCAGATTGAAAGACCAATGGTACTGATTACACAACTTAACATTATCAAACAGAAAGGAACCCTACAACAATGCACCAGACGTGGAATGAGTTAAGACAAAAAGGAAGAAAACATAATTTCATGTATGAAACCAAATTTACCTCTAAACCACAGGTTACAAGTCAAAAAGCCATACTGAAATACAATTGCCAACTCAAGTACTCATGGAAAGAAATGGAAAATTCAAATACAGTGTAACATTTCTACCTGCTGAAACCGATAGCTTTCATCATTTTGGATCTCTATTTCACTCTGCGATGACAGAAAAATCATCATAAGAGCCAAGATATGGGTAGTCTAAAAACATCCAAACTTAATATGCAAAAGTCATTAAGTAAATAGATGCTCAAGTAATTCATTTTTTAATATCCATATAGTAGAAGCAAAATGAGCTGCCACTGTTAATCTTTCCTCTTTATGGTTATAGATGTATTATGCTGTTGCATTTAATGTCAATAGTACACACTGATTATGTTCAGCATATTGGTCTACATTGACATTTAAGTAAAACCGAGTAACTCAGCAAATTACAGCATATAATCGACATGTAGTGGTCATTAAAGAATTCATCCACACAAACCACATTTTATTATTGTGTTAGGACAAATTAAAGCAGCAACAGAATGAAGATGATTAAGTACAAAGATCATATTAAATTAGAGCTTTCGTTGCTTTGACACTTGCCCAACTAGGTGAATCATACCGTTCAATAAAACCTATTCAGTCAATGCTTAACTGCATCAAAATGATAACAATAATAGTAGTAGTAACATTAATACTAGTAGTGAAAATAACAACAACAATAATAATAATGGTTATGGAGCACTTGTCCATAGTTTAGACTTTAGACAATGTCAAACAATATGCATAAGAATGGTGCAGAATTCACATAACCAAATATATGATATCAATGAAATGCAACATAGTACCGTTTTTATGGACAATGGGTGTTGAATGTCATCCATGCCACAAATGCTACTGTAAATTATGTGATCTCTTAGAGTCATGATCCTCAACATCAACCTCCTAATCCTGGAAGATCTAGACATCTATTCACTACTAGCCAAAGAGTCAAAGAACCAGCATGTGCCCAGCCATGTATCATAATCAAATGTCCAAAAGTTTCAGCACTCTAAAGAATTCCTAAAATTCAGCATCTGTGTAGCACCACTCACTAACCGCTCTAGTCAGACAGCAAAACTAGAGGGCGTCAGGTCAACTCTGGCTCTGGTTAATGTTTCCATATAGAAGGCTGACTTGAACCAAACTTAGCCCTATACATTGTCGGTCTTAGAGATTGTAAATTCAGTTAGTTTAAGAATATAAGAAAAACGAACAAGATTACTAAGAACCAATCTTCGGATTTGTTATTTAAATAGTAAGTACTCATCATCTATTTGAATGCCCTTTTACACTCTGTGGTTCTGCAATGGTCTATCAGAAAAACTGATAATAGTGCTGTGCATAATATACACTGTTCAGTAACTTCCATTCATGTATCGCACAATCCTTTTCCTTTTAACACCCTCATCCATCATAAAAACATCAAGGAACTTATCCAGCCACTGGGGAAAATTCTTAAGAAAAGTGTAGCAAGATCATCAATGATAACATATTTATTAGCAGTAGAGCAACCCCAACCTTCTACATATATGCCAATTAATTTATCTGCGCATGTGAATAAGTCTCCTGTGGAGATGTTACTGACAGAATCATACAAGATTAGTGCATACCTCAAGTTCATGAATGATAGCAGCAGTTCGCCAGCCAGCTTTCGAAGGTCCTCTTAAGTCACTGAACAAATGATCACCAAAATATATAACCTACATCAAGGAAATAAGTGTTATATGAGGATAAACAACAGACAAGCTTCACAAAAGAGAGAATGATGATCAGTGTTACCTGGACACAGGATATGGATGTCAAGTGTCCAGGTGACCTAAAATATCCGACAAGGGAATCTCAAAAAATTTCAGACACTGGGACATGGCAATGCATATATTTGAAACAACAAAACATAGAAATAAACTAAAGTGCAGTCCATACAAAGCAATGGGAACATTGTTTTTATGACGCATAACAACTAAGAGCCAAATATGTTTGCCGCACCACCCCATTATTGCTTGGTAGGCATACCATATCCTACTGGTATGCGATACCATATCATACCAATAATGTTATACCGGTCCGTACCGCATACCAAGGATTCGGATCCCAGTAGGACACCGGGATGGAGTACCATCTTATGTGTCAGGACAAGACGTCCCACTAACATCTCAGCATCCCAATCGGAACATCTTCGGATATCCTTTGTCCCAAGTGTCGGGACCGAGCAGGACGGCAATGCACCCCATTCCATGAAAAAATCAGAATAATCCCATCTCACAGGATTTAAAACATTACCGCATACCAATACTGCAAAAGGATGGTACCTATATGGGGTCTTGTACCGAGACGGTGAACCTTATTAAAAACTGTTTAAAAAATAAAAGGAGAAAACAGTAGGTTATCAGTTTTTTCTTTAGAGAGAGAGAGAGAGGAAAAGTCATATTGGCTGTGTAACATAAGAGAAGAGGGGGAGGTGGGCTTTTGGTGATTGGTTGGTTGTGGTCTTTTGGTGATTCAGAATTGTGATAGTGGCGGCATGGGCATGTCCAATGCAAAGATACATGGGATACAAGTGCAATGTTGCATCTTTGTGGAGAGATAGCAAAATTGAGAAATTTTGCCATATCTGGGTATCACTGTTGATGACCCAACAAACATGAAGCGCACATAATTTTATATTTCACACACCAATATGTCATATACTGTTTATAAATCAAGTTTCAAGTAAACTTGTCAACAGACTAATTTGTTTAATTTGGGATCTATGTATAAAGTTTGTATGCTAGTAAGCCATTATTTTTCTGACTTACCACAATTTCCGCTTCTACTTTTAAAGGAATCATGTTACAGGCACCGCCTGAACATGTTCGCACACCAGTAAGAGCAGATGGACTAATCCGTGTGCTTGTACTCGTAAAAATCATACTGACCAAGGATGTGAGAATGCACTTAGGAATCATCCGTACAAAAACTATGGGCACTGGATAACTGGCATATTTCTCTAGCTTCCAAGGATTGCACCAATGTGCTTTTGAAACAACTATATACTAACAAGCATGACATTTTTCATTGACCGCTCTTAGGATCCCTGTCATACCAAGTTTCCTAGCTTTAGCATATTTGGTCCAAAAGCCTCTCCATGTTTTCCTTTTATGCAAGCAGTCATTTATTCCTACATTACCTATGGTTACACTTTTAACTTGTTTCTTCCCTTCAATAATTATCTCTATAATTTACTGATCATTCACTTTACTGGTTCTATCACCTTATGCTTGCATGTGTTCCTAGTAAACTGCTCATGAATCCTTCAACTCTTAGCTTATGCATCAACATGCACTAGCTACTCTCAGTAACCAAACTTTGACAGGGCTAAACTATATGCCTCGTATGAATCAAATTCCTTTTTCATGATAAATTTCCAACATGTTTAAAAGACAGGTGATCTTTATTTCACCTATCTAAGTATACATATTAAAGAAGACATCCAAGCTAGCCAACCTATCCACATCAATAGTTTAAAATCCAAAACCTCCATGCTTTATCTCAAATTTATAAATATCATACCATGTAGGAACATGTCAATCTTCATAAATATTATTTCATCCCCTGGTATTATGTGCATTGTGGTGTCCCTGCCTTCTTGAAGTTGCTTCTGATTGTTTCCTCAAACCCTGTCCGAAGTCAGATATTTCAGTAAGTTCCATTATCTCCTCATCTGTACCATATTAAATGTTTCTAACCTGGCATAGACTTCCTTCTAGACTAACACCTATCATATTCTTGTAGACCATTATCATGTTTTTATTTTTATCATTGCCCTATTCCATGTTAAAAAATCTTAGTCGTCAATCTCCTGATTTTCTCTCCATTTCATTAAGTTCCTTGTTAATAAGATAGCAGCCTTTTTGCTATTGTGTCAATATCACCAGATTTCAGGCGGCAGCATGAAGTTGCTTCTTTCACAAAGCATTCCTCTTTTCTGCTTTGTCCCATAAACTGTCCCCTTGCATAATTGTCACTGCAATAAGCACAATTGCAGCCATCTCTTTAAGATAACACTGGCATAGCGGCCATCTTTTACGATGATCAGGTTAAGCTGAGGCATGTTGCAAACAGGTGCTGCCATAAATAACTAATGCTTAAGACTCACAGAAAAATGTAATACCAAGGATGATTTTCAAAGAGTATTTTTGGAACTGTGTTTCCCAGTAAGTTCTTCCTTACAAGCAAAAATAAAGACCACATAAGCAATAGATAAATACTATTCTCTAAGTAACTAGATCCTTTGAAGGACTGCTGTATTAGTAAATATAACTCTTTCTGGAAAGACTGCCAACCCACACGTTGAACCAATCAACAATTATTGATGCATAAATCAGGTATTTATGGATAAGAAGTCTATTTAAAAAGGTCCTCTTGGATATGCATGCAAAATGGGACAAATTCTGTTATTAGCAAAAATAATATAGGAAAGCAAAAGACATATACCTCACTGTTATACAGTTAATAAAAATAACTCAGATATAGGCATAACAACTAATAAAAATTAGATTACATATCATGGCCATTCAAGACAAACACTAGATATCAAACAAGTTGCTTAGAGTCTCATTCGAAAGAATTCTGAAAGCAAATAATTTGAAACTAAAATCATTTCATCGGCCGCTACATACCTCAGGGCCTTTCCACTTTGTAATATGTAGAAATGACTTCAAGCAACCATGATAGTAAACTTGGTTTGGGATAAACCTATCAACTGCAGTAAAAGCTAAGGTGTCTTTCTCAATGTCATAGCACCTACAAGAATAAAGTGGGGAAGCCAGCATATAAAGCATTAGGTTAGCAGATTAAGTGCAACGATCCAGAAAATAGTAACTTACAGTAGTGGTAGTCATACTAAAACAAGTAGTAGCCACAGAAAATCTGAAGTGGCAGAAATTGCTCAAACAAAAAAACAGTGCCAAAATGCAACGATTCACATTTTTTAAAGGTAGATGATGACCATGAGAGTGAATTAAAAAGTACCAAATTTGAAAAAACAGAAAATGCTTTCTGTTGTCAGGTAACGATTTGTTTAAAAAAAATGTGCTTCCAGGACAATACAAGAACTTACCTGATCCAAATGGCATAAAGCAACAGAACCTCTACTTTACATCATTAGTTCTTATAAGACATGAAGGTTGGTAAACAATTATAAGTAGTTCACTGGTGATTACCGGAATGGGTGATCAGAATTGTAGAAGCTTGGCTTATTAGCTTGAGCAATCACAACATCGAAAATCTCCCTCCATGAGTTTCTGTCACCACCATGATCCTGCTTAATAAAAAGATGGGGAAAAAATCTAGTAGTCATAAGAAGAAATGATAAAAAACAAAGATAGCATGAAAGATCAGTAGATATGTACGTCTAGAGAAATAATCACAATTTTACCATGCCAAGCTTCCCTTATTTAGAAAAATACAAAAATATCTAACTGTTGATTATGATTGCTCGGTGTAGTTTAATATGATACAATACCAAAGATGATAACTAACAAATCATGCACTTATTATTTTACAGGATGGCCACAGCATTCATCCACCCATAAGAAACCATTCAAGAATAAACATAATCCTATTATTTTTGCAGACTTGGTTAAATGTTCGGGTAAAATCAGCAACTTCGAATATTTGATGGCAGATTATCCACAGTCAGATGTCAATTTGTGGCATTATTAAGATTTCAAAAGGAAAGGATATAGAGTTGATCCAGCCAACATTTGGCTAACATGACCTCCTGCATTATCAAAGGCTATTTCATGCACACCAAACCAATTTATCGGCAAGTTTTTGACACTGACTTTCAAACCTATGGCTTTTGTTATACAGGTGCCAGCTCATAATGCTGACATCAGAATCTTCAAAAGCCATGTCAAAATACAGTGACAGGATTAAGATAATACTCAGGTCGTATTGGTACAGGTTTGATGTTTTTTGCTTGTATTTTTTTTCAACAACTAAACCCATGTAACTTAACTTAAAACGTTGTCATGATATCTCTTTACGAGTGTAACGAATGTTCACCCTTATTAGCAAAGCAGGGAACATTCATAATTGACAGTTTTAGTATTTAATGCAAGGAGAAGTACATAGGGTTTCCGAAGACAGTAGCAAAACTTAATATCATTGTTTCCTATTGTAACAACTCAGGACATCATCCAAAAAGGCTAATCAGAAGGTATTATTTAGATTCCTTAGCTCTATATAAGTATCCAAGATCTTTCCGATGAATAACCGATGTAAAACTAAATATACGCCCACACAGGTTCTCACACACTCTCCTTTTTTTAGCTATGGCATCCTCATCAAGCTTAGGGTTCAAATCCATGCAAATCTATTCATAAACACTATGATCAACTCGTGGTTAGCCCTAAGAACCCGTGCTGCAGTGTCCCCTAATCCACAAGGGCTATGGATGGGATCAGCTCTGATACCATTTGTCACAATTCAGAATCTTATCTAAAAACACTAGCCAAAAGATATTATTTGGTTTCTTTGACTCTTTAAAAGTACCCAAGATCATTCCAGTGAATAACCAATGTTGGATAAAAGATACGCCCACATGGGTCCCCTAGTTGAATCTTTCCCCCTCTAATTGATTTGTAGATTTTTTTAAGGTCTTGTTCTTCTTTATGTACCCCCCCTCCCGGGTGGGCCCCGATAGAGGGTCTTAAACCAGTGTTGTGGTGACCGCTTGGACCAGTCTTTCTGACCTCTTTTCCTTGGTTTGGATTTGAAGTATGATCAAATCCGTTTTGGTCTCCTAAGATTTTCTTATCTCGCATATAGATTTTAGAATGGTGAAATTTGAATTAACTTGCATATCTTTTAATGATTTTGGATAAGTGTAACTGATTTGCCCATCCGAATCTAGTAATCTTTGAAAGAACTGAGATAAGTGACCCCAATATGAACCTTACTGATTTCAAATTACTGGTCAATTTCAATGAAGAATAAAAACATAAACTATTTTTGGCTTTGCATTTTCTTGAAAGTTTATGATTAAGCATATGATTGTAAAATGATTCACATTTTTATAGCATTGTCTCATCAATACTTATGTGTGAATAATTTCTAAATTGTGAAAAAGTGTATTTTGCTACACAGACGTACATATAGGATCCAATTGTGAATTATGAATTATTATAAAAATAGTTAATTCACTATAAATAATTTCATGATAGTTTTATTTTTAAAGACTATTTATGAATTACAAACTATATAAAGCGCTTTAATATCTTATTTATGGATGATTTAAGCAAGATTTTAAATCCCGTGGGATAGGACTATTCCGATTTTTTTATGGAACAGGACACAACGCCGTCCCACCCCGTTCCGACACTTGGGATAAAGGATGTCTCAAGACGTCCGGATCGAGATGCTGAGATGCTAGCGGGACGATCCTATCCCGATACATGGGATGGTACCCCATCTTGGTATCTCGCAGGACGTCCCGCTGAAACCTGAATCTTTGGATTTAAGAAAATATAACTTAAAGAAATATGATTTAAGAAATAAGATCACAGGATCTTAGATAGCTATGTACAGCCTTTAGCAGCGGATATAATAGTTGGCATACGGCCCTCGCCAGTGGATATAATAACTAACATACGGCCCTCGCCAGCAGGTATAATAACGGGCATATAGCCCTCCCAACGGGTATAATAGTAGCACATGGCCCCGCTAGCAGGTATGATACTCGGTAAACTGAGATATTCAATCAATTACAGCCCTATCACAAGTAATAAGATGACCTTAGCATTCAGTTTAACAGTATTGTTTTTATGCTATGATATGGCTATTTTTGAAATTTGCATGCTATATCAATTTGTTTATGCTATGCATTGAAAACCATATTTATGTAATTTGCATGATTTATGCATTTGCAAGAGAATGATTGATTTATGATTATACTGCTATTATAAAAAGTTTTATTTTTGAAAGATAATCATCTATTTTAAATGATATATTGATGCATATGCAACCTTATGCTTGATCCAGTAAAGTAGTGCATTGTTACTTACCGAGCTATGAAGCTCATATTTTTCTTTGTTCTCTTCAGATTGTTGCTAGGAGTGCGAAGGGTTAAATCAAGTGGAGGCCGAGATAACATACTTTAAAGCATACTAGCAGGCTATTAATAAACCTAGCTGATAATTATGAAATTATGGATTAGGTATATTTGAATATCTAAATATTGGCTCCAGACACCTTGTGGGTTATATATCTAAATATTGGCTCCAGACACTTTGTACCCACACCTCTTTGCTTAGTAAATGGAAAGAAAAATTAGACCACTTTTATTATTATATTATATGAGAAACCATATAGGTGTGTTTAGTCCCATATTGGTTATCGCTAGAAAAATCTTGAGCACTTACACAGAGCCAAGGAATCCAAATAATACATTCCCGCTAGCCTTTTTTAGGTGAGGTCCTAGGTTGTTACAAATAATGTTAGAGCCAATCCAGCCCCTAGCCCATGTGGACTAGAGAATACTGTAGCATAGGTTCATTGAGATTGACCATGGGCTGATTAGACATGGTGTTTATGAATGGATTTGCATAAATTTGGACCCTCAATCTAGTGAGGACACCAGGGCTTAAACGAGAGGAGAACGTGAGGATCCGTACATGTGTTTGTTTAGTCTCATATCGGTTATTCGCTAGAGAGATCTATGGTACTTATACAAGGTCAAAAAAATCTAAATAATACCTTTCGACTAGTCTTTTTGGGTAAGATCCTAGGTTGTTATAACTATCCTTTCTATTCTTCTTTTGTTAGGGTATCAAGAGCCAACCTTCATCATAATATCATAACACCCTTCATCATATAATCCTAGAATCAATTTTGTTTCTCCAGATTGAAGGACTCTACATCAAATCATGACAAATGATAAAAATCGGACTCTACATATGCAGATCTGTCCTCATAAATCAGATAGGTGCTACGATTGGGATAAACACCAAAAAGTGCCATGAAACATCCTGCCATGTTGAGTATTCTAGAGGATAAGTAATGAATGATTCATAATTCGGGCTTTTGTGAAATTGAAAAGATAAAACATATGCCCAAACAGAAGCATTCTGTTCAAAATATGCTTGAAGAACTAGACTCTGAAGGTAGATCCTACAGGTCCAGGCCCTGAATATATGGAAGCAGAGATTCTCAAAAATCTGGAAGAAAAGTTTGATGACTCTGAAGATCCAGAACAAAAAAAAAAAAAAAAAAAAAGAAGAAACTATTGAAGGTTCCAGAGCAGGAGAAATTCCCACAATATCAATTGGTAAAAAGCGTTTTCCTTTGATATATCTTTTTTGAGTTCCTTGGAAAGACATCATGTCCTTATTCTCTACGATCAAGTTATGGAAATTGGACAGTGGTGATCAGAGTCACCTGACTTCTAAATCAAATGGACCACTAGGCAATATCAATAAAGATCAAGTATATCATTTATCTCAAACATATAATGAAACATGCTTAACTGCTGGAATATTCAATCTGTGTTTCGAAGGCACCTCTAACATGAAACGCATTCCGCCATCCACAAAATAATATGGAGAATTGGTTAGCAGGAAGAGTTTCTTTCCCTTCTGCTTTAACATCTTTAGAAAACATAACAGTTGGCTCTGCAGAAGAGAGAGAATTTAGCTTAATCTCTGAGAAAGAATATCATGCACAACCTTTGCCTAGTGGTTCAACTTTAAAGTACCACTTCCGCAACATCTCAATAGCAAAAGAAACAATCTTCTCGGTGGAAATTATGGAAAAGTGTAAGGATAATACTACTTACATTTTTAACTAGGTACTTGTGTGGATCAGCAATAATTTCTTTATGAGCCAAACCACTTCTATGAACATGCTGAATCGCATGGTTTACATCTTCATACACATAGGAAAAATCAAAGTCCAGCTTGGCATCTACAAAATGCTGCACAATATCAGCAATAAGGCATGCCTACAAGGAAAGGAACAATGTCATACTTGTTAGCACAAGAGGATTGAGAAAGGAGGTCCAAGTCACAAAAAAAAAAAAAATAATCCTGAAATAATTCATAACGTACACCAAATGAAATCCAACTAATGGTACCTTGGTTCATAAAAAGAACATAGATTAAATGGATATAGGCAACAATTGGCACACACAATCCGGTCAATATAATAAATAAGGCTTCTGAACTTATAGAATTATCATGTGAAAAACTAGAATGCCAAGGCTCGAAGTTGGTGATCTTTTTTCCTCGTACAAAAAGATTTCTTGGAAGGAGTTGCCTACCAGCAAGTATGGCTGGTTATGGGTCCTCACCAGGCACTTAGTTGGGTGATGCTTTGGCAAAGCAAATTCAGGTTTTAGGCCAGATCCACCTACCCCTAAACTCCAAGGTCTTAAATAGATTGAACCAGGTATTGGCCACCCTTGGCCCAACCCAAGCTTGGGAAGAGATCTAAATTACATATATGCCTATATAAATGCATACATATTGTGCATACATTATGATATCATTAATTGGAAAAAGCAAACCTTACATCTCCTCTCCTCTCTCCCTGCGCACACCATTCAACCTCCCTTCCCCAATCCGCTCTCCTGTCATCCTCCCCTCAAATGTTGTCCACTGTTAGGAAATACATCTCAAAATTCGGTCCACAAGGAGCCCACAGCGAGGTCCAAGACAACGAACGGAGTCCAACGAGCCCAAGATCATCTCGAATGGAGTCCAACAGAGAAACTACACGCAAAAGAAAGCTAGGGCGTGATGGCACGGCCCACGGGGTGGCAGAGGCCGACGGTGGGGCCGGCGGTGGGCTAGCGGAGGCCGATAGCAGTGCAGCTAGACCCGACAACGCAGCTAGGCCCGGATGCCCGGGCGCGGCTCGGGCCCAGGCGAACGCACAAGGGCGCGCGATGTACCGCGGTCCACCACGAACCGTGGTCCATGGAGAGGCGCGTGGACCGCGGGCCCTTTTCCCTAGCATGCACAGTCTACGGTGGACCGGCAGCATTACGAAGGGCGTTTCTCGCGATCTTTAGGAATTTTCGTGGACCGAATTACCAGACGAGCGATCGGACAGTGGCTGGGGGCTTGCGGGTGCGATCCAACAGTTCAGGAGGTTCTGAGGTGCTACCAGGAGTCCTGTTATATCTTGGATTCGAGATTGAACATGGATTTTAGCCTTTAAGAGGCCTGTGACGAAACAAGACCAAAGTGTGCAGTCGACAACGGTCTCGAGCAGCAGCAACGTGCGGTAGAGAACCGTGAGCGGAGGCATCAGTGCGTGGAAGGCTCGAGCAGCAATCGAGGAGTTCGGCGGGCATCGAGTGCACACAGTGGATAGAACAGACCTTGCACAGCACCGACAGGAGATCGGAGGCAGAAAAGAGCATCAAACAGAGCAGCTGCAGAGAGGCACGATGTAGCGGTTTGCTCCACAGAAAGCGTCTAAGAGCGTCAAGGACTCTAGTACTGGCAGCCCTGTGAGAGAAACTCCTTGGAGGATTTTAAGAAAGCTTTTGTGAGGATAGCTTCTAGTTGAGAGAATTGTATATGGAGAGTTGAGAGTGTGTTCTCCTCTTGTACTTGTGTTCTCTTTCCTAGTAAAACTTGCATGCCTCGTAGAGGCAGCACTTAGGCTATTCCACATACCTGATTATGTCGTATTGTCTGTATTGTTTTCTTCTTTCTTCTTGCTGTGATGCGAGTGGTATCGAAAAGATCCTGTGGTGGTGGTGTCCTGACCAGACATCCCCAATAATTGGTATTAGAGCGAGACGGTACCAACGCGAGGTTGCAGCAGTGGTAGTCAAGATTGAAGATGGAGAAGACAGATGCAATCACGGTGGAGATCGACCGTGGAGGGTTGATCGATGCTCTCTTATGTAAAGAGCCATCTACATGGAGGATACCAGCGGGAGCCCAGTGCGAGGTGAAGCTCCAAGTGGAGATAGATCGGACACGGGATGAGAGACTCGGGAGAAAGATATGCGATGTCGTCAGGAGGCTATCCTGAGCAGATCTCAGATCAGAAGGTGCACGACACGTGATGGAGATGGAATCAAGCGACCTGGCTCGACTCCCATGTTTGTCCATCCATGAGTAGCAGGCGATTGCCCCAGGGCATGGAGACGAGAAGATCCAGAAGCTCTTAAGATTAGGTGGAGGACGAATATCGAGTCGAAATAGAGATTGTTAGAAAATATACCTCGAGATTTGATCCACAAAGAGCCCACAGTGAGGTCCAGGATGACGAACGAAGTCCAACAACCCCAAGATCATCTCAAACGGAGAAACTACGCGTGAAAAAAGGCCAAGGCATGGTGGCACAGCCCATGGGGCGGTGGAGGTCAGCGGCGGTGCAGCCAGGCCCGGTAGCACGGCCCAGTGCGCGAACGTGTGGGCGCGGCCTGAGCCCAGGCGGGTGCAAGCGCACAGGCCAACCCAGCAAACGCGCAGGTGCGTAGCCCATAGCACGCGATAGCGCACAATGTACCGCAGTCCATGGAGAGGTGCATGGACCGCACGCTTGTTTCCCTGGCATTTCGCACGGTCCATGGTGGACCGACGATGTTTCTTGTTGTTTGTGAAGATTTTCGTGGATCGGATTACTAAACGCACGATCGAAAGATAGCTGGGGGCTTGTGGGTGCGATCCAACAGTTCACGAGGTTTTAGGGTGCTACCAAAAGTCCTGTTATGCCTTGGACTCGGGATTGAACACGAATTTTGGCCTTTAAGAGACCTGTGGCGAAACAGAACCAGAGTGTGCAGCTAAGAAGGGTCTTAGGCAGCAACAATGCGCAGCAAAGAGATGTGAGCAGAGGCATCAGTGCATGGGAGGCTCAAGCAGCAGCCGAGAGGAGTTCGACAGGCATCGAGTGCATGTAGCAGGCAGAGCAGACCCTACAGAGCACCGACAGGGGATCGAAAGCAGAGCAAAGCATCAGGCAAAACAGTTGGAAAGAAGCACGACGTAGCGGTTCGCTCCACAGAAAACATCCAGGGGTGTCGAGGACTCTGGTACTGACAGGCCTGTGAGAGGGACTCCTTGGAGAATTTTGAAAGAGCTTTTGTGAGGGTAGCTTCTAATTGAAAGAGTTGTGTATGGAGAGTTGAGAGTGGATGTTCTCTTATACCGGTGTTCTCTTTCCTAATAAAGCTTGCACGTCCCGTAGAGACAGTACTTGGACTGTTCCACATACCGATTGTGTATGTATTATATGTATTATTTTCTCTTTTCTTCCTGCTGCGACGTGAGTGGTATCGAAAAGATCCTGTGATGGTGGTGTCCTAGCCAGACATCCCCAATACCCACCTCCTCTCCGATCAACTCTACAACTGTCCAGGGATGACCATAACCAAACCCAATCCGTTTCAGCTGACATGGCCATCCCATGCCCACTAACAGTCCCAACCTCCTCTACATGCTGCCCCAGCCTGCATATGCTTCATCCAGTTCCAAACAACCCCACAGCCATTGTGATGTGACCCTTGTTCCTCCCCCCACCCACACCCCTCTCTCTCTTTTCTACTCTTACTGACCTAAGATAGCCAAACTTCGCTCATGAATGATCGACGAACTTTACCAAATAGTTTGAACTGGCCAAGCTTTGGTTTAGAATCGACCCAATGCAAGCCTAGCCCATTAGCTACTTGCAAAAAGGGAACAAAGAAAACCAGCACAACTTTGTGATACTGTGAAACTTTCTGTATGTATCCAACGGCATCAAACATGCATGCAACTTGAATTTAGCATGAATCAAAAATAAGATCTGTCGGTTTTACTGTTGAAAAGACATGTAAACTTAAAACAGAGAAATTAACATTATATTAAATTAGCATTCTACGGGAGTTCATTAAGTAATATGCATCATAACATCAAGTATTGACTCGACCTAATTGGTCGCATCCTCTATGCGTAGCATCATATTTTACTTCACATGGTTTATCACTGCCGACAGCTACTTACATAAAGAAACATAACAAAGATGGCTTTAGCAAGTTCTATATTCAGAAATGTTAAGAATAAAAACAAAAAAAAGGAACATTTCTTCTGCAGATATCTAATAATCAACACACGTTTTACAAAATTTTAGATTGTAACTAGTGTCCTGTCCACATTGATGAAAACTTGCAACCTTCATAATGTCTAGTAACTAACTTGACTTGACATTTCTAGCATCAATGAAGAGTATCAAGCATGTAGGAAGAATAAACGATACCTAGCACAGTTCCAAATGAGAAGTGGCACTGACAAAACATTGAAATTTTGGTTCACAACCAACAGCTGCACAATTAGTGAGACGCTCAATCTCTAGCTGAATGCTAGACCTGTAAATATGAGTAAAAACTATCCTCGACTAACAAGCAGACTAGAAGATTTACCCCCCACCCCCCGCCCAAAAAAAAAAAAAGAGATGAATCACAATCCATTGAGGAAACAAGAGCTAATGGTTAGGAAAGGATAATTAAAAAGAGGTTCAAAATAAAACAAGTCAACCATTATAGCATTTCTCAATAATGCACTAGTTTGAAGAAAAATGATTTTAGATGGTTTAAATCATAAATCAATTTACAAAGAGTCATGTGCATACAAATAGAAGGTTGATGCTCTCTCAAAAATAAAAGGTTGCATGTATTCTTGTCAAAATACGTTGATCCATTAGTTCAAGAATGGATGCATAAGCAACCACATAATGTGAACAATGAACCATGAGAGATTTGAGAAGCCTGCTCAAAATGTTATATGGTTTCCATATTGAATATCCTGCATAAAACAACCAATAAATTCAACACAGATTATATATCAAGGCACGAAACAAAAGCTGATCAAGAAGAGCATCGACATGGATAGCTATTCAATGAAGTCCAATGAACAAAAAACAAAAATGAAGACATAATCATCCTTGGTCTCTCTTAAAACGAAATAAAAATGAAAAAACCACTAACAGTGACAAGAAAGCAGATGGAAACAGAATGAAACCTAAGAACATAAACATCATAGATGACATACCTGAAGAATTGAAATTCTAACCTCGTGTATAGCATAATACAGGATAAAATTTAGAAAAATGCTCCACAAAATGTTAGAAATGGAGATGAAGACTATGCACATAACCAATCTCAACAATAAAAATCCTTATAAAATCCTAGCACCTACTTCATATTATTCACTGAAACAGTTTTGGAGTACTGAAACATGACCTACACCACAAGCTTTAATCCAAAGCTAAAAGGCATTGGCTAGAGTAGACGAGGACAGGCAATGTAGCATCTGCTCTTCATCTAGCAGCATAATAAATCATAAGGCCAACATCTAATCCACAGAAATTTGATTTTCCCCTCTGTACCGCAAAATTAATCAAGAATAGCTTTTCTTTCACCCTTTTAAGTGGAACAATAATTACATTAAAGGATTGTAATTCTCTGTAGCGACATTCTAGAAGGCTTACAACTGGAGGACTCACTAAGATGGACTTACATTTTTTTAATAAAAAAAACTTTAAATGACAGAGTTCATCAAAATAGCACTGCTTTCACCATCTATGGCGGAATCAGAGACAAGTTTTAATGTGACAAAACTCTGGCGATAAGGGCATCAACAGGATAGATTAATAATAACATACCTAGTAGCATATTTGGAGATCCTAGCCCCAATTAACCCTGCCCATAGAAACAATAAGCCTCTACAAGATATAGAACATATTAGTAAATAAAAGATCTACTACATCAACATAACCACAAAATGGCATGACCATTAACACTAACAGGCCATCTAATAACGCAAATGAACGTGATGTCAAATGGGTAAATAACAAATTTAATGGGTTACATGCAACTATATATCTTTAGATATCACAGAGTTCCAACTGCACTTAATCAACTGCAACAGAAGCCAAATGATGCGTTCTCAACTTTCAGAAATTTGTAAGAAGATTTCACATCAAAAGAGTTAAAATGAACCATCTTACATTTCAACTTAACCAAATAACCATCACAAGCATATGAAAGTTGTATTACATCAATTTCTGGATAAATTGTTAAATACTGACAAACAAGTTGCTTCCTGCTTCAAGAATTGCCTAGATATGCTGCAAAAAAATTGCAGTTTCAAATATTCTGAGAATGAATCATGATGGAATATAAAACAAATATTGTGAATGTTTTTTAGAATATTAAATATAAACCAGAATTCAAAAGAATTTTAAAAACCACAAATATCACTGAAAAAACCTTTGGTTTTTTTCAAAACTGCCTTATAACTCGTTATCTCTCATTAGTCCAATCTGTGGCTCAGTTTTCAAGTTTAAGTACCATTGCTGAAATCAATATATTCATAGAGTAAACAATAAAATGAAGCAAATTATTAAGAAAAGATACAAAAGGAGCCAAACCTTCCCAACCATAAAGCACGTATGACATAGAGAAAGAAAGATTAAACCAGGGCTGTATTAGAACATTTGAAGTACCTCGCTAAAGCAAAAGAAGTCCATCAAACCAACAAGCCTACGCGCTTGATCTCGCCCAATATGTCGGGTGCCGTATATCTCTTTTATTTTCTCCAAGCTAAGCTGCATGACGCCCAACAAACATGAATGATATAATGAGAAGAAAATAATCCTTCAATGCTATTTTTATTAATGTAAATATCACAATGTTAAAAGCTCAATTTGCCCAAGTTTCAGGATTTTGCTTACCTCATAAATGTAAAATGGCAATACAACTAATAAAGGGAATTGCTCAGAAATTATATACCATATCTAAAAATGTTTAGGTAGGTATGACCATCATTTCTCTTTACTGCAACAAATGACCGGATATGGCCTGAGACTTCGAGTAGTGAAGAATCTCATTTAATGTCCACCTCAGTTGTCCTTATTTTCTCCCTTCCCCCTTACACACAACCTCTTTTTTTTTTTTTTTTACCAAGCACAGTGTGCACTTGAAAGCTTCAAATTATCCAAGAAAAATAACTTCTCAAAGGAACCATCCACTGGGAAAAGTTACAGCCGTTCTTTCTCAAAACTCTTCTGATTTTAATCATTTCCAAATCCTTGACCTAAAATTTCTAACATATCTTCTATAAGAAAACTATATCATAGTTCTTCATGACCTTTCTCTTCTCCTAGTCAAGATCCTTTAATAAATCAGTTTGTAAATATGACCTTTGCATTCCTACTCATATTTTTCTTTTCAACTTGGTCATTTTAAAATCACTCTTGTTTGGTATGTATGATCAACTTTCAGAATGCCTGCAAGACAATTAGGTGAAAGGGGCATGCTAGTGACACACTTTAGATAAAAAAACAAGCAATTTATCACCCTATTAAACCTTTCCTTCTGTATCTTTTTCCCTCTTTGAGAAGTCAATTACCAATCTCTTTCAAACTTTAAAATTCTATTCAGATTGCTCCTCATCTCAAGCTTACCGTAAATCTTCTATGCATGAGATCTCTATAACTTCTTGTTAACCTCCTTTATGCCCCATCAAATACTTTCATCTATAACTTTATATTTTCTGGGGATAACAACTTTCAACATCTTTCTAGATTCAACTCTAAGATTTAAATTTATCGTGTCTCCCACTAAAAGCCTCACTCTCGCCCTTCTTTCTACTTGATCTTAGTTGAACTCAGTCATCATTACTTTTGTTACACTTAAGGAACAAATAACTGCTGAAGCTTATGGCCAGAATTTTATGCGAGCAAAAGAGACCAAGGATCCGACCTCACAGGTGTTAATATAAGATTTGATCAATGGCTCGCAAGAAATAGATGATTAATTAATGGCTGGTAATACATCTAAACCACCATTACAACATGCATGCTACAACTTGTCACACAATATTTTTCATTCATGCATTAAAAAACCCATGCTACACATGATTTAAGGAGCATATTTCAAATTATGCAATTAGATACAAAGTAAAAGGTAATTCTTCCCTTTAGATGATCTCAACAGAAACGAAAGGATATATCCATCAATGGCTTTATAAACACCTCTATCTCCATGGAATAGAAGGCTTTCTTCATTTTTTGCGGGCCCACTAAGGAATATCAGATGTCAAAAACATGTATGATTTCCCTTTCTAAGTTTCAATATCAATTTGTCAGCTGATGCTTTATTTCTTGAATTTGCTAATTGAAAACAGCAAACCCAGATGCTACGACACCAAAGATTACAAGCTCATGGAGTCAAAATTACCAACAGCAATGGGCCAGTATCAAACTTCAACATGTGACAAAAAACTTATTAAGAAATCATAAACTGCCACCCTACATTCAAATATAAGAACATTAAGCCAATAAACTAGTAGTGCAGAACAAATTATACCTCATTCTCATTATGACATTACTAACCATATGACTCATCTTATGCAGAATTGGCACAGTTCAGCATCTTCTTTAGCAATTGTTTAATCATTTGTGAGGATTGCAAGTTCTCAGAAATTCTAACAATTCTCACTACCAATTAAAACCCAGTTTTGAGTGGCATAGATGCAAGATAATTATGTTTTTGGCCATATAAAAACCAGGAATAAATAGACCCTAACTAAGTAAAACAGGACCGCATATTCTCAACAAACTGCAAAAAGCTCACCTTGCGACGTCCAAAGAAGCATCCATCTGTCTCTATGGACCCAAAAAAATCAAGTTTCAGAAGGCACCCTTTCAACCTATCATAGTACAGACCTCTGATAGGAAATGTAGGATCATACTCAAACTGCAAGCAACTTTCTGGATACTTAAGCTGAAAGAGCCAGATCCACCAACAAAACAAGATAAGAGCACAGAAGTATATCAAACAAGAAAAAGGAAAAAAGTTAATAAAGTAAGAAAGCTTGCACCAAGAACTGCATTGAATAACTGACCTCATTAACAAGGTGCTTTTTTGCAAGGTCATAGACCAAACTCTGTAGATTTTCAGAGTAATGAGCCAATGTATAGTCATAATCAAAACCATAGACTTGTATATTGTCCAGCCTAAGATTCTTATTGACATAGATACCTATAAATTGCAATATAGAACGGAATTTTAGAACTAAAGTTTTAGTTTTCTTTCTTTATCGACCAATGATACAGTGTGCGTGTGTGTGAGAAAAATCAAAACCTTTGGGATTCATTTTGGGCATCTCCTTTATCGCCACAGGAATCTTGAGAAAACTCCGTTTGGCCTCCTCGAACTCATGCCGGATGTTCTCAATCTCATCCTCAGCCTTCACCCCGTCAAGATTGCATGGCTGACTATTAGTTCCTACCTCGGACGCCACCGTCCCACTGAATCCCCGCCGAAATCTTCCGGGATCGTGCCCTAAATTGCGAAAACCCTAAAAATCTTCAAAAATTTTCTTCAAGCAATCCAAGATCCTAGCACTAGGAGAGACCAGGAGGCAAGATGGGAAGACAAACCTCCTCTCGATTGTGAATTAAGAGAGCTCATCAAGACAGCGGATCTCTGCAAGAAAGGTGTAGGTTTTTTTAAACAAATATAACGATAGTAACAAGAAGGAGAATAGAGAAATATTGAGGAAAGGATCAAGACGGAGGAAAGAGCTTTGTTATTTGAGCTTACGACGGTTTCCAAAGAGGGGGTGAAGAAAAGATGGAGGCCTCTCCGTACGGCCACCATTGCCGAAAGGGAAGAGCGGAGAGGAGGGGAGAGGATTGGAGCTCGAAGGGGTAGGCGTAGCCGCGTAGGTCGACGCAGCTTATATCGCGTCTTGGGGGAGGAGAGGGGACGTCAATGGACAGCGGCAGCGGCGAGAAATAAGAGCGGGAGATGTATCAGTCGTCTAAGATATTGCCACGTGTATATTTTTATGATCGGATGGTTTGGATCTATCATTGTCCCGACCTTAAACGTGGCTGGAGCGGCACGTGTGCACATATATCAACCCGCCTGCGAACTTCGCAGGCGCCAGCGATGTAATAACCAGTTTTTTTAGTTCGCAGGCGCCAGCGATGTAATAACCAGTTTTTTTTTTTTTGGTAAAGATCTAAATAATGTAATAACTAGTTTGAAACCGGAAATGTGCACGCGTGTGATTTAGCGTGTTTGCGTCACGTGCATAGACAATATTTTTGAGAGCTAAACTTTGAGATTTTTTATCAAAATAATATTAATTTTAAAATATTTTATCAAAATAATGTTGTTTCTAAAGTATTTATGGTAGTACTATCTCAGACATTTTTTGTGCTGACTCAGCACATCCAATGTCAGATGGGACATTTACGTTGGCCAACAAAATTACCTTATATTAAAACAACTATATGAGTCGTCCTATCATAAAGCGACGCTATAAGTCGCTTTATTGTAGGACGATTTCATCAAAGCCATAAATCAGTCAAAACCTGAGACCTCCTTACAGAAGATCTCTCTCCGTCTCATTTGTCCTCTCGTGCACAGTCATCCTACCGAAAGGCGATTTCCTCATAGCCTAAACCTCCCAAAATCGGAGACCTCTCTGCCTCTCCCACTCCCTCTCCCTCTCATGCGCCCGTCTCCCTCTCCCTCCTCCTCTCCATCTCGTGCGTCCCTCTCCTTTTCGTGTGTCCCTCACCGGCGACCGGCTTTCCCTCTCTCTCTCCCTCTCGTGTGTGAGGCTGAACAGGTCGGCATTCCCTCTCCCTCTTATGCATGCGGTCAAGCAACAACTCTCCCTCCCCCTCTCCCCCCCGCCCCCCACTCCCTCTCATGCATGCAGGCAGCCTCTCCCTCTCTCTCTCCCCATCTCCCTCTTGTGCATGCAGGCAGTCGGCTCTCCATCTCTCGTCATCTATTGTGGATTATTAGGAGGTAAGTTTTTTTTTTTTTTTTGCTTGTTGTTCTTGTTATTCTTTCTTTTTGTGGTAGATATGTGGGGAAAGAGAGCACCTAAGGGAGATTGGAAGGGTTTATTAGGTTTCGTTTGGTGTGGTTCTTTGAGGTTTTAAAGGCTTAATCTTAAGACTTGCCCTATAGTTTTTGGGTTGGATCCATGGTTTGCATTTCAATTTTAGGACTTGCCCTATAGTTTTTAGGTTGGATCCCTTCATTGCCGAAGATCTGCCTGTTAAACTTAGGGACTCAAGTTTGAAATACATCTGTCATATATTTCAAACTTAGGGATTCATTTTAAAAAATATACCTTATAATTTGTATATTTATGCAGTTAGTTCTCACCACAATTTTTGAAAAATAAATCCAAGATCTATCACTGTTATCTTTCATTGGGATGGAAGGATCAGTTGTGATGCTAACGGTGCATATTATGATGGTGGAAGGACCCGGATGGTCATGGTAGACCATAACGCAACATATCAAGAACTTGTGCGGATCTGTTATGCTATCACTGGATAGGATCCCAATGAATGTGGAGTTTTTTTAATATATAGATTTTCAATTCATACGACTAGATAATATTTGGCTATACTTATTGAAGATGATCAGACAACGTATACCGTCTTGGACATCCCATCATAAGGGATGTTTCTGGCAGTTGAAATTTTTGTCGAGCCAACAGCGATAGGAGTTTTAGGTGGTGGTGAATAATATGTAAGTATGTCTCAGCCTGTATTTACTCCACTTGCACAGTCAGGCATAAGGGGATCTCTATTTGATGCATCTCCAATGGCCAATGAAATTGGGTATGAGTATGGAGGCACCTCAGCATGTACGATTGATAGACCAGTTATATCCGCAACTGATAGTCATCAGTGTATGGTAGGGGAAGAGGTTGGATATCAACGGTGGAGTAACACCGTATTTGATGATGCAAGGGTCGATCCTAGTTATGTGGTAGCTACTATGGAGTATATGGAGCATGAAGCTAATGGCCCTGTATCAGTTAATCAGCCACATGCATACTATGCCTTGGTTGGAGGATTGGGAACCATAGCAGCCGATACAACTTTATTCGAAAATGAAGTCACTGTCAGTTATAATCCTAATCCTACTGATGACAAAGATGAGGATGATGATGCAGAGTTTGATGGCAGTGATAGTAGAGAATCTAGTGCAGAAGAGAATATCCCACCACATGAGGTGCCCTTTATTTCTGAATTTGGGCTAGTTGATGCATTCGATGATGATGAGGCTACATCCCATGGAGCATTGCTAGAACATTCATTTTTTGGTGGAAATGAATAGTTAAAAAAGGGAATGGTATTCAAGTCGAAAGATCAGATCCAATACACCGTGAAACAGCATGCCATTCGCACCTACCATCCTTTCAAAGTCGTCGAGTCAAATAGAGTTAAATGAAATGTCATATGTAAACAGTCTGATACTTACAGTTGATATTTCCATGCATTATTTCAGACTAAGACATAGCGATGGGAGATTACAGTATATAAAGAGCCATATACAGGCTTGAATACAGATATCATACGAGATCATCCACAGCTTGATGCATGCATGATTGTCGATATCATTAGAGGATCAGTTAGGACAGAGATATCTATATCCATATCAGTCTGCCAGACTTATGTACATGATACATGGCAGTGCGAGGCATCTTACAGGAAGACTTAGATAGCTAAACAAAAGGTTATGGGCGAGCTATTTGGAAATTGGACAGAGCTGTATAACACATTGGGTCCTTGGCTAGCTACAATTTGTCATACCAACAAGGGGACCGTGGTAGATTTTGCAAAAATTTCTACAACAAAGGCAAACACAGAGATGTGTTGGGGATGTTTGGCCAAGACACCACCACTACAAAATCTTTTCAATACCATGCATTGCAGGGGGAAGAAAGAAGAAACAAAATAGAAAATAATCAAATATGTAGATTAGCCAAAAGGCTCGCCTCCACAGGGCGTACAAGCTTCACTATGAAAAAAAAATTATAAAAGGAGATCATATCCTCAACCTTCGTACACCCAATCTCTCCCTCACAAGAAGCTCTCTTTCATAAAAGCTCTCTCTAGAAAGACCCTCTAAACTCCTGAAACAATCGCTATCTGCTGCCTAACAATCTACCTGAAGCTCTTGCTTCTGCTTTCTGTCGGCACCTCTCCAGGGCCTATTGCAGCTGCCTGCCGAATTGCTTCTCTCAGCTATGCTCAGGTCTCCACCGATTACCCCTCGAGCCACTGTTTGTCTGTAGACTTTTAAACACATCAAACAGGGTTTAGATCGAAATTATACTTTGATTATAACTCAAAGAAACCTCCCGAACTGTCCAATCAAGACCGCAACATCCCACGATCATTCAATCGCACAATCACCAATGAGAATGCCTCTGAACGTATCCAATCCATGATGGACCGTACGAAACCAGGCAAGAAATGCTCGGTCGGTCCACAATGGTCGCCATGGACCACCAGTCCATGCACCATGCGTGGACTACATGAGAAATCTGCACGGACCGCACCTACGCGCGCCCACCTGGGCTTAGGCCACACCCGCATGTCCGTGCGCTCGCAGCCAACCTGTGCGCTGCCACTCGTGCTCGCTCCACCGTGACCTTTGCCGGCCTCTGTCACTCCATAGATCGTGTCACTTTTTTTCACAAGTATCTTCTCCATCGGTACTTCGTTTGGACTGATCTTGGACTCGTTGGACTCCGTTCGTCATCCTGGACCTCACTATAGGTTCAGTGTAGATCGAATCTCTAGACATCAAATTCTAAGAATCTCTATCTCGACTTAATATTCAGTCTCTTCCTAACTCTGAGAGCTTTTGGATCTCCTCACCCCCTGTCCTAAGACAATCGCCTACTGATCATGAATGGACAAATATGAGAGTCGAGTCAGACTGCTCAATCCCATCTCCATCGTATGCTGTACTCCTCCGGATCTGAGACTTACTTAGGGTATCCTCCTGCAGTAATAAGAATCTCACTCTGTGATATCACCTCACATCCTCCGAGTCTCACATCTAGTACCCGATCCACCTCCACCTGGAGCTCCATCTCGCACTAGACTCTCCATCAAGTAATAATATCCTCTTGTCATCTTTTTTTTCTCCAGAATAATTCTATCACCATACAAAATCTTCAAGATTCCTCCACTAGCTATCATCTTGTAGCCTCTCGAATCCGATCTGCTTGATGAGATAAGATTTCATTTGAAATCAGATATGTATCGAACTTCTCCCAATCTCCTCACTACATCATCATGTGTCCTCCAGCTGACAGTCCTGATGCCTCTGATCACACAGCTCAATCTATTCGATAGATAAACAATGCCCTCACTGCTCTTTAGGGAGTCAAACTGTTCCTCTTTACAATATACATGATAGGTGCATGCAGAATCTAAAATCTACTGCTGAAAAAAAATAGATACCTCGTTAGATATCTCCAGAACATCATCCTTTGGCTCGCTACTAGCCATCACTGCAATAACTCTCGTTCGATCTCTGAGTTGAGGGCAATCTCTGGCTAGATGCTCCAACTCGTCACATCGATAATATTTGATCTTGCTCAAGTTTCTTATTCTGAGCTTGGACCGCCCATCTTATAATCTCCTATTGCTCCATCTGCCACCTCTTCCTCCTCCAAAAATCGTCAAAGCTAAACTGTCATCTGAGCTCGAAGTCGGATTCTCCCACCTGAAAATCTCGTTCTGAAGAATCGTCGCAGTGATCTCGTCCATTTTGATGGGACTCTTTCTCACTGTAAGAGCAGTCACTAAGGACTCAAAGGGAAAGTGATGCCAGCAAGATCAGTATCCTGATCTTCTCCTTAACTTTCTCGCCAACACTGAAAAAGTCGGTGAGGATCTTTTGAAAGTGACTGAGATGCTCTTGCACGCTTTGTCCCTCAGTCATCCACAGCTGATAGAACTACCTCTAGAGGAAGAGAGTGTTGGTGAGGAACTTCACCATACACAACTCGAGCTTCGACCATATCGTCGTTGGAAAAGTCTCGTCAAGTACATGTATCGCTACCTCATCCATTAGGTACAAGCGGATGGTACTCACCGTCTGCATCTATAGCTGTCTCCAATCCTGTACCTCTATGATAGTCGACTTCTCCTCGCATAAGAGAGCATCGATCAAATTTTATTGGATGAGCATGTCCTTCACCCTCACTTACCACAAAAAGAAATTATTCTTTCCATCAAATCTGTTGATCTCCATCTTGATTGAGCCTGTTTTCTCCATCTTCAATCTTGATCACCACCACCGCAACCTGCACTCTAGTACTGCCTCATCTGATATCACTTGTTGGGGATGTCTAGCTAGGACACCATCATCATAAGACCTTTTCGATATCATGCGTTACAGTAAAAAAATAAAAATAAAATAAAAAATAATCAAATATGTGGATCAACTAAAAAGCTCATCTCCACAGGACATACAAGCTTCACTATGAAATAGAAAAAATTATAAGAGGAGATCACACCCTCAACTCTCATACACTCAATCTTTCCCTCACAAGAAGCTTTTCCTCATAAAAACTCTCACTCCAGGAAGATCCTCTGAATCCCTAAAGCGACTGCTGTCTGCTGCCTGATAGTCTGTCTGAAGCCGCTGCTCCTTCTCTCTATCGGTGCCTCTCCAGGGTCAGCTGCTGCTGTCTGTCGAACTATTTCTCTCGATTGTGCTCAGATCTCTGTCAATCACCCCCCAAGCCACTGTTTGTCCACAGGCTTTTAAATGCATCAAACAAGGTTTAAATCGGAATTAGATTTTGATTATAACTCAAAGAAACCTCCTGAACCGTTCGATCAAGATCGCAACATCCCACGACTATCCGATCATGCAATCATCAATGAGAACGCCTCTGAAACATATCCAGTCCATGGTGGACCATGCGAAACCAGGCAGAAAATGCCCAGTCGATCCACAATGGTCACCATGGACCGTCGGTCCACGCACGGTGGTCCACACACTATGTGTGGACCGCGTGAGAAATCCACACGGGCCGTGCCTACATGTTCGCACATTAGGCCACGTGCTCATGGCAAGCCCATGTGCCGCCGCACGCACTCACTCTGCCACAGCCTTCGTCGGCCCGCCGTCAACCTCCGTCGCTCCGTGGATCGTGCTACCTTCTTTCACGTATAATTTCTCCATCTACACTCCATTTGGGCTGATCTTGGGCTCGTTAGACTTCGTTCATCATCCTGGATCTTGCTGTGAGCTTAGTATGGATCAAATCTCAAGGCGTCAAATCCTAATAAGGTGTTCTATCAAATTTTTTGGGCATTCGATCCATGCATTCAGGGTTTTCAATTTTGCCACCTACTAATTAGTATCGATACAATACATCTATACAACCGATATAAGGGTAATCTCATGATAGCTGTGGGAAGGGATGGAAATAGAAGTATCTATCCTATAGTATTTACCATTTGTGAAGGCAAGAGCCGTAGTAGTTGATCATGATTTTTATAGCGTTTGCGCCATTATGTGGCATGTGACTGTATGGAGATTGACATAATTTCAGACTAACACAAAAAAATATTAGCTGTTGTTTTAGATAAATCTGTTAGGTGGACAGCACTATATGAGTATCACAGATTATATCTTAGATATATTGAGGCTAACCTAAATAGTCGATTCTATGATGCTGTATTTTTGACGTATTTTTATCAAACTGCAAAATAAAATCAGCCCTTAAAGTTTGATCGAAGCATGCAACATATTGAAAAAATATGGCCCAATTGTATCCAATATCTGAAATCATATCCACTTGACGATCTGAGTAAATGATCGCCAATGCATGACATGAATAATGAATATCAATTTATCTGAAAGCTTCAATAAGATATTAAAAGGGGCTCACTCATTGCCCATTATCGCTCTTGTTCATCTTTCCTTCGAACGCTTGTTGAAGTGGTTTAACCTCAAATGTACAATAGCAGCATAAAGAAGAGAGGCCGGTAGGATATTCACGGATAAGATTAGACAGAAGTTAAATGGATGCCAACTAAAGTCTAAGGAGCATTGCATGGTTAAGTATAATAACCAACTGAATTTATATAAAATTTGGTTGAGATGAAGATATTATTGCCCCGATGAGCTTGATTATATACAGACAGTCGACTTAGAGGCACGCACATACACATGTAAGAAGTGACAGTATGTGCCAGCAAAAACTTGAACTGGAAGCAATTCGTTGATGACTGTTATACTATTGCACATTATGAGCAGTCATATACATCTACCTTTCATCCCCTAGAGAGTCTACATTATTGACCTGAGTGGACTGCACCTAAACTGATATCGCACCCATCCACAAGAAGACAAAAAAATGGACATCCACAATCGAGAAGGATCCAAAATGATATGGATGCAATGGAGTGTCAAAATGTTGAACGATGTGGATTGTGCAAGGAGATAGAGCACAATCGGTGCAGATGCCCCCAACGGTACTAATCTATGTATTTGTTCATATTATATAGACTGATTTTATGTATCATTTGTGTTTCTTTTAAAATATTTTGGTTATGTAATCATGACGTGTAAATATTTTTCAAATTATCCTATGTATCATTTGTGCTGCTTATCATCTTTGATATTTCTTAGTAGGAAAATAGTCTTTTTATTTTGTGCCTTAGATACGATAGGTTCAGACTCCGATGTTCACTCAGGGCCGACAGACCCGACCATGTGGTATCTCCAAACTTGATACTACAGTGATCTTATATATTCTATAGAGGATATGGGACAGTTGTGCTATAGACACAAAGGCTCGATCGTTATGCAAGCCTGGCAGCCACATGAGAGGATCCGAGAGTATCTTCATATAGCTGATTTTTATAGAATATTTAGAGTATGTAATATATAGCTGGATTAGGCCCTTATCATAGTCATGGTAGAGCAATGACGTCAAAAGACTCACACTTCTCACCTACGCGCTGAGGAGGCGACGATCACATTGCAGGATGTTGCTATTCTTCTTGGATTACGGGTGCATAAGCCTACCATAATCGATACTGTGGGAATCATCTGGTCGGATCTATGTGAAGAGTTATTCAGGATTAGACCACCAGAGTCGGTATTGTCGGGATCTTCGCTAAGATTTCACTAGTTTCGTAACACGTTCCATGACTTACCGGATGATGCGGATGATGAAACCGTGTAGAGGTATACTCGAGCATTTATTCTTTACCTTACAATGGCCATCTGTTTATTGATAAGTCTGGTTTCCACGTGCAGTTGTTGTACTTATCCCTACTACGTGATCTCCACGTATGTGAACAGTTGAATTTGGGCAGTGCTACCTTAGCCTTCTTATATTGCGAGCTCTGTAGGGCCATCAAACCAGATACACATGAGATAGCTGGGCCATTGGTGTTACTACAGCTTTGGATGTAGAAGCATTTACATATCAGACAGTCATATAGAGTGCTCCCCAGGATAGGAGCCCACCAGTCGGCGGCGGGAGGTGATGCAGTAGGACATGGCCCGTTAGATGAGGATGATGCTGGTCTTGAGGATCCTTTTGGCGGCATACAGCACGACCAGATTGATCTACTAGGATATAGTTATGTAATCAGTATAACTAATTTTATATGATAAATGACTACACTTTTAGTATAATAACATATTGATTTTATTTTGGATAGATGGAAGACTCGACTGATTAGTGCTGGCAATCTGGTGCCGCACACAATCATATACTATAGGGATTAGCTTGACTAGCAGCATGACGATCAAATAGTGTGGGTGCCTTACACATCGAAGATATTAACCTTGTTGCTCGAGATATACCGATCAGATCAGTATGTATAGAGGACACGCGCACCTTTCATTTGCTTCGACATCGTGGAGATCTATTATCTAGAGCATATGATGCGACAGTTTGACATGCATCAAGACGTCTCCCCACCATGCGACACTCGTGATGATCTCCACAGTTTTGATCGATGAGAGCGGCATCACCATGATTGGAGTAAAGAGCATCGGGAGCATATTAACACATGAGAACAACAAGAAGATTGGATTGTGGATGGCCCACCCATGCTCCACATGATGGACTATTATGATCCATATATGGTGTGGTACAGGAGCATCACTAGGCGATTTATCTCACCTGATGAGTGAGTGGCCCGAGATGAGATTCCATCCTTCAGACAACGTGATGGATATTGTGATAAGTACATTTTACTTTTGTCTCACTTTGTTATGTTGTTATTGTTATACTTATAAATAATATTTATTTTTCTTTTCATACTGACAGTTTTAGAGGATCACGTCGCTATACCATCGGACAAGGAGTGGCTTCTATTCGATTACTATTGGGTGCATGGATCGAGTACTTATCAATATTTTAGATGGTCTTGTCGATACTTTGCGAGTAGTCTCAGAGGATAAACAACTTCAGACTGTGCCATCGATGGATGATCCGAATACCTCACTATATGCCCAGCACACCTCATACTCTAATTTCTTGAACTTCGACCTCCTCATAGATGATGTATCTATATCACAAAGGATGAACGAGCCAGAAGACACGTCGTATCGATCTGATGAGTATCACGTCGATCAACATGGAAGGGCCAGAGATAGGGGTCGACTGAAAGTTTCTCAAGATAGACGTCAAGCATATGTTGATAGGTCGAGCATGCCAGCACCTCCCTCCCCACCGATTAATATCGTGTCTAAGCTATCACGACAGTGGCAAGAGATGACATGCATTTATAAGAGACGGACGTAGAGGAGGCTTCAGTATCTTGATATATACGCCTCTCGATAGTTGTGATACGTGTACATATTTTTTTTCTAAAAAATTTTATACTCATCAACTATTGGATTATATTATTTTAAAATTAATGTTATAATTTTTTTAATCTGAATTCATATGTTATAATTTTTGTTGGTTATGCAAAAAATTAATTATTGAACTTGATACAGATTACATGATTGGAGTTTGGTGTACCTATGACAAAAAGCTTTCTATTTTGGTTCGTAGCACAGCATGAGTCGACCCTTCCAAGTTGCCATGCAAAGTTGTCGGTGTGCTATGAGCAGAAGGATATTTCAAAGTCGTCCTATTAAAAGACAACTTATAAAGGCGTCCTATTATAGAGCGACTTATAGAGTCGCCCTATCATAAGGTGACCCATATAGGCACCCTATGATAGAACGACTCATACTATCGTCCATCTATTTTCTAGCTGGCAGCAAGAGTAGCGAGTCAGTATGAAAAGTCGCCCTATCATAGGACGACTTTATTTTGGATAGTATTTTGATAAATAAATTTGAAATGATATTATTTTAGTAATTTTTTTAAAAATTAACATTATTTTGATAAAAAAATCCTAAACTTTGAGAAGCTGAAAAGTATTTTCTAATAATTAAAAAATATTTTAGATAAATTATGTTTCTAATTTTTGAACTAAATTAGATTTTCTTAAATGATCTCTAAACTACAAAAAGTTGAAGTTTGGTCTCCAAACTATTTGATCCGATTTGATGTTACCCTCAGATACAATTCTAGCAGTTTTCTCTCGTCAAAAATCTGATGTGGCAACCACTGATGCTTGCGTGGAATATTCTTTACTCGCATGGTTCAACCGGCGCTAGGGGTGGAATTGGGTCGAGCCGAATCGGACCCTATCTCTACCCAAGCCTGGTTCAAAAATTATTCTTGAGCTGCGGGCTGGGCTTAGGCCCGATAAATGTATAAAAATCTATGCCTGAGCCTAGCTCGAGCCCATTTAGGCCAACTCGAGACATTGAAATTTTCTGTTTTAATTCTTACCTCATGCCATACTGCCATGCTTGAGACACGCAGGTGCTCCTCCTGCTATGTGTGCTCCGCCACACCTGTCCACTCCCGCTCCTCCTCCGCCTTGTCCTTCGCTATTGCCGTCGTCGAGACCCACTCCTCCTCCACCTCGTCCTCCACTTTTGCCACCATTGAGACTGCCTTCAAGACCATCTCCTGTGAGGCCGCGCCTCCGTCTCTGCCAACTCCTCCACCCCCTCCAAGTCTGTGAGGCCCCCGCGGCCATTGCCACTCAATCATAGGCCATCGACTTCTGGAACTTTGAATCTTTCTTCGCCATCCCCCTCTAGCTCTCCGATAGTGGCAAGGGGCAAATATCGGGGCCGCTCAATCAAGGTTTTTTTTTCTCTAGGCCGATCGAGCAGCGGACGCTCTCAAGCCCACTCAATGCCGTCCCTTTCTCCGGCCCGCTCATGAAGAAGAAAAGCTAGGGTATCTTAAGGAGGCTTCGAAAGCCATCCCTCTTCCCGTGGCCCCCCTCCGAAGCTTTATTGCCTCGTAGAGCGAACCTGCTGGCATGCCCCTCTGGTCACCATGGGAAGGCCAGGGAGGACTAGCTCCACATGGTCGCATTGGAGGAGCACCAGTGGCTCTTTGTTAGGATCTACGACAGCTTCAATGGGCCGAAACCCCTGAATTCCTTATGGGCAACCTCTGCCGCAAGATTTTCGACGAGCTTCGAGGGCTATTTTGGGAAGAAGAAGAGGTGAGCAACTGTGGCAACGGTGCTGAGTTGGGAGAATAAATTGTAATACTATAACCGGATGAGTTAGAAGAGTGATTTTGAGTCCGTGGTCCCTAATCTAACTTAAGTTAGATGGCTAAGCTTAGCCATCTATTATACATTTAGATCTTGAGCTTGGGTTTAAATTTCGGGTTGAGATTGGGCTTATAGTCGGGCTTAGGCCTGGGCCGGGCCCAAGCTGGGCCAATGGTGGGCTTGAGCCCAACCCGAAAATGGAATGGGCTCTATTTCTAAGCCCAAACTAGGTCTGATTTTATTCGGGCCTAGCCCGAAGCCCGATCCATAGTAGGGTCGGCCCGAGTCCATTTCCAGTCTTAACCGATGCTGATGTGATTTAAAATATTTTGAGTCACATCATTTTTTTTCCTCAAATACCAAAATCTCTAATGTCTCATCTCTCCAAATCTTTATTTTCTTTTCCAAATCTCTCATCTCTCTTCTTCTCATCCCCAGAATTCCAACAGAAAAAATAAGAGAAGGAAACCCCTTCCCTCCATGACCCCATTCTCCTCTTCCCTCACAATCTTGTCTTCTTTATTTCTCATCACTCCATCTCACTAAATTTTTTCTACTCACCCCGTTTCAAATCTCTCATCTCCTATCTCTCTTTTTCTCATCCTAAAATCCCAATGAAAAAAGAAGAAAAAAAATCCTCTTCTCTCCATGGCCCCATCCTCCTTCTTTGCTTGATTCTTCTCCTCCACTCATCTCCCATCGCCTCCTCCCAACACCTCTCACTAAGCCAGCATCGATTTTATCGTCTTCTCCTCCTATTTCAAACTCCCTTCCCTTCATGGTCCCATCCTCCTTAAAGAAGAGAGAACAGAAGAAGAGGAAGAAAGAAAAATACAATGGAAAAAGAAGAAATAATGCCACATAAGCGTCACATTTGTATTTTTTTAAAATTTTAATATCACATAAGTGCAACATAAGCATTAGATAATGTTCTATCGGACTTTTGGTGAGAGAAAACCATTGGAAGCATGCCTGAGGGCAACATTAAATCAATTTAGATAATTCAAAGACTAAACTTTAGCTTTTTATAGTTTAGAGATATTTCAAAAAAACCCAACTTAATTCAGGGATCAAGAATATAATTTATCAAAATATTATTAATAATCTATTTGGATGTCTGGACCTATTTGGATATCTAAATTAAAAATCTTATAAAATTCATGAATTAGACTCAAACAACCAGCTAAATATGGCTGGCTTAAATGTATAATTATAAGAACTCAAAAAATCACTATAGTCGATTAGTCTGAATCCCATATAGATAAAAAAAAAAAGACCTGTTGAGGCCTTTTTTTTCTCCCTGTGAGATTTGAGCCAGTCTACTTTCATGATTTTTTAAATTCTTATAATTATATGCCTAATCCCCTTTTATTTAATTAGTTGTCTGGGTCTAACCCATGAATCTCATGGGTTATTAGACCTAGACATCCAAAAAGATCCTGAATCGCATAATAATATTTAGTAAAAAAATTAAAAATTATTTTAGTTTTGCTAGAAAGTTGAGAAATACTAGAAGCTCCAACATGGTTATCTCCCCAAAAGTGCTAATAGCTTTAATAAAATTTTTATGCTGACCAAAAAACCCATGAATAAATATATGTTTAATATGATGTTTTGTTATATTATATCATATCATATACATTATAATACTATATATTTTATTATATTATGTTATTGTATTAATATATAACATTGTATTATTATTATAATAATATAATATAATATTATTATATCATATCATATCATATCTTCTTGTATTATTGTATTATATTATATTATATTACAATAATATTATACATAGTATTAAAAAAATATCATATATATTATATTAATATACTATGTGATATTATTATGTAGTTATATTATAATGCTATAGTGTACCATATTATATTACATTATATTATAACAATATTATATTATATTCCAAAAAAATATATATCATAATATATTATATTACAATAATATTATATTATGTAATAATATTATAATATATGATAATTTATAATAAATTATTGTCACACCCCAACGAGATGGCCCAAGCTGCGATACATGGCCACACTTCCCTAGGATTTAATCTCATAGGATATACAAGGCCTACATTTTCGTTCATATATATTCATATTAATCCAAACTCAAAAAGTGGTAGCTAGAGCAATCTACTAATTTATCAATGAATTAGATCATAAAGACTAAAAAGGATGAATAGCACAAAGTCCAAATCAAATTTTATTCAAGTCAAAACTGAGCAAACGATATCTAAAGTCCTATGCTCCTCATTTATTGGTCCCATGCCCCATATGCTCTTCTGGTTCCAAGAAAAAATAGAAAACGAGAGTGAACTTTACAGATTCAGTAAATTTTCAATATCTTTAAAGGATCAAGCATAATTAAATTTTATTTTACTTATCAAAATTTAATAATAATAAAATATATGTATTAATATAATTATTTTTTAAAAATATTTTATGTATAATAGTAAAGCACAAGATCCTCTATCAGTCTTCGGTAACTATAGTCATAATCTGCCCTATGACGAGACACAAAAGAGACTAACCCCAGAATATAAAATATATAATCCATCAACGTATGTTAGTGATTAGCCCAAACAAGTAGAACATAAGAAAACTAACTTTGATTCACACAACCATGATTAACTTCATGATAGAACAGAGATACTGGTCTTGAAATCAAGCATGCAACATATTAACATGTGCCAGCGATCAATCTCGACTATCTAGATCCAGAAGAACTTGCATTGCCAATGATCAACCCACATTAGTTAAATCCAGAAAAATCTATTTTATGAATATGACCAATAATCAATCACATTGATTAGATGCAGATTATAGTTTAATTAGAGAATTTTTTTCCACCAATTCTTATAATATAATCATACTCATCTTCATAATAATCTTAAATTCCAAGTACCATATATTATTTCTAAAAAAAAGCAACAAATAATTTTTATTCAAAAATTTTATGCAAAAGTGAGCATACATAATCTCTTTTCTAAATATCATACAATATTAAAATAAAAAAAATAAATTTATCTTAAATTTATAATTTATAATAATCGTGTCAAACACCTTTTGCTCAATCCATAATTTTGAATAACGTTTTCACGAGAACCTGCATAATATAAATATTTTTTTAATTTTTAAATATTTTAATATATATATTATCAAAATTTTAATTTGAAATATACATGATATGCACTTCAGAAAAATCTCAGAGAATAAAGGGAACTTACGATACTAAATAAATCAAATCCAACAATCATATTCTTTGACTTGTAGTTTGATCCCTAGGCTCGATGCTCCTCTAATATTGAAAGCTCTGATAAAAAATATTCAAAATATTGTTATCATCCAATTAAGAAAAAGATTAGAGTGAAAGAGAAAAGCTCGGTCTAAGACTTGGTCTAAGCTTAATCATGGGTCAAATCTAAGTGGCTCAAATTGATCATTAGGAATTGATTTGAACCTAAACAATTTCTCTCTCTCTCTCTCACTCTCTTGTGCTCTCTCTCTCTTTCTCTCTATTTCTCTTTTATGGCACCCAGTGGGAAAGGTTACAGGGGTTCCCATGGCTTTACAAGGTTGAATGGAGAGAAAGGAAAGGGGTGGGCTTTGGTGGTGGTGCAGCTGGGGCAGTGGTGGTGCGATCGGATGGTCATAACAGGAGGCGGTGGTCTGATCGTGCATAAAAAAATTAAGAGAGGAGGAAAAGGGCATTGTCTTTTGCTGCCTTGGTGGTGGCATCAATGACTAAAAAAAAAGCAAGAGGACAAAGGGGTCTTGTCGGAGGTGGTGGTAATGGTGGGCTGTGGCTGATGGCAACTATTTTTCAATGGAGACAGGGCACCACACTTGGAACAAAAAAAAAAAAAAAGAAGATGGAGGGTTTTTGAGAGAGAAATAGGGGTTTTGGGTGCCAACATATGGCATGGTGGCTCAGTAGCCACTAGAGACAAGAAGGAAGAGATGGTGGGGGGATAGATTCTCAATGGCGATCAACTAAGAGGAGGGTGGGGGTTTAAATTAAGAATTTTTGGATGAAATAAGATTGGCCTAACACTGACTGCTCGTTGGTTATAATGGCTCCCAATGAACATTAGTCATTTACATCGGCCCGAGATGTCCGCACCAACTACCATTAGGTGGCTTTATCTTCCACGCGAGGGACCGAATAGAGAATCATGGTTTCTCTTATTCTAATATTTTTTTAAAAAAAATTGTTAATCTGAAGTCAACTAGGTTTGCCAACTTCAATCTAAATCAGGCCCAATTGGGGCGGATTTCATAATTATATTGCACTCTATTATGCAATACTATATAATATTCTCTATTGTCATTTTGTTATATCAAAAGAATTTTATGAGTTTAATTATCAAACATATATTAAAGTTCATAGTACTTTAGGAATATAGTTATCAAATATAGTAAATAATTTTTTTTAATAAAAACTCTACTTCTAAAATCTCTAAAAATTTTACTACCAACGACAATTCTAAACGGGGTAAGTTCATGTTGGTCCTATAAATAGCAATATTGATATCTTTTTTTGCAACTTATCATGTATATCAACGAAGGACAACTTAAAAAGTGCACATCCAAATACATAAAACCTAACAACAATATTAACTAAGCTATAAATAGTAGTTACACATGACCATTGATATAATACCCCACATATATGTAGTCATTATGTGTTTTGATTTAGGGCCTATTTAGATGAATATACTGAAAATCCTACTGAATTTTGTGGATTGGGCCTATAAAATCAGCTAGATAATCGGATTGCAGGTCAGACTAGGTTTATCCATAACCATCCCGTATTGATTTTCGAGTGAGGTGGCCCGAGTCCCACTTGAAGGAAAAAAAACCTCAGCATGGGACAGTTTCTCAGGGCTGACTTGCCCAAGCAGATAACTTTTCTGGGCCTTTAATTATTGCGTCCGATAGCAAGGGCACGTAGGGGTAAAATCACCAAACAGATCCACCTTAAAAATGAAGTATGATAGCTTGCAGAAAAGGATGTATTGCTTGATCGAGGTCCAGGATATATTTGCTGGTGAAATTCTTTATGCATCGAGAGAGCGGTGTAAATTTGATGGGAACTATATTATCTCATCTGATTGGTCCACATAGTCATTATTTTTCACTACATATTTAATATCTATAGATCAATTTTTTTATTTAAAAATTTTATATGATGAAAATATTCCAATATTTTGGAAACAAAATTATGGTATTCTGTGACATAATATAAATCAAGATGTCATAATATGATCTAAGATATTATAATATAAGAGAAATATTTTTGTCCAATCATTTTTCAATGCGTATTTAATATCTGCAGATTGATTTTTTCGTTTAAAAATTTTGAATGATGAAAATAACTCTATGTTTTAAAAAAAATTATGGCATTGTGTGTATATTATAGACGTAGAATGTCATAATATATACATAGAATATTATAATTTTTTTAAAAGATAAAAATATTTTTATTATATAAAATTTTTAAACAAAAAAATTGATCTGTGTGTATTAAATGCTCGTTCAAAAGTGATGATTATGTGGACTAAATGGATGAAGTGATGCACTCTATATCAAATTTTTTACATCATCCATGGTGCATAAAGAATTTTGCTATTTGCTATTGTTGGTCCCGACGGTGCTTGGTATTTTTTTTTCTCCTTCTTCTTTTTCTCTCTCTATCTTATTATTATTATTATTATTATTATTATTATTATTATTATTATTATTTTGAAGAGGGTGGGTGTTAAAAAAGAGGCAAGTCCTTTGGTTCCAACTGATACACGCTTTCAATCGTACCAATAAAGCTCAGCCCTCAATTTGTATCATTGATCATGAATATCAATAAATTATGAGCCGCTCTCCTATCTTACGAAGATAATTGGACAACAAGATGATGCAGTTGCATGTAACTACATTGCTGAAACTGCTAATTGTTGCCTTACAAGTTTGGAAAACCTGTCCTGGAAACGAAATGATATGAGTGTGCGTCATTTAATAGAACACTAGGGAACTTTGGAATTTATACAAAAAAAGAAAAAAAGAAAAAGCCCTTGCCCTTCAATGCCCATGGCCTCATTGTTTTCCATACGAGTAACCATTTTTAAGTTGACTAGACTCTAAACTCTAAAGATCCCATCAAAGCAACGCATGGCTTTTTCACAACCTTTGTTATAGTTTCAAGTCCAATTACCATGTTTGGTACAATAAATAAATGAAAAAGATAATAAAATATATAAAATCTCATATCAATTTTTTTGAAGAAAAAAATAAAATAAATACCAACAAAATTATCTGATGGAGATAATTTCAAAATATTATTTTTTTCAAAAAAACATCCACTTATATTATATTAATATTATATTAATTTTATTGATATAATATATATAATTATTATATTAAATATATTAATATATAAAATATAATAACATATTTTATATATTAATATATATAAATTTATTTATAATAAAAAATATATTTTTAATATATAATTATTTTTAAAATATTTATTAATTGATATAAATATATTTTAATATTTAAAATAGTTAATATTAATAATATTTATATAAATGGATCATAAATGATCAATAAATAAATTAAAAAAATTATTATTTAGATAATTTATCTAAGGATCTTGTTGAATATTTAGTCATATTTTCAAACAAAATTGTTTCTAATCAAATATAGTAAATTTTTATATTATTTTTAAAATAATTTTATTATCAATTAAATAGGATAAAATTTATTTTTTTATAATTATTTTTTTGAAAAAACAATTTTCAAGAATTACCCTAGTCAAACGTACCCTGACAGGGGAAAAAAAGAAAATCCTTTCAAATATCAGATAATTAAAAAAAAAAAAAAACTAATCACTGAGTCGCAATTTCAAAATCCAGACGGTATTTATGAATTCTCTCAACGGCGCTTCCCCGTTAAAATTTTTTAATAAAGGACTCCAAAACACCTTAGGTTCTCAGTTTAGCTGTCCCTCGATGTCGTTTTCGAGGAAGAGCAGTGCATCGGAAATGCGTCCCGCTATGATTGCAGCCTACCGACAAAGCCCGGCGGGAAGGCCGTAGGTAGGGAATAGGTGGGCCAGGGGCAGCGGATCAGCTCCCAGGCACAAAGGATCACTCCGGCATGCCTCGGAATTCCTCCACTAACATCCGTCCCGCCCAACAGAATACCTTCTACGCGCGTGCCCTGTGGAAACCCGTCGTACAAGACAACGGTCGCTATCAGCTGAACCGATCCCATTCCAAACAGAGAACGGCCAATCTCGCCGGATTCCGACACCACACCTCCTCTCATGAACTACTCGTTCGCGCTGCCCCCGCAACCGCACCCCAAAAAAAAAATCACGAATTTATCTTCCGATACGCGTACGAAATCCCTCGGGGCATTTTGGGAAATTAGAAAAGGTCGTCAAAGGGACAACTAGGTCTCAGTACTCACTGCTTAAAAGTTGGAATGTGGGCATGCAGTCTAAGGTGGCATCAGGACCACACGATCTGAACGCTCCAAAGTTTTTTTTATAAAATAAATAAATAAATAAATATATATATATATAAAAGGACAACAAGGAAGAGATGTGCTCTCCCCGATAAAGGAAAGGAAGCAAACGCTTTCTCTCCCAACCATAAAAATTCTGTTCTTCTTTACATCTTTTCCTAACGTTTAAAAGAGTGGTTTACCAAAAAAAAAAAAAAAAACGTTTAAAAGAGTGAACCACTCAAAATATAAAAAAAAAAAAGAAAAAAAAGGAAAAAGAAGTGAACAAACAGGTTGCAAACGAATTTTTTCTTAAAAATACAAAACTATATTGTTAAATGTCAACTTCTCGTTGGTGGTCCATCCTAATGAGCATTTTACCTAGGCCCAGAGAGCTCCATTTCTTCTAATACATCCATGGAATGGTTATCATCATCATCCTCATCATCACTGCTACCACCGTTATCATCACTGTTCATTACAAACAAAGCATTAGAGTCGCTTTGATGGTGGGCGCTCGGAGCATCATGATGCGTTGGGGGTCTGTTGGAAGCTTCCCATTTGTCGGCTAGCCCATCACCTTCGAGCATCCTTAGCACCTCAGACATCTTCGGACGGTGAGAGGGGAGGAACTGGGTGCACAGGAGGGCCACCTGGACCATCTCGCCCACTTCTATCCGGTCGTAGTTGCTTCCCAAGTCTCGATCCACCAGTAAATCTAGCTTCTTCTCCTGATACACCTTCCTCACCTGCATGCAAGAAACTGCTAAAATAACCATCCATATTATATGAGGATAGCTATGGCATTCACGTACAGTACTTTTGGCACGTACAAATTACAAAACTGCATGCACCAACTATCATGAAGCTAAACTTATATTATTATAAGATAATTTCAGGATGGATAAGAAGGGTTACCCAGTCAAGCATGGCGCCTTTTTGATTAGGCCCCTTGCCAAACTCAAGAGCACGCTGTCCGGTGATAAGCTCGAGGAGGAGGATGCCGAAGCCAAAAACGTCGGTCTTGTCGGAGGACTGGCCGGTGGAGAGGTACTCTGGAGCGATGTGGCCGACGGTGCCACGGACGGCGGTGGTGACATGAGAGTCTCCATGGTCGAGAAGCTTGGCGAGGCCAAAGTCGCCGACCACCGCCTCGCAGCAGTCGTCGAGGAGAACGTTGGCGGCCTTTACATCCCGGTGGATTATCTTTGGGTCGCATTGCTCGTGGAGGTACAGCAGACCCCTCGCTGCTCCTAGCGCGATCCGTTTCCTCGTGTTCCAGTCCAGCGACGGTTTACCTGAGAGAGACAAAAGAATTCAAGCGCCGTAACGTGATCCCGTCACCGGAAGTGAGGAGGTTAAAGTCACCTTTCCGGTGGTCAAAATTGGTGTTTTAGATAAAGATTTAGGCTCTCACCATTTAGGCTTTGATATCACACTATAGCCGCCCATCCATTGTAAGCTCAAGTGGGCTCACCAAATAACGTAAGGTACCAAAATTTTTTTTTTTAAAAAAAAACAAAAGTAACACGGCCCAACAAGATTAACTGATGAACAGACGGCTAGATCGTATATGGATTGTACCTAGTGGCAAATTAGACGGCAGATCTCGGAGGATGCACAGGAAGACCTACGCGGAGCATCCAAAAGATGGTTTTGTTCGCATCCGCTAGTGGTCCTGAAACAGAGTTGGTAGGGTCCACGGTCGGTCAAATCACGATCACGTAAACGGTGTGCCAGGGCATCATTAACTTGAGAGGATCAGGAACATGTACCGAATGTACGGTGATCGAGACGGCCTACGCAAACTAATATTAATCACCAGAGCCAGGACTCGGACGTTAGACAAAACGGGACCCAGTCACCACAGGGAGGACCAGACCACCCGCTAAAAGCTAAAGCATGTGTGGGGCCCGCGGGGACAACTGTAGTCCAGTCCAGTCCTCACGCAAGGACGAGGCTGGCCTGGATTTGTATGGAATTAGAGCGGTAGTTTAAATCATTATTACAGTGATCCGCAGGAGCACTGTACCGTACCACGTAGACGGGAGGCGACGCTGCCGTTGGGCATGAAGGGGTAAACGAGAAGGCGCTCTCCGGCCGCGGTGGCGCAGTAGCCGAGGAGGCGGAGGAGGTTGCGGTGGACGGCGAGGCTAATCATCTCCACCTCTGTCCGGAACTGGGTCTCGCCCGCTGCGCCAGCGTCGTTCAGCCGCTTCACCGCCACCATCGTGCCGTCGGCGAGCCGGCCACGGTACACGTGCCCGAAACCCCCCTTCCCCAATAGATTCCGCCCGCTGAAATTCTCCGTCGCCGCCTGGAGCTCCCTCAGCCCGAACTGCCGGAGGTTCCCCATCCCCACCACCACCACCCCCTCTCCCTCCCTCTCTGCCAAAAAAAAAAAAGAAAAGGGATTTTCATCATTGTCCTGTGAGAGTTTGGATTTTTCTTTGAGTTTAATGAGGGGGAGAAGGAGATAATTTGGTGACTGACCATTGAGGCCAATGTTGGAGCGGTCTTTCTTCGTCTTCCGCCACCAGAGGAGAAGGGAGATACAGAGAAGGAAGGAGGAGGCGCCGAAGCTGGTGCCAATGGCCATTGCGAGTTTCTGGGCCTTTGATCTCTCTGGATCAATTGAAAGCGATTCCTGTGAGTTAAAGAGTGCAAAGCTTTGTCATATCGGTGAGAGAGAAATGGGAGGAGAGATTGATTACTTCGAGAAGACTCCAAGAGGAAAGGAAGAGAAACAGGGGTTGGTGTTCTCGAGCACTCTTCCATGCTTCCGCTTCCACATATCAGAGGATTCCCCACTACGCTGAGATGGAGATATAGAGAAAAGAGAGTTAACAATTCTGAAACGCATTTTGGAATACAGAGAAACAGGGGTTGTTCTTACTTGAATGTTCTGGCGGGGAACGGGGGAACCGGTCCGCTGAGGTTATTGTAAGACAAATCCCTGGAAAGGCGCAACCTGGGTCGTTATAAACCAGAACAAAATACAAAACAGAGGAGAATTCCTCTCTTGCTCTGTTTTTTTTATAGAATAATAAAATAGGCGAAGCTGTGGAGACTTGCAGGAATGAGAGCTGAGGGATCTTTGATAGCGATTCAGGGAAGGCTCCCGACAAGCTGTTATTGTTTAGTCTCCTGTACAGAGATCGAGGAATAGATTAGAATAATGGGAGGAATAAAGAACAAGAATGCACGCTTGAATAAGATTGTTGGGGATTTCCTTTGTATTCTTTTCATGCTTCCGAGATTAAAACCACTCACAGATATCGAAGGAGAGCAAGGCGACCCAAGGATTCGGGGACCTTTCCGGAGAAGTGGTTGTTGGAGAGATCCAGCGTCTGGAGCCTTCGGAGCTGTCCGAGCTCGGCTGGGAGTTCCCCTGTTATGTTGTTGTTCTGAAGTAACCTGAAAACCCATTAAAACAGAGTAAATATAGAGAACGGAGGTGTATCCAAGAAATGGGAAGAAGGAAACGAAGATGGGATTTTGTGATCTTTATTCAAGGTTTTATATGTTGTTCTCACACTTGCTGAAGATTGGTAAGATTCCCAATCGTCCCAGAGAGTGTTCCTGATAGTCCTTGGCTCGGCGATCCACTACACAAAAAAGGAAAGAAATAATAAAATAACAAAAATAAAAAGAGCATTAAACCAATAGGTTTGAGCAAAGCCTGAGTCCAATTAATGATTCAAACCATCAAGAAGAAAAAGTCCTTATACACGAAACACTTATGAAGAGTCCTTCTATAATACTCATTAAAAGTATAAGAGGAGAAGTTTCGTTGCAGATTCTACAACCCAATAAGAACTACTCCAATGCAAATGCAACGAATCCAACGACAGCCTGAACAAATATTTCTCACTTACGTACATTTAATTATGACGAGAAAAGAAAAAACTCCCAATAATCTATGAGTATTCATTAAAGTATATGGGAAACTCCTGAAGTTTTTACAGAACTCAACAGCCTTGCCACAAAATTCTTGCAACTGTAAACATTGAGCTATTTGAAAAGAACTTCCATTACTGCTTAAACGAAGTACTGCAGTTATAAGAGAAACCAAGAAAGTGCTCTCCTAAAATCCAATAAAAAATTCACACCCTCCAAGCAAAATATCTTTGTTGCGTTTATGAAACCACAAGAGGAAGAGATCCCCTCCAAATCATTCTCATTGAACAAAATCATCCAGTTATGTACATTAAATCCTCAGAAAAAGAGAGTGCTCCAATAAGTAAATCCATCTGAAATACTAAAAATTAATATCCTCATAAACTAAACCTCTTCCACATTGTAAAATAAGAAGAAGAGCTCTCAATGTTGTCACCAAAAGCCCATTAAACTTAAAACAAAAGGACCGTTTCCTAAACTCATTAAGCCATGGAATGAAGAAGAAGAAGAAGAAGAAGAAAAAGTCTCACAGGCCAATAACAAGATTCTCAGAAGAACAGGTGATCATAGCCCAGCTACAGGGATCCACAGAGTACTCATCCCAGTTGCTCAAAGCCCCATGCGGGTCGTTCAAACCTCTTCTGATAGCTATCAAAGCCTCCACTAAGAAACAAACAAACAAAAGAAACACCATCGATGAAACTAATAAGATATTAAAAAATAGAGAACAAACACACAGAGAGAAGTGTTGGTTGGAATGTGAACTCTTATACCTTCCATGTTGACGGGCTCGAAGGAGAGAGAGAAGGAGGCGAAGAAAAGCAAGAAGACAAGGAGTTCTAAGAGGAACCAGAGCTTAGAAGAAGCCATTACAGCAGCAGGGAGGTAGAGAGAAGAGAGGAGACTTCGAAGCTTTGGGGTGTTTGTTATAGCCGAGGAGAGGGAAAGCATGGGTTCAATGATGGTGATGGGAATGAGGTCTCATGATGATGAGGTACACATTAGTGTATACTGAACGGCTGTGATGATGGTGATGGGGGAAGTGTTCCATGATGAGGGCATTACATGGGGATAAAGAAGGGGAGACATGGTTCATGGAGGAGGGCAGAGAGTACAGGGAAATTCGAGATCAGCGGGCCGATTCGGGTGTCAGAGTGAACCCAGAAGTTTAGAGAGAGAAAGAGGGAGAAGAGGTGGGGAGGCCAGTGTTCAGCAGTACTCACTCCCAAAGCGTGCCCATACTCATTTCATGGCTTGGAAGGGAGGAAAAGTGGAAGGAAAGAAGGGAAATAAAGGGAAAGGGGTAAAGAAAACAACGGGGTCCACTTCTCAATTGTTTATTTTTTTCAGTTTCTTTGGATAAAGGTGAAAAGAAATATGGATTCTGTTGTTGGATTAGGAGTGGCAGTGTGTGCTTAATACTATTACTGTTCTCAATCAAAATGGTCTTTTTGCTTTTAATTGGATGAATCAAAGACTTGGGTTGCTACGATAACAGGAATACGTTTTTAGGTGGTTATATATTATCCTTGGGTCTCGTTCACTTTTGCTTCAGTCACTCTTCTCATGCATTGGAACTCTTGCATTGGAAAGTTGTTTGTTATGTCGGGGAGAGTACTTCCATTTAGACTCTGGTCGGGGGTCAATTTAAGGCAAAATAGTTGGTCTTTGAGAAATTTGCAATGAAGGGATGATGCGCAGAGTTCTTTGCTGGTTCTCTGGAATTTAAATCCTGTCCCTCTCAATGATCTCAAAGTTGCTATTATGTTGAATGAAACTCCAAAATGGAGCCTTTATATTTGCTGTTTTGCAAAATGTCTTCTTTAGTAATTAGGACACACTTCAATTCTTCATAAGCTTCGGCTATTTTGATTCTTCCCACACTCCATGTATTACATGCTTTTCTAAGTTTGTTTTGTCTTTTCCGTGTTTTTTTTTTTTGTTTGGTGTTTTCCAACGTCCTTGCGGTATGATGTAATTCACAAACTTGGCTATAGACCTTTTTCTCTAATTTCTCTTCTTCAAACCCTACAAATAAGCACAGCGTTATGCCGTCTTGTGTCATTAATTGTGCAAAGCTGCCTCCTTTGCCACTCGTCCATTAAACATTCTTGCTTGAGCTTGTTATCCTTGATGTGATCCATCCACTCGCACTGAAGTAGAGAAAATATACCCTCCACTGCATGTATCATATGGCAATGCATACCACCAATCACAGTTACTCATTTCTATGAACTCATTCATCGAGCATATATCTCAGTATGCTGCCATAAAAGTAAACAATTGTGATTAATCGCATACATAGCCACATGATACATGTAATGTAGGATACAATTTCTCTATTGGAATATCATAGTTGTTTGTCAGTGGACCAATCTATTCAAACTCTTCAATTTAATGAATGCAAGGGGATGGACCAACCTATTCCAAATTACGCTTTGGCTTTAAGATAACTTATAATATAAAAAATGTGGCTTTCTGATTTCATGTAAAAAATTTTTTTCTCTATGACAGGCTTTTTTTCATCTCTGTTTCTTTCTTACCGCTGACCGCTCCTTATTCTCTCCTCCTCCTCTCATCCTCTTTCTTCAATTCCACCCATAATGTCTATGATGCCATCCTCACCTTTTACACCGACCTCTATGATCCCACCCTCTTCCTCCATAGTGGCTTCGTTTACTTTCATTTCTTCCTCAAGTAACCCCATTCATATGAGCGAGGAGTATTTTTTGTATTGAAATAGTAAGTTAATATTATTTGTTAGTAAGTAAATTGTAGGATCATTTTAGAACATCTCAAAAAATTTAAATACTAATTTGATATCATTTAAAATTGAGGAGGTGTAAGTAAAATTAGACTAAAGTAAAAAAAAATATTTTTATAATTTTTTTAAATTTATATAATATAGTATTCACTAGTACGTAGCCCATGATCATATAATAGATACTTATTAATTTTTTAATATATATTATATTTTTTTAATATATATTTATGAGTGTTTTAATATATATTTTTAAATAAATTAATATATTATTTTTGAAACATGATGTTTATTAGTATACTGTTTATACCCATGGGTAGATAAAGATTAATTTACTATACATGCATCGTCATGAACTATGCGTCGGTAAATGCCAATGTCTGGACAGTGAGAGATAGGTTGACAAGAAAAGATAAGGAAATATAGGCAAGCTGACAACCTCATATTCTCTCTTCATGCAGGCGTGATTTTTATTTATTTATTTATTTTGAATGGACAAGCTCCATTAATGGTAGAAGCGCTGTCTCATTTTGACTCTTACGCTATCATTTTAAGGTGAACACCATAGAAAAAATGGCGAAAAAGGAACCACTCCCTACAACTTTCTATGCTGCATGTGCCAGAGGATTTTTCTTCAAATAAATTTTGATACTGCAGCAATTAAACATTATATATATAAAATAATATTTAAAAATAATAAAATCGATCCAATTCAATGGATATGTATCCTATTCAAATTCGATCAAATTTAAAAAATAATATTGGATCGAATTTGAGTTCGGATTTAAGTAAAATCCGAAAACTGTAATACGGATATGAGTAAGATATGAGTAGTGCTGTTTTCTATCCAAATCCAAATCCAAATTCGATCCGAACCTACGGATATATATAATATCCGAATCCATATTCGAATATATATATTTATAATTCTGTTTTGATTGATAATATGGATAAAATTATTTTGATTATTTATATATTCTATGTTGAATTGTAATTTTATTTTTATGTTTGATTTCTATAAATCTGGACTTATAAATTATATTTTATGTTGAATTGATAATTTTATTTTGATTGATAATATGTATAAAATTATTTTAGTTATTTATTTTTTTTGGATATGGAATAGGCATGGGACAGATATGGGTTGGGTATGGAGAAATGGGTACCTGTGGGTATCTTCGAATCTGTTGGGTATGGGAATGGATATCTCTTTTCTTTTCCAATCGAGCATCGGACAGAATTTGGATATAGGATATTAAATTTAGATTTGGAGATGGATAGTACAATATCCGATCCAAATTCTATCCATTGTCATTTCTAGCAATATTTAGATGTAACTAAATTTTTTGAGGTATGAAGCACATTTTGTAACAAAAATATGGCCTTTTCTATCTTTATCTTTCTTTTTTTTTTTTTTTTTTTTTAACTATTATCACGTTGATCAAGTGGGCATATTCAAATTATTACATTTTTCAAACAATTTCTCATGCGATAGACATCGAAGTTTGCACAAATAATTGTAGTTATATCCACCGTTAGAATGGTTTCACACCATGGCCAAAATAATGACAATAAAACAAGTTCAAAAAAAAAAAAAAAAAAGTTAATCATGCTTGTGTGGGCGCGCACATGCAAAACACGTTCTAATATAATGTTGTTATTTTGCTAACAGCAGCATTAACAAGAGAGTAACCACAGCCAGGCTAAAATCCAATGTTATTTTTTTTTAATTTCCGGGTGGGGTATGGTAAAACACTTTATTGTTTGTATTTGCACTAAAGGATTGTTTTTTACCTTCCTTCCAGCCTAAAACGATTCTCCCACGTTCATGTGAACGCTGATATGGGCAAAAGTTAGGGGAAAGAAAAGGAGAACGGCAAAGTTCAGAAAGAAAGGAAAAGTTTAGAGACAAAGGCCACCTTCCACAACTCCCCACCCTCGCTCCACCTTTTCTCTTGGCCCGATTGGGAGGCATAAATAAAGTTAAAGATAAGCACCAGATTGTGGAACGTCTTTTTGCGTGGTAAGCATGTGATTGTCGCCACTTGGGAACATTTGATATGCCACTTCAATCCAGTCCTTGATAATAATTGCAAGCTTCTATTCTGTTGATCAACAAAAGCCATCAAGATGGCACTCTGATGGACCCTTCTAGACCTCACTCCTCTTTCTTAAGCTCAATTGGACTTGATGATAAAATTAAGGAAAAAAAAAAAAAAAAGACAAGAAGGCCTCATCCACCCTTGAAGTAAATATTAATTTGAATGAGATAAGTAGGTTAATCTCACTTTCATTTGCTCCGACCTTGGAAATGTGTTTTTCCATCTACGACCTTTCCCTATTTAGGTAATAGCTATGAATGATTTTTCATTATTTAGGAGATAACCAAGAATAGGTTATCACCTTCTTTTGTAAAGAATGAAACTCTTGTATAAAACGGAGAAGACCCTAATATGAAAAAAAATTTCCTCCTTCTTCTGAAATCCCATCTTCCTCTCTTTCTTCTTCTATCTTCTCCCATCTCTGGTTTTCAACTTGGTATATCGCCGTCCGCCTTGGTCGCTGACCTCCTCGCTGTCCGCCATCGTGACGCCAGTCGCCGTCGCCTACCATGGTTGTGGCCTCCTGTTGTCCTGTCGTGGCCGTGGCCGTCACCTGCCATCGTCGACATGTTCGCCGTCGACATCCACCTCGATCACCGACCTCCTCGCCGTATGCCATCGTGACGTTAGTCACCATCGCCTGTTGTGGCCATGGCCTCCTCTGTTGTCTGCGATTCGGTTGTCAAGGAAGCAGCCAACGAGAGATGAACAGTGAAATCTTTTGATTTTTTGTGAGCTGGAAAAAAAAAAGAGGATGAAAATCATCCAGTAATTTTTTGAGCATACTTGAAAGTGCCTGATGGTTTTATTGAAGAAGAGTTTGAGCAGACAATCGGTGAGGTAGTCCGCACCTCTAACTCTTGGTATGTGATGGACAATCCTTCTTTCTTAATTAGCTTTGTCCGACTTGACGGACTTCTCACCTATTTTATGTGGTCTCAGAATGAGCGGCTATATATTAAAGCTCGCGGGTTTGAAGGTTTTCTCACTAGAGCTATTGTTAAGCCGCAATTCGGAGATACAAAAATTTTGAAATGAAAATCGGAGAATTCTCTTGTAATGGCTTGACTTTTCAACTCTATGGTGCCTTTTGTTGCTCAAGGTATGTCAATTTTTGAAATCATCCGAAAAATTTGAGAGGCTGTTACCCAGACTTATTCACAACAGGATAATACTGCTCAAGCTTTTGAGCTCAAACGCAAAATGTGTGCTCTTCGACAAGAAGATCTCTCTATCACTGTTTATATAGCAGAACTCCAGCGTATATGATCCGAACTGGATTTTTATCGCCCCTTCAAAGCCTGTTGTTCTGAAGATGCTATTATGTTCGAGAAATTCACTGACGAAGAGTGAATTTTTAATTTTCTTGCTGGACTCAATGATGAATTTGACCCAATCAGGGTTTAGATTATGCGTCGGAGTATAGATCTATCTTCCCTTGAGCAAATCTTCTCTCTGATTCTGAGTGAAGAGACTCATCATCGTGTGATGGTTGCTCCGGATACTATCCGTTCTATAATGGTTGTCCAGCCCCAGTTATAATCTCAACAATCTCGTGGACGTGGTAGTCGAGATATGTGGATATGCTCCTATTGCAATAAAATGGGACATGTTCTGATACCTGTTGGCAGCTACATGACCGTCCCTCTGATTATGGTAAAGATGGTTGTCGAGGAAGAGGACGTTCTGGTGCAGCTATTGATCATCATTAGGCCAATCTTTTTTAGCACATAGAGAAAGGTGTTTCGTCTACAAAGGCATCAATTCCTCCTCCTTCACCTGTTGATGCTGGGAGTTCATTATCTACTGATGAGATGCTCCATCGAATTATGGACCGGCTTAATATTTTTTCTGACAGTGCTCCTTCTACTAACGGTTTGCCTAGCAAATCTTTCAGTTCTCCTTCAATTTTCTACTCTCATTTTGTACAATCCAATTTCTCTCGTATTAAGTCTAGTACATTAATCCTTGACATCTTTTCCTCTTCCATTAATATTACTAAAATGTGGGTCATAGACTCTGGTGTCACTATATATATGACTGGTAATTCTGATAAATTTACGTCTAACTCATTATGTTCTGACAAAGTTCGTATAGTTGATGGCTCCTTTCAACCTATGTCCAGAAAGAGATCCATCACCTGTGCACCGACCACAAAATTATCTTCTATTTTGCATGTCCTTAGTTTTTTATTAATCTATTGTCTATCTGTTCCATTACAAATGATCTGAATTGCAAAGTTACATTCTTTCCTACTTATTGTACTTTTCAGAAGCTGACAATGGGGAAGACGATTGGGCATAGTAAAATGCATAATGGGCTCTACTACTTGGATGATGGGAAGCTGCAAAACTACTATCGAAAAGCTGGTATGGTTGTTTCATCATCTACTAATGTCATGAATGAACTTCGGTTATAGCACCACAGACTTGGACATATCTCTTTTTCTATCTTATCAAGACTATTTTCCAGTTTATATAATTCTTGTGCTAAAGAACAGTTAGTTTGTGATGCATGTGAATATGCTAAGCACATACAAAATAATTATCCGACTTCAGGAACTCGAAGCAATAAACTATTTGAGGTTGTTCACTCTGATATGTGGGGACCCTGTAGTACTGTCTCTACTTTTGGACGTCATTATTTTGTGACTTTTATTGATTGTTACAGAAGAGTAACTTGGGTATATCTACTAAAGGCTAAAGATGAAGTTATACGTTGTTTCAAAGAATTTCATAAATTAGTTGATACCCAATTTAATACCAAAATTAAAGTATTGAGATCTGATAATGGCATAGAATATATGCATATGGAGTTTCATGAGTATCTAACTACTCATGAAATTATCCATCAAACTACTTGTGTTGGCACCTCAGTCCAGAATGGTGTTGCTGAACGGAAGAATCAGCATCTTTTGAAAGTTTTTAGATCTTTGTTATTTGCTATGCGGATTTCAAAAATCTTATGGGGCGAGGCAGTTCTCACTGCAGCTTATCTGATTAACTGGATGCCTTTTCGAACTTTGGAGTACAAGGCACTACTTGAATACCTACAGGGGGAGTCTTCTTTTATCGTACCTCCTCAGATATTCGGATGTGTGTGCTTTGTCCAAGATCATTGTCCTACAGTCGGCAAGCTTGATTCAAAAGCTCTGAAGTGTGTTTTTATGGGCTATCTTGCTATTTCAAAAGGTTATACATGCTATTATCCTCCTGAAAGGCAGGTATTTGTTAGCATGGACGTCACTTTTCGAGAGACTGAAGCCTTCTTTGGTAGTGTTTCAATAATTCAGCCAACTACTCAACTACCTTTAGCCTAACAATTTATTTGCTCTCCTAGTATCCCTTCTAGAGCTATTGGTTAAGAGAGAGAGATTATAGTGATTGAGGAGATTGAGCAGGAGCAAAAGTAAACTGATGAACAGTTAGACAGTGACTCTAATCGATAGGGGGAGTCTTCGACTGAGCCCATTGTGCATTCTATCGCTACCCAACAATCTTCTTCTAACCCAGCTCTAGCATCCTCATTTGATAATGGTAATATTCCTCCTACTGACTCTACCTTGAATCTACCTACTACTCGTAGAAAAGCTTGTCGTTCTCATATTATTCTTTCTCGATATCGGTATGATATTGCTAATTTTGTTTTTTATGAGTTTATAACACTTACATATAGGTTATTTATTGCATCGTTAGAAGCTATCTCTATACCAATATCCTGGAAGGATGCTATGATAGATCCTAAGTGGAGAGAAGCAATGCTTGAAGAAATGCGAGCCTTAAAAAAAATTAGACTTAGAAATTGATTTCCTTACCTACTGGAAAACAATCAGTGGAGTGCAAATGGGTCTATACTGTGAAACAAACCCCTGAGAGTAAAGTTGATCACTACAAAGCTTGTCTAGTTGCCAAAAGTTATACACAGACATACGGCATTGATTATGAGGAGACTTTCGCCCCTGTAGTCAAGATCAACATAGTTCGGACTCTCATTTCTTATGCGGCAAATCTCGACTGGAGTTTATTCCAACTAGATGTGAAGAATATTTTTTTACATGGTGATCTTCAAGAGGAGGTGTATATGAAGATTCCTCTCGGATTCATTAATATAGAGACTGCTGGCAAGGTCTGCCGTCTGCGTCGGTCACTCTATGGACTAAAGTAGTCACCCAGAGCATGATTTGTTCGCTTTCATCGTGCCATGCTTGAAATTGATTATCACCAAAGTAATGCAGATCATACCATATTTTTCTATCATAATAAAGGCAAGGTTACTATTCTAATTGTTTATGTTGATGACATTATTCTTACTGATGATGATCTCCCAGAGTTGGCTTGTTTGAAGACTCAATTGGCACAATCTTTTGAAGTTAAAGATCTGGATTACTTACGGTACTTTCTTGGGATTGAAGTAGCCAGATTGTCTCATGGCATTTTTCTTTCTCAAAAAAAAATACATCCTAAATTTATTGACCGAGACAAAAATGTTGGGATGTTGATCTGCTATCACACCTATCGAGCAGAATCATCATCTTACTGCTGATAGTAGTGAGCCAGTTGACCGTGAGCGATATCAACGTCTTGTTGGTAGACAAATCTATCTATCTCACACAAGACCTGACATAGCCTTTGCAGTCAGTGTTGTGAGTCAGTACATGCATGATCCCTGTGAACACCATAAAAAAGCTGTATATAGAATTCTTTCATATCTTAAGAGTTGCCCAAGGCATGATCTTTTTTTCTCTTATCATAAACATTTCAAAGTTGAAGTCTATTCTGATGCTGATTAGGTAGGCTCCATAGATGATCGTCGATCCACCTCAGGCTATTGTACTTTTGTTGGTGGTAATTTTATTATTTGGCATAGTAAGAAACAAGATGTTGTCGCTTGATCTAGTGCGGAGGCTGAGTATTGAGCTATGGCTCAAGATATTTGTGAGATCTTATGGTTGAAATGACTGCTTATTGAGTTACGTCTGTTTCAGTCTTCTTCCCTATTTCTGTTCTGTGATAATAAGGCGGTCATTAACGTTACCAATAACTCTATCCAATATGACAGAACTAAGCATATAGAAATTGATCGCCATTCATCAAGGAGAAGCTGGATCAGAAAGTTATCTGTTTATCATTTATTAAGTCTTTAGAACAATTGGCAAACATTCTAACGAAGGATCTTAGTGGTTATATATTTTCTTCGATTTGTAGCAAGATAAGATTTCGTGATATCTTCGCCTCATCTTGAGGGAGAGTGTTGACAGCTCTGTCTACCCTATTTTTCCATCCATGGCTTTTTCCTCTTCAGGTAATAGCCATAAATGATTTTTTCTTGTTTAGGGGATAACCAAGAATAGGTTATCACCTTCTTTTGTAAAGAATGAAACTTTTGTATAAAATGGGGTGGATCCCTAAGGCTGTAATATGAAAAAAAAAAAGAAGAAAAATTTCCTCCTTCCTCTGAAATCCCATCTTCCTCTCTTTCTTCTTCTACCTTCTCTCATCTCTGGTTTTCAACTCTTAAAAATTAGGGTCACAGCTCTCAGTCATTCATATGATGTGAAATTCCAAGCTCCATAGATCCATTTCGGATTTTATGACAAATTTATAAATATGAATGGCTTTTCTTAAGGTCTTATGGTATGTGTTTTTTTCTTTTTTTTTTTTAAATGTATCTCTTGTGAAGTCAAGGAGGTGTGCAAGGGTTAAAATTTGCAAATTCTAATCTCAGCTTTTCACCACTGTCCTCATGATGCTTTATGGCATCAAACGTTAAGTACAGGTCAGAGGCCAAAGTCGGAAACCATTAGTGGCTTCTTTAGTTATAATGGATCATTGGCGTGGAACTTTTCTCATGTCTCTCATGGATCATTGGCACGGCACTTTTCTTACATCTATCCGAGTAGTCTAAGACTTCCATAGCAACTGTCTAATGAACGTCTTTAATTTATAATCAAAGATTATGTCTCGATCCCTTCGGCTAGATCAATAGTTGTTGTGGAATTTAACGACTGCTCCACAAGGTAACAATGGGCTTGATTATGGGCCGAAGTCCATCTGGAAACTGCATGGTGGCCCAATGGTTATTAAAATTGGACACGTGAGCCCATTAATCCAAAGTGCCAAGCTGTTACGCTTTTAAAGGTTTATTTGCGATTAGGAAAGGTCCACCTCCCCACAATTCACCTGAAACTATTAATCCAAGTAAGGTTTGATCCATTTGGGCTTGTCTTGGTCTACGACATGCCCATATTTGGTTTGGTTGGTTTTTGACTAGTAGACTATGAGAAAGTTAGTTGGGTCACTCCTAAAATCACATCTATGTAAAATTGATCAGAAACCAATTGGATTCACAAGAGTGCCTTTTCCAACCAAATTAAGGTTCGCTATCATGTATGTCCACTGAAAATGGTATAAAGAATAATTTGCACCTGATTTTCTATTATTCCCTGTATTATACCTTATTTCACCACTTGAATCATTAATGGCATTCCGGATCCTATAGGACCACCTTACATGAAATCAAACAAACATATTGGCCTTCCACTTGAACCATTAATGGCATTCTGGATCCTATAGGACCACCTTACATAAAATCAAACATGTTGGCCTTTAGAAGGCATCTTTGAGCCAAGCATATTTGGCACCATTCCGATTTACTACCTATCCTTGTTCAAAATGCTGATTTGGGTCATAAAGAAGATTGACATAGGCGCTACTTCTTTTGGAATGGATCCAATTCGGTCTCTAGCCTATCTTGTAAAATTAGTTGAAAGCAAGTTGGCATGTCTAAGGAAGAGGGTGGTCCTAGGGTAAAGGACCTTCACTGCTTCAACCAAACCCACTTGACAAGTGGGGTTGGAGATTAGTCAAAAATGATGCACCTTGGAGAAGGCTCATCTATTTGGTCTAGTTCAAAAGACCCAAATGACATGTCCTCTGACTGGAAGCCTTGTAAAAGTTATTCTAGATTGTGGAAAGATGCAGCGGCCTCCTTGCCCCCGGTTTGAAACATATGCAAATGTGATGTGGGAAATGGCCATAATACCTCCTTTTGGCTGGACAGTTTGCTCAGCTATGCACCCCTCAAGATTCTTTTCCCCAAACTGTATGCACTGCTAGCCATGTTGAGTCCTGCTCTGCGGCCTTGTGTTTTAATCAAAATTCCTCTCAGTGGACTCTCAGATTTCATGGTCCTCTCTCTTCTCAGTGCGAGCTGCTATCCCTTGAAAAAACTCTTAAAGATGGGAATTGTTCCCATTGATGCATTAAATCAATCTCAAAATACGTGGTGTCATCATAGGAGATCAAAGAAATATCAATCGTAAAGCGTCAGATCCCAACATACCAATCTTCTTATAAGCAGATTCTGCTCGATATTTTATTGGACTGAATAAAAGGCATTCTTATATATTCTATTCAGACGTCTCAACTGACAGAAATATATATTCAGGTCGGATATCTACCGACCTGAACCCTGATATCTTTATCCGAGATGAATGTTATGGCATCTCTATTCACCCCGATCATCTATCAAGGTGAACCATTATTGTGATGGACTTAACTGTTCTGCAAATGATACGGTGATTTTCTCAAGCAGGCTATAATCTCATGTCTAACTCATATGCATAGCTGTATGCCAACTCATTTATAGGTGGCTCTCTAACCGCCTGACAAATTTCTCTAACGGCCTAACAAACTCTAGAATGGCATCCTCAACCCCTCTATAAATAGAGGGTCAGGGATCCTCCATCAGTAGGTTCTACTCTCGAAAACTAGAAAAAACTCTGTCAATAGAAAATTAAGTCAGGCTCTTGGCTCCTATCCAATTCTCCTTCAATTTCATTCAATTTTTTTTGCTCTTCCACTCTTTTCCACCCTTATTCTCAAGACTCGAACTAACTTAAGCATCGGAGGATCAAGAATCGAAGGATCTCCATTCGATTTCTTGACTGATTTTGTAGATCGAAAGAATTTTTGTCAGATCACGAGGATTGCTCTAGCCTAATCTCACCCAAGTCGATTCACTTTATTCCAGATTTCGAGTCCTGCGGCAATAGATTGGCGCTAGAAGAAAAGCTTCTTGATTTTTTCGTAGAAAAGATGGTCAAAGCATGAGCTCAGCATCCCTCTCCCTCCACTCCAGAAGGAGTACCGGAGGAACTATCGTAACAGTCAATTGCTATTGATCCTTAGTAATTCAGCTTGTTTGTTCAGCAAGTCCAAGTCCTGACAGCAGCTGTTTAAAAGCTTCAAAAGAAGGAGAAGCAGCCATCCAAAGAGGCTCCTTCCCTAAATATTTTGTCTCAGCATAGCCTTCAACTAGCCCATTAAGATGAATATCACATTGATGAGGCTGATAGCGAATTTGCCCTCAACACTCTGAAAGTTCAAAGAGAGGATGATTTGGAGCATAACGTCCTGGATCTTAAAAAATGTCTGATGGAGCTCCAGGTAGGAGGTCGATCCTAGAATAAAGATAATTTTAATCTTCGATCTCTTTTTTCTCATGAGATCTTGAGTGAACCAGTTTCGAACTGATTCAAGATGTCCGCCATCGAGTCTTTTGATGGCTCCGTTGATCCAATGGATCATATTGAAGGCTATAGGGCGCTCATGGCTTTACAAGAGACTTTCGATGCCCTATTATGTATTGTTTTTCCTGCAACTCTCAAGAAGACAGCAAGGGTTTGATTTTTTGGACTCTCACAAAGATTCATCTCTTCTTTGAGCAGCTTGGAAGACTATTTGTCACTTATTTTGACACTAACATACCTCATTTGAAGTATGTAGATAGTCTCTTCTCTATTCAGTGGCAGAAAGGAGAGGATCTTCGGAAATACATAGTTCATTTCAACACGGCCACCCTGAAGGTGAAAAATTTTAATGAATCAGTTATCATATCTACTTTAAAAATGAGACTCCGGATCAATCATTTCATTTTTTCTTTAAACAAGAACTTCTCAGATACCTATGATGAGATGCTTAATCGAGTATGTAAATATATCTAGGTCGAGGAGGAATAGACTATCTTAAGGTGGGCGAAGAAGGATAAAAACGAAAAAAATGATCGAGAAAAAATGATGAGATGCAATAGACTGAAAATTTGATCGATCCCAAAAAAATCCAAGGTCAAGGAATCTACCTCGATGTTTTAATTCTTACGCTTCTCTGTTTGCCTCCCGAGCTCAAATTCTAATGGAGATTAAAAGAGAAATATATCTCTGAAGGCCTGATCCTTTGAGGGCCCCTCCAGAAAAAAAATCAAGCAGAAGTATTACCATTTCCACAGAGATCATGGTCATGACATCGAGGAATGCAGGTAGTTGCGAGATGAGATAAAAATCTCGAGGTACTGGGGTTACCTTGATAAATATGTCAGACCGGCTAAAATCGAAAAGTACAGACCTCCAGCAGAAAAAACTTCTGATGATCATAACCAATCAACTGCTGGTGTTATCAATATAATATCCGACGTCCTATTTGGTACTGATGACCCATTCCTTAAGAGGTAGAGAATTGAAAATATTATTTTTTTCTGAAAATGATGTAAAAGGGATCCAAATTCCTCATAATGATGCTGTTGTCGTCTCCACGATGATAGCAAAGTATGATGTAAAAAGAGTTCTTATTGATAATGAAAGTACTGCTGACGTATTATTCTATGATATTTTCTTAAAAATAAATCTGACCAGACAACTCAGACAAATCGGTACTCCTCTCGTCGGATTCTCAGAAAATCTGATGGTAGCTGAGGAAGAAATCACTCTATCTATTACAGTGGGACAAGAACTAAGGCAGTCACTAGTGCAGTTCACTTTTTTGATAGTCAGAGTTTCATTTGCTTATAATGCTATCCTCGGCTGACTTGGCCTCAATACTCTCAAAGCCATTATCTCTACTTACCATCTACTGGTGTATTTTTCGATCAAAGAATGAGTTGGTGAAATACGCGGCGACCAGACAGTGGCTCGATAGTATTTTATGATTTTTGCTAAAATAAACCAACCAATAAAAATTGTGTTAGTTGATATACCGGATGCATTGGATGAGGTCGAAAAAAATTTGAGGTGAACTGATAGAAAAGCTTGAGGCCATTCCTTTCGGAGATGATCCAAAAAAATGATCCAGATTGGTGTGAATCTTAAACCTGATCTAAAAGAGAAACTGATTAAGTTTCTGCAAGCAAATACTGATGTTTTTGCTTGATTGACTTCTAATATGCCTGGCATCTCTGCCGATGTGATTATTTATAAACTCAATATGGATTCAAATTTCAGGTCGGTTTAGCAGAACAAAAAAAGTTTTATCCTGAAAAGACAAAAAGCTATTGATGAGGAAGTTGACAAGCTTTTAAAAGCAAGATTCATCAAGGAACCTCATTACTCAAAGTGGATAGCCAATGTTGTTATGGTCAAAAAGGCTAATAGCAAATAGAGGATATGCATCGACTATAAAAATTTCAATAAAGCTTGTCCGAAGGATAGTTTTTTTTTGTCAAAAATTAATCAGCTTGTAGATGCTATTTCTGATCACAAGCTCTTCAACTTTATGGATGCTTTTTTAGATTATAATCAAATCCAAATGGCTTTCAAAGATGAAGAAAATATTATCTTTGTCACCGAAAGAGATTTGTATTGTTATAAAATGATGCCTTTTAGTCTTAAAAATATAGGTACTACATTCTAGCACCTCGTCAATAAAATTTTTAAATAATAAATTGATCAAAATATGAAGATTTATATTGATGACATAATAGTAAAGAGCACCGAAGAAGATCGGCATATTACTGATCTGAAGGAAGCATTTGGAGAACTTAGAAGGTACCAGATGAAACTCAATCCCAATAAATATGCTTTTGGAGTTGGCTCAGGTAATTTCTTTGACTTTCTTATTTATCAAAGAGGAATAAAAGTTAATCCTGAAAAGATTAGAGCTTTATTGAAAATGAAATGCTCGGCCTCTATTAAGAAAATCTAGCAGCTCACCGGATGGATAGTAGCCCTCAGTCGATTTATTTCTAAATCGACTGAAAGATACCTTTTATTCTTTAAAATATTGAGAAATATCAAAAACTTCAACCAAACAGAAGAATATCAGGCTGCTTTTGAAGATCTTAAGAAGTATCTCGACTCTTCACCTCTTCTTTCTAAGCCGATCGAGGGTGAAAAATTGTGCATGTATATTTTCGTCTCACTTTTTGCAGACAGCTTAGTTCTTATCTGGAAGAAAGAGAAATTCAATGGCCTATCTACTACACTAGCAAACTATTGCAAGATGCAGAGATCCGATATAAAAAGGCTGAAAAATAATATATGCTTTGATCGTGGTAGTCTGGAGACTCAGACCTTACTTTCAAGCTCATACTGTGGCAATATTGATAGATCTGCTACTCAGATCGATATTACAAAGAGTTGATACTTGAGGTCAGATCATCAAATAGATCATTGAACTCAGTGAATTTAATATCCACTACTGACCTCAAACTGCAGTTAAATGATAAGTGTTAGCTGATTTTATTGCAGAATGCACTGTCTCGGATGATGGGTTAATCCTAACAAGTTTTAAAAGTGACAATTCACACTGAATTTTACATGGAATGGAGCCTCAAATTCTCAGAAAAATAGCATCAGTTTAATTTTGGCTAGTCTTGAAGGGCTCGTAACTGAGCAAGTCCTGAGGTTCAATTTTAACACTTCTAATAATGATACTGAATATGAAGCCCTAACGACGGATCTTAACATGGCAAAAAAACTCGAAGTCAGAAAATTAAAGATTTTTATAGATTCGTAACTTATCGTCGGGCAAGTCCAAAGTCAATTTGAAGCCAAGGATTCCATGATGGCCTATTACTTGCAAAATGTAAAAACATTATCTAAAAATTTTGAAGAGCTTGAAGTGCTTCAAATTTTTAGATCAAAAAATATCCGGGCTGACGCTCTATCGCACCTTGCCATCTCGAATTTTTTCAAACTAAATCAAAAAGTATTGATTAAAAAGTTGGACAGGCCTGGTATTGAAGTGCTCTCCATATTTCAGGTCGGTCATGAGCCGAATTGGATTAATCCCCTCATGGATTACATATTTAAAGGAGTTCTATCCAAATGATACAATCAAGACTAGAAGCATTAAAAGACAAGCCCCATAGTATATTCTCTAAAAAGGTCATTTATATAAAAAGTCTTATTCTCCTCCTCTACTTCGATGCTTGACGCCCTATAAAGCTGACTACGCACTTCGAGAAGTGCATGAGGGTATATGTGGAACCATCTGGGAGGCAGATCACTTACTTATAAAGTAATCCGGCAAAATTATTACTGGCCCACTATTCAAAAAGATACAGCTGATCTTATCAATAAATATGATCAATGTCAAAGGACACTAATATCCAACATCAACTTGCTACTGAGCTTATTTCTATTACTGTCTCTTGACCTTTTGTAATTTGGGGGATGAATATACTGGGGCCTTTTCCAGTAGTGACTGGTCAAAGAAAATTTCTAATGGTAACTATTGATTATTTCATAAAATAAGTAGAAGTGGAACCATTAGCCCTAATCACAGAAAAAAGATACAATATTTTGTTTGAAAATCCGTAATCTGTTGATTTGGTTTATCTCAGATCATCATCACTGATAATGATCGGTAGTTGGATAATCCCAAGTTTAGAGAATTCTTTTCTAAGTTTCATATTGATCACCGACTTACTTCTATTGGACATTCATAGGCAAATGGTGAGGCTGAAGTAACCAATAAAACTATCTTTCATGGTTTGAAGACAAGACTCACCGATGCAAAAGGCCTATAGGCTGAAGAGCTGCAGAGTATACTGTGGGTGTACCGAACCACATATCAGATTCTGATAAGAGAAACTCTTTTTAGGCTCATTTATGGGACTGAAGCTGTGATCCCTATGAAGATTGGTTTATTATCCGACAAAAGTCAAAAATTTTTATGAGACAACCAACTTTGATCGGATGAGAACCGATCTAGATCTTCTTGATTAAGGGAATAAGTCAATGTCAGAATGGTGACCTATTAGCAGAGGATCGCTAAGTGTTACAATGTCCGAATGAAGCTGAAGTTATTTCAGAAGGGTGATCTCATCCTGAGATGAGCTGAAGCTTTAAAGCCTACTGAGCAAGATAAATTGGTTCCCAATTGGGGAGAACTTTGTCGAGTCATTGATGTAGTTCGTCCAAGAGCTTATAGAATTAAAAATTTAGACAGATTTGTTATTCCTTACACTTAAAATTTTGAAAATCTTAAAAAATATTATCAATAAAAATATTCTAACGAGTTCTTTCTTGTATATCATGTCTTCCCATTTATGGAGATTCGATCCTTAAACCAATTGAGCCCAATTCGATAAAACCCCGTAGGATACATGTGTCAATCTGAATTTCAATCCAGTAAAGCTCTGAAGGGCACAAACATCAATCCAGATTTTAATCCAATGAAGCTTTGAGGGGCACAGATGTCAATCCGATAAAGCCTTGAAGGGCACGAGCACCAATTCAAATTCCAATCCAGTTAAGCCCCGAAGGGCATGAATACCAATCTGGATTCCAATTCGATAAAGCCCCGTAGGACACGTGTCAATCCAGATTCCAGTCCAATAAGGGCCCGAGGGACATGAACACCAATGCAGATTTCAATCCGATGAAGCCCTAACAGGCACAGATGTTAATCTAGATTCCAGTCCGATAGAGCACTGAAGGGCATGAATGTTTATCCGAATTTCAGTCCGGTAGAGCTCCGAAGGGCATGATGTTTATCCATATTCCAGTCTGATAGAGTCCCAAAAGACATGAATGTTTATCCGAATTTCAGTCTGATAGAGTCCCGAAAGATATGAATATTTATTCGGAGTCCAGTCCGATAATGTCCCAAAGGGCATGAATGTTTATCCAGATTCCCATGCGGTAAAGCCCCGAAAGGCATAAGTATTCATTCGGATTTCAGTCTGAATAAATCCTGGAAGATTTAATCCTCCCATTGATCGATGAGTCTTGTACCAAATACGAGATCGAAGGGTTTATGTTGATCCCTAAATTGAGATTATATTTGGATTCTCTTGAAAATATCGATTTTTGAATCGAATTTTAAAGCTTGATCCATCCAAGGTCATGCAAATGAAGGTACATCTAGTCTATTTTTAATTAATTGATGATGGATGAATTTAAGATTATCAGCCTTCAATTCTGTTAAATTAGTTATCAATTTTTGATTGTGCTGATTTGTAAAGATACGTATGATTATTTCATCCTGATAAGTGATGAGATTTGCTAAATTACATGACCCAAATATGCTTGAGAAAATATCCTTTGCATTGATATTTAAAGAGATTACAAAAATAAAAACCCATATCAAGTTTACATATTTCAAAAAAGAAAAAGAAGAAAAAAACAAGAAGACTTGTATCAGGTCGGTACATCCCAAGAAGAAAAAAAACTTCTATTGAATGATCACCGATGCGTCAGAGCTCTTCTTAGTTGATTCCTTCTTGGGTTACTTCGGCTTTTCGATGTCAGTGATAGCAGGCTCCGTGGTTGGGGTGGGCTCTGGTTTCTTGCCGACCTCGAGTAGTTCAGTCTTCGCTGAGGGTACCATAGATATGGGCTCCACAGTGATGGCTTCTGTTGCATTCACCTCGGTAGAAGACTGACCCGATTCCTTTGCTAGCTTCTCTGCCGCTTTGGGAGATGATTCAAGATCTCCCTTCATGCCCATCTCGATGGTCACCTTTGGAGTGACCTTAAAAATGTCTACCTTGGGATATAACTTCTTGATCTGATTGCGGCACTGACTGAAGGCGTAGTCATACGCACCCTCTGAGCTTTCAGACACTTCATCCTCGAACTCCTCGAAAGCCTTGTATAGTTATACTGCCTTGGCTATCTTGTCTTATTTTTTCTTGATTTATCTTTTCAAAGCCTTGATGGCCTTCTCGTGAGCTTCATTGGCCTTTTCCACCTCTTTAAGCTTCAGTTCCAGTTCTTTATTTTTCACAGTAATAGTGTGCAGGTCAAAGATTTTCTTCTCCTGCTCATTTAGTTTTCACTGAAGGTCCAACAAGTTTTGGTTCTTCTCCTTCAAGATCTTCAGCTTCTCCTCGAGTTGATGTTTGAGTCCGACAGCGAACTCGGACTCCTTTCTCTTCTCCTCTTGGAGGATGATTAAATTGGCATCCATGACCTCTTTATTCTTAAGTAGATAGACAATATTCTCATACATGACTTTAAAGTCAACGATGACCCGCAGGACAAAAGATTCAGTTCGGTCATTCATCAAAGTAAAAAAAAAGGAGAAAAAAAATGTTAACATGCATGAGTTGCTTAAATCCATGGTTGAGGATCTCCTCTGGTTTATTCTTGCAACGTGCCTCCAGATCGACGGTTGACATTATTGATTTGAGGAGATCTCAGTCTAATCGAGGTTGCTCCAAGAGTGATATTCTTATTACAGCATCCCCCTCAGCCGAATTTGATGGGGCCCCAGAGACTGTAGTCAGTTTGTACCCGAGATCTTTGGAAGGCAGTCTAGGCTGGGCATTATTATTCTTGATCCTCACCATGATGGGTTGGCGAGGTGGTTCCAGTGATAGTGCCCAAAGAGAGTTCTACGATCTCCAGGAGGCTTCACTTCTCCCCGAGGTGGCTGGGAAGGAGTTGCCAATGAAGATCGGGATGGCACCAAGGCAGGAAGAGATTCTGCACCCTTGACTCTTTTTAGCATGGGGACAATAGCGGACGATTTTGGTTGGTCCTTCCTTTTCCTTTCCCCCATCTTTATCTGATTGAACCTCATTTCTGTATTAGATATACACTTCAGAACATTGAAAATAAAAAAAAGGAGAAGATAAAAAGTAAAACACTTTGCTTTTCCCCCAAGGAGAGTACAGACTGATGCCGGCATCATACAATACTTGATCATTTATCAAAGAAGAAAGCTTGGGTATTTTGATAGTGATCAGGGTTGAATGAGCTATGATGTGTCTTAAATTTATCGCAAGCACATGGTGTGCAATGTAGCACATCCGATGAGTATAGATCGATCCCATGAGGAATTGAATTTTAAACTGTATTCAAATACTTACTCAGACAAGTTTTTAAAGAAAAAAAAGAGATTGATTGTTGAATTACGAACGACCAAAATAATAAACTAATCAATTATAAATGTAAATTATCTCAAAGATCTAAGACTTTTGAATCCACCAGACCAATAAATTAGAAAGCCTTTGTATGGTTTCTCTTATAATGTCTCTTGATTAAGGTGTAAAATATGAACAAGCATGAATCATGAAGAGATTTAACTTAACTATGATCTATTAAATATTTTATTTTCACCCTAATTAAGAGACTCTTCCTTTCTTCACTTCTCTTGTGTTGTCCAAATATAGGCTATGAAGGGATTCTGACCCAACTATAACCCATCAAGATTTTCATAAGAAAGAGAAAAAATAGTTTAAAAAATTATGAGCCTTCTACTAATCATCCACTTTTGCATCAAATCAAGTATGGACTATGAAAAAATTCTGACCCAACAATAGCCCATCAAGTCTCTTGGCAAGAGAGATGAAGGGAGAAGGATTTTAAAAATTCAAAGTTCGAAAAGAGAGATTCAATGGAGAAGGCTTCTATTCATGATATAGCTTCATCGCAAATCCCAGAGAGATTGTTTAGCCAGACATAGTTGATTTAAAGTTCGAATAAAATAAAATCTAATTCTACTTGCTGAAATTTAACTTGTAAAAATTAAAAATTACAGAATTAAAAGATGCAAAAATTTAAACTATCCTATTATAAAAATTAAAATTACAAAAATTAAATAGAAAGAGAACAACTAATTTATTACTGAATAAAAATTTTGATACAAAAATTTTTAACTTCTAAATCATTAACAAGGCTTGGAGTTAGAACAAAAATAAAATTTCTTATAGAATCTAGCTCCTCTCTCTCTCTTGGCTTGTGGCCAATCTTCCTCTGACTGACTCTCCTTCTCGTGTGTTGGAAAAGTAGAAGAAAATGAGAACAAGGTGGCTAAAAAGTTTAAAAGATGAGCCCTGCCTGTCACACAGACCCACTATAAGAATTATGGAGTGGAAAGAGATATCACTAGAGTAAAGATATTGGCCTTTATTTATAGGTGTTAGGATGGAAAGAATTTTTTATTTTGCCGATATAGGATTAAAAAAAATAGAAGAATGTCTCTCGTTCAAAATATCGGAATCCCGATTGATTTTGGTTTGAAATCCTTCTAAACTTGATAAGATCTGTTTCCAGCTTTTACGATCATGCATCAAGCCGCATCAGCATCCGCATGCCGTTTAGCATCCGTGTGCCTGTTCACTTCACCATGGAGTCCTACATAGCACGTCCAGCCATATCCACATGCGTTAAGGACCAAAATCATTCGTTTAAAGACTCAGGCAACCATTCCATCAATGAAGCCCACCAAAAACTCTCCCTAAGCCATTAAGATATTGCTTTTTACATGGCTCACCTACCTTTTTATGGACCACGTGGTCCATGGTGGACCACTAGCTTGTAAATTGGATTGAATTTACTTTGGGCTTAGAATTTAAATTCATTTTAACTCTATTTTCGATTCCATTTAATCTTTTTAAGTCTACAGATCGGGCTCTTCATGTTGGTGCACTTTTTTCTGTAAAATATACGAAGAAGTATCAATTTTAAAAGAATAAAGATAATTTAATCCATAAATTAATATTTTTATAGGTAAATTTATGCACTTATCACACCCCCCAACTTATCTATTGCTAGTCCCTTAGCAATGCAATATATATAATTAATTATTTTTTTAATAATATTTTATTAAGATCCTCTTTTACAAAAGTAGATCTAGGATTGAAAGTCAAAGAGTTTAGCAAGTATCACTAACTAAATATTGAGTTTTAAAAATAAATTATAGTTAGCACAATTAGATACTTTCTTAGAATACATCAAAAGATCTACAGCACTTGTGTTTGTGATAACCAACTCAGCATTTGAGTGCTAGCTTGTAAAGGACAAATATATCTTCCCTTATCACATTATTTTGATTAATTTTCTATACACTCTCAAATAAAGTTCATGAACTAAGATAGCTTTCATACTGCCTTCTTTTTTTTTTTTTTTTTTTAGTGCTGAGTATCCTGACCTTCCCTTCACCGTTTGATGCAAACTTTCACACTTGATTTAGGTGTAGAAATCTGGTTACTAAGCTTAAGACAATTCACATATACTCTGTATTTTATATTTTTATTTTAGGTAGATGGCTCTTTTCTCAAATTAAAATTTTTAATTGAAATGTATATCAATCATCAATTTTAAGTGATAATTGAGTCCTTAGTTGGCCTTTTAATCAGCACCTATTTTGTCTTGTCAGTGTACATGTGCAATTAGAAGTGCTAATAGGCTTTAGGTAATTTAAGTAAGTTGCTAAAAGTCTGTCCACTAATCTACTTCTTAACTCGCTACAGTCATTAGTAAATATTTTTAAATTATTATTATTTTTTTTCTAATCTTTTTTTGCTTAAGATTTTGTTTATTCAATTTTTTTTAAAAAAAAAATTTAAAAGATTTTTTTTTACCCTCTAACTTAAATATTATTATTTCTAATGGAGGAAAGATAATGCAATGCAAGAAAAAAAAAGATATCACCTGATGAATATATATTTTTTGTTGAAGATAATTTGGTGCGATGTTGGCTTGAAAATCAAAGATTGGTATCTTTGTTTATTCAATAGAAAGGATATTAGTTTAAAAAAAAAATTTTGGATTGTCTCTCAGAAGTGCTAAGTTTAATATCTTCAGTCAGACAAAATATTTCAAGCAATTTAATCGTGATAAGTTGGCTTATAGAGAATCATGGCTTCATCAATAGATTCTTTGTGTAGTTCCAAGAACAGTTTTAATCTTTGATCATTAACTTTAAACACAGTATCATTACTTGAATTTTTAATTTTTGTAGCTCCATATAGGAAGATTTTTTTAACTAGAAATGGTTCTGTCTATCTAGACCTAAGCTTAGAGAACTTTTTGTCCAGGAGTAAAAGATTTTCTCATAATTGCTTGATCATAAAAAACTTTAGTTCATTCCTTGTACATCCTAGTATTCTCGTAAGCTTCATTTATAAGTTCTTCTAATTCATTAATTTGAAGCTTCCTATGAGTTTCGACTACGTCCAAATTCATATTTAAATTTTTAAGGGCCCACATGACTTTGTGCTCTAGCTCAACAAGCAAGTGATAATATTTTTCAAATACAATCCTATAGGGAGACATTCCTAGGTTGATCTTGAAAGCGGTTCGATATGCCCATAATGCATCAACTAATTTCAAGGACCAATCCTTTCTATTGGCATTAATAGTTTTCTCTAGGATTTGTTTGATCTGTCTGTTGGACACTTCTACTTGTCAACTAGTCTGAGGGTGATAAGGTGTGGCCAACTTATGGGTGATATTATATTTTTTCATTAATATGGCAAAAGATCGATTGCAAAAGTATGTTTTCAATCACTAATGATTGTTCTAGGAGTGCCAAAATGAGAGAAAATATTTTTTTAAAAAGTTTTATGATCACTTTGCTATCAGCAGATCTACAGAGAATAGTTTTTACCTACTTTGAAACATAGTTGACAGCTATTAAAATATATTTATTTTTAAATAAATTTGAAAATGGACCCATGAAATCGATCTCCCATACATCAAAAATTTCAACCACTAAGATTGGATTGAGAGGCATCATGTTTCTCTTGGTGATTCACTCCATTTGTTGGCATCGAGCACAACTTCTACAATACTCGTATGCATCCTTAAATAAATTGGGCCAATAAAATTCATATTGGAGAACTTTGACAGCTATTTTCTTGGACATAAGTGACCACCACATGCTTGATCATGACAGAAAGATAAAATATTTCTAACCTCATTGTCTGGGATACACCTTCTAATGATTTGATCAGGACACTGCTTAAAGAGGTATGGATCATCCCAAATGAAATACTTCACTTGGACAAAGAATTTATGTCTGTCTTGAGTGGTCCAGTGAGAAGAAACTTTATCAATGGCTAAATATTGATAATATCGGCATACTATGGTTCAGTAGACACAGACATGAGCTACTCATCAGGAAAAAGTTTATTGATGGATGGTTCATCAGATGGTACGACTATAATTTGAGACAAATGATCCACTACTGCATTCTCTGTTTCTTTTTTGCCCCTGATTTCTAGGTCAAATTCTTGAAGGAGTAAAATCGATCGTATCAACCGCACCTTGACGTCTTTTTTTGCTAAGAGATATCTAATGACTGAGTGGTCAGTATAGACAATAGTGTGTGACCCAACTAAATAGGACCTAAATTTTTCTAGGGCAAAGACAATGACAAGAAACTCCTTTTCAGTAGTAGTATAATTAAGTTGCGCATCATTTAAGATTTTGCTTGCATAGTAAATAACTCTAGGCAACTTATTAATTTTTTGATCTAAAACTACGCCCACGGCATGATCGGACGCATCACACATAAGTTCAAAAGATTCAGACCAGACAGGAGGGTGAATGATGGGAGTTGAAATGAGTGCCTTTTTAAGAAATTCAAAAGACTCTAGACACTCAGGAGTGAATTCAAACTTTATTTCTTTTGCTAAGAGATTTGTTAATGGACGAGCCACTTTGCTAAAATTGACAATAAATTTTTTATAAAATCCAGCATGTCCTAAAAATGAAAAGATTTTTTTGACAGACTTGGGTGGTGGAAGACTTGCAATCAGGTCTACTTTGACTTTATCCACTTCAATTTTTTTTTGAAACTATATGGCCAAGAACTATCTATTCTCTAACCATGAATTGATATTTTTTCAGTTAAGAACTAAGTGCTTCTCTTTACATCTTTCTAAGACTAATCTTAGATGCTCTAAGCATTTTGAAAAAGTAGGGTCAAAGACAGAAAAGTCATCCATGAAAATTTTTAAAAATCGTTCAACCACATCCGAAAAAATACTGATCATGCATCTCTAAAAGGTTGCCGGTGCATTACATAATCCAAAAGACATATGCCTATAAGCAAAAGTTTCAAATAGACAAGTGAATGTAGTCTTTTTCTAATCCTTGGGAGCTACGAAGATCTGATTATAGCTGAAGTATCCATCGAGAAAACAATAGAACTATTATCCGATTAATTTTTCTAATATTTGATCAATAAATGATAGTGAAAAGTGATCTTTTCTTGTTGCAGCATTCAATTTTTTATAGTCTATACAGACTCTCCATTCTATTTGGATTCTAGTTGGGATAAGTTCGTTTGCTTCATTCTGGACCACTGTTATCTCTGACTTTTTGTGTACCACTTGTACAGGGCTTACCCACGAGCTATTAGAGATGAGGTAAATAATTTTATTATTATGTAGCTTTAGGATTTCTTTTTTGACTACATCCTTCAGGGCTGGGTTAAGTCGTCTCTGAGCATCTCTAATTGGTTTGGCCTCTTCCTCTAGGTGTATCTTGTATTAAACTATGGAAGGGCTTATTCTCTTAATATCAACCATGGTCCAGTCTATCGCTTCACGATTCTCTCTCAGAATTACTAACAACTCTCTCTCTTATCTAGGATTTAGGTCAAATGCGATAATTACCGACAAGATTTTCTCTGGACCTAAATATACATAATCAGAGGCTCTTATCTCTGGCTATTTCTATTGTCTATAGAAATTTCATTAATTTTCTTAGGTTCATTGATTGACCAGAAACTAGACTCGAAATTGACTTCCTCATCGCTAATGTCAATGGGTTTATAAATTTTTTCTTGAATTATATTTACATCAGCATGTTGGATGGATTCCTGTTCTAGATTGAATATATTCAGCTGAATGATCATATTTTTGAAAGATAGCTTCATAAGTCCATTCCGACAGTTAATTTCAACATTTGCAGTAGCTAAGAATGGTCTTCCTAAAATAACTGGGATATGATCCTTAGGATTCGATCTCTAAGATGATAAAATCAATAGGAAAGATAAAATTATCAATCTTGATTAAAACATCCTTTACCATTCTCTTAGAAATCTTAAGAGATCTATCTGCTAATTGTAACGTGATCTTTATTGGTAGAAATTCTCCTAATCCTAGTTACTTATAAACTAAAAATAAAAAAATATTTACATTAGCTCCTAAATCTAGCAAGGCTTTCTCAATATGAGTCTCTCCAATATCACATAAAATTATCGGAGATCCTGAATCCTTATATTTTATTGGCACATGATTAGATAAGTACGAGCTCACACTTGTCGTTAAAAATACTCTCTTGGGTACATTGGTGGTTCTTTTCTTGATATAAAGATCTTTTAAAAATTTAACATAGGTCGAAACTTGTTTAATCATATCTAGAAGAGGAATATTAACCTGGACTTGCTTAAACACCTCTAAAATTTTATCCAAATATTTTAATTTTTTATTGAATCTTAGTCGATTTGAAAAAGGAGCTCTAAGAATTATGAATTTTGGACTTGGTGTACTATCAGTTTCAGGAGCTTAAGTTTGTAAGATAGGTTATTCATAAGGTGACTTAGCAAATAAGTTCTCTCTGTCATTAGATATACTTACATTATTGTCCACTTATTTTCTAGATCTTAATGTGTGAATAGCATTCACATAATTGACTTGGTTTTCTTGTTGGGGTCATGGACTATTTTGATTTCTCGGATTAGGTTCGGGTTGGCTAGGTAGCGTGCCTCGTTCTCACTCACTCATGGCAGAGGCTAGTTGACCTACTTGCATTTTCAAATAGAAAATGACTTCGATGTTAGTGTTTATGAGTTGGCCCGTGGTTTGCATGAAATTGCTCAGTGTGGCATTGGTGTCAATACTGAATTTGGCTAGAATTTCTAAATTTTTCTCTAGAGAACTAAGTTTCTTCTCATTATTATTGAAGCCTGGTGGATTGTTCATCACAGGATTAGGCCTTGGATTTTGTTGGTTGAAGCTAGGACCATCTATATTTTGATTTTATGATCATGAAAAGTTTGGATGACTCTTCCATCCTGAATTATATGTGGGTGCATAAGGATTATTCACGGATCTCTGGTATGTGGCATTTACCTGAACACATCCATTTTCTACTGAGTTCATCAGGAAGGGACATTCTTCAAGGACATGGTCGGTTGCACTACATGCGTTGCACATGGGTGCAGAAATTTGATTTATATTGGTTGGTCTCTGTAACTCTAAAGCCTCTAACCTACGTGCTAAAGTTACAATTTTAGCCTTTGCAGCTAGAAAATTTTGAATTTGGTGTATTCCTCCTCTTGAAGGTGTTGGTCTCTCAGGTTTCTTAGTTGTTTCTCATTATAAATTCTTCTCAGCTAGGTCTTCTAGAAATTGTCAGGCTTCAGTGTGTTCCTTATACATGAATTGATCCTAGCACATGGACTCTAGCATGGTTTTAGAATTTGAATCTATCCCTTCATAAATTATCTGACATAGCCTCCAAGTTTTTATTTCATGGTGTGGGTATTGGGTCAAGAGGTTCTTAAAGCGATCGAAGTATTTTCAGAATGATTCTCCAGCTAGTTGGTAAAATTAGTTTATCTCATTTCTAATCCTAACTATTTTGTGATGGAAAAAAAACTTTTTTAAGAATACTCTTACAAAACCCTCTCAGGTTGTGACAGATTGGTTTAGAAGACTATAGAGCCATTTTTTAGCATTATCCTTAAGGGCAAAATTGATCAGTCTTAACTTAACCTCGTCTTCTGACAGTTGTTGCAGCCTCATGATTGCACAAATTTCTTCAAACTCTCTAATGAATATGAATGCATTCTCTATTCCTGTGAATTTTGGAAGCATGTTGATAATTTGATGTTTAATTTCAAAGTTATTTGCAGTGGGTTGGAATAACTTGATGCAAAAAGGTTGGACAGAACTGACTGAATAACATAGATCCTTAAGGGTTTGGGGTTGATTGGATTCTCCCATTGTAGAAGTTTTTGGGTTTGAAACAGGAATCTAATTAATCAAAAATCGACACCCTTCTCCACGAAGGAAGTGAACAAAATTTTTTTTTTATTTTTTTTCAATCAAGTTTTCAATCAAAAGAAGAGAAAAGAAAAGTCCTAACTAAGGTGTTCCTAATTCTAGACAGCTCCTAACTGTCAAAGTTGCCTTCGAGCACTCCAAGTTCGAAATCGGCTAACCGAATTAGCCAAGTGTATGATTGGTGAAAGATTCTCCATACTTTCACAACAGATCTAATTAGATAACCATCTTTCTTCGAAACGTAGTTCTTGAACTACTTTCGTAGACACCGATAGGTTAACCAACTGGAACCCGATCTAACTCTTGGGTTTTCTTGTCCTAATGAGCTCAGATATCCCTAAGGCGGGTATCTAATTAATTTTATTTAAGGATTAGATTATGTAGATGCAAGGAAGTGATTTGTGGACTAAGAAAGGATGATCAAATCTCTATCTTATCTAATTAATAGGTAATACCCTTAAGATATATTATGAAAATATAATGCAAAAAATGCAAAGTGACCAAACAAAGTGGAAGATTTTTAAAGTTTAGGTACTTCTTTATATTAGTTAAATCTTATGCGATTAGTATTTTTTTTATGTTAATCTAATTACAGAAACTAAAGTAAATATTGAGTTTTGGATTAGTGAGTTATGAAAGAAATAAAAAGATTCAACTAATAGAATTTAAATCAGCTAATAAGAAAAGGAAACTTATGCAGTCTAAATATAATGAGAGAAATCTAATCTATATTAAAGATAAAAAATTAACTAAGCAAATAAAATAAAAATTAAAGGAGAAATCTAAAAATTAAAAGTAATAAATTTTTTTTTGATGCAAATCAAAATTTATCCTAGGACAACCATACAACGTAACTTCTTGTTACGTCAGGGCAACCTTATGTTAAGACAGATTTTGATTTGGCTAAAATAACTAAAATAAGATAGAAAAGAATTACTAAAACTAAAACTAAAAGTATGAAGAATAAGAATTTGAAATACAATTTAAACATGCCAAATTCTTCAGCAACGGCATCAAAAATTTGATGTGTCTTAAATTTACCGCAAGCGCACGGTGTGCAATGTAGTATGTCCGATGAGTACGGATCGATCCCATGAAGAATTGAGTTTTAAATTGTATTCAAATATTTACTTAGACAAGCTTTAAAAAAAAAGAAGAGAGATTGATTGTTGAATTATGAACGACCAAAATAATAAACTAATCAATTATAAATATAAATTGTCTCAAAAATCTAGGGTTTTTGAATCTACTAGACCAATAAATTAGAAAGCTTTCATATGGTTTCTCTTATAATTTTTCTTGATTAAGGTGTAAAACATAAACAAGCATGGACCATGAAAAGATTTAACTCAACTATGATGCATCAAGCATTTTATTTTCACCCTAATTAAGAGACTCTTCTTTTCTTCACTTCTCTTATGTTGTCCAAGTATAGGCTATGAAGGGATTCTGATCCAACTATAACCTATCAAGATTTTCATAAGAAAAGAAAAGAAATAGTTTAGAAAATTGTGAGCCTTCTACTAATCATCAACTTTTGCACCAAATCAAGTATGGACTATGAAGAAATTCTGACCCAATGATAGCCCATCAAGTCTCTTGACAAGAGAGATGAAGGGAGAAGGACTTTGAAAATTAAAAGTTCGAAAAGAGAGATTCAATGGAGAAGGCTTCTATTCATGATCTAGTTTCATCGTAAATTCCAAAGGGATTGCTTAACCAGACATAGTTGATTTGAAGTCCAAATAAAATAAAATCTAATTCTACTTGCTAGAATTTAACTGGTAAAAATTTAAATTTTATAGAATTAAAAGATGTAGAAATTTAAACTATCCTATTGTAAAAATTAAAATTATAGAAATTAAATAGAAAGAGAACAACTAATTTATTGCTGAATAAAAATTCTAATACAAAAATTTTTAACTCCTAAACCATTAACAAGATTTAGAGTTAGAACAGAAAATAAAATTTCTTACAGAATTTAGCTCTTCTCCCTCTTTTGGCTTGTGGCCAATCTCTTCCTGGCTGACTCTCCTTCTCGTGTGTTGGAAGGGTGAAAGAAAGTGAGAACAAGGTGGCTAAAAAATTTAAAAGATGATTCCTGCCTATCACACAGATCCTCTATAAGAATTATAAAGTGGAGAGAGATATCTCCAGAGTAAAAATATTGATCTTTATTTATAGGTGTTAGGATGGAAAAATTTTCTGTTTTGCTGATATGAGATTAAAAAAAAATAGAAGGATGTCTCTCGTTCAAAACATTGGAATTTCGATTGATTTTGGTTTGAAATCCTTCTCAACTAGATCAGATCCGTTTCTGCTTTTACGATCGTGCATCAAGCCACATCAGCATCCGCACGTCGTTCAGCATCCGTGTGCCTGTTCACTTCATCATGGATTCCTGCATCGCACATCCAGCCACGTCCATGTGCGTCAAGGACTAAAATCATTCGTTTAAAGACCGAGGCAACCATTCTATCAGTGAAGCCCACCAAAAACTCTCTCTGAGCCATTAGGATATTGCTTTTCACATGGCTTACCCACCTTTTTATGGACCACGTGGTTCATGATGGACCACTAGCTTGTAAATTGGATCAGATTTACTTTCGACTTAGAATTTAAATTTATTTTAATTTTATTTTTTATCTCATTTAATTTTTTTTAAGCCTGCAGATCGGGCTCTTTATTTTGATATTTTTTTTGTAAAATATATGAAGAAACATCTATTTTAAAAGAATAAAGATAATTTGATCTATAAATTAATGTTTCTATGGATAAATTTATGTATTTATCAAGCCACCTCATCTCCGAAAAAAATTTCATCATGAAAATTATGTTTGGTGTCTGGACGCCCTCAGAAAATTCTAAAACCCCATGGAATGGGAGCCCAGACAAAAAAAAAATGGCCTTTCCAACCTTGAATGGAAGAGGAAAGGCTAGGTCCAAATTTACAGTCCTTCCAAAATGAGAAGTACCATCAGTTTTTCTCATTCGGATGCCTTTTCAAAAGGACTAAAGATCTGAAAACAAAGAGATCCTAAGGTCTATATGAAGGAAATTGCACATGATGATGAATACTATAATCATCCTCATTGTATTTAGAGTTATTTGAGTGGGTGGACCCTATAGAAATCAAATACATTACAAAAAATGGGGTGCAATGAAAATCATAGGTCGGACCGAAGAGATTCATCATACAAGGCTATGCAGTCTTCGGAAGGTTTAGATATCCGACCTTCCAGATCTGATACTATCATTTTATATTCATCGGGTATGTCGTATTTATCCTTAAGGATCGTGAAATTCTCCTCGATCAAAGTAGATCTCTCTATTTCTGGATCGAGATAGTCCGTGAGACCACGCATAGAATATTCTGCATTGTGATCCAAATTTTTCTCACCTAACAAGCCAATTTCAGGGTCCTCTCGGAATGGATTTTCTACCTCTATGGCTGGTGGGGACTGGTTCAACCTAACCTGTGGGTCAGCAATGGTCTCCTTCCTTTTTCTACTTCTATTGGACATATTTTTTGAAAGAAAAATATAGAGAAAAAATAAAAAGACTCAAAAGAGTAAGAGGGGTTACCCTATGAGTGAAAGAGAATAAGGCTGAAAAAGAGCGAATGAGGGAGGATTGGTACCTAAAAGAGAAACAGATGAAATCCTCCCAGGAAGATGAATGGTGGACTTCTCTCCTCCCACTCTGATGAAACTCCTCACTATCTCCGACAACCATTCGATACTGAGAAACTTTTGAAAATATTTCGGCATCACCTTCGCATGGTGATAGAAAAAATAAATAGTGACTGAGGGGCAAAAGCCTTTTATAGGCGATCCGACGATTTGGATTAGCTGATCTCCTTGTCAATTTGTGACACCTGGTGCTAATCCAATACTCGGTCAGATGGTGGTTAAGTGCACCTCCCTCTAGATTCTATCACGACAGACTGATCCATGCCTAAGCTGATAAACCAATCAGACATTGATAGTTGTCACACTCTTATTTGATATTTTTAAATTGCCTATCCAAGCAATGATGAGGAAAAATTGGGCGGATTATTTCTTTAAAGGTCAAGTCCCTTCATTTTCAATCAAACAATTAATTTTTATGCTCTCAAGATGCGGCATATTTATTCCAAGTGGTGACGACATTAGCTTAAAAAATTTTGAGATAAAACATGGAGATAAGATCTCGTAACTAGTGAAAATTGAAATGAAAATTCAAATACAAAGATAAGATCTTCTGATCAATTAAAAATCGAGTCAAAAGCTAAGTATGGAGATAAGATCTCTTAATCGATAAAAATCGAAACAAAAATTTAAATACCAAGATAAGATCTTCTGGTCGGTTAAAAATTAAGCCAAAAGTCAAGTATGGAGATAAGATCTCCTAACCAATGAAAATCAGAATGAAAATTCAAGTATAAAGATAAGATCTTTTGATCGATTAAAAATCGAGCCAAAAGCTAAAGAGATAAGATCTCCTAATCAGTAAAAATCAAAATAAAAATTTAAATAAGGAGATAAGATCTCCTAGTCGGTGAAAAATTGATCTGAAAGTCAAATGCTAAGATAAGATCTTCTGATTGATGAAAATCGACAAAAATTTAAGAGTGAAAATAAGATTTTCTGATCAGCAAATAACTGAATCAAGAGGCAAACATGGAGATGGAGTCTCTTAGACGGTAGATAACCGAGTTAGAAGTGGCTAATTCAGAAATTAGATATCCCGACTGATAAAATCTGATCTCTATAGCAAATGCTTCCCATATTGGTGAAGATCCTACTTTATGAAAATACTCTTACTTTCTAGTCTGATCAAAAAATTATCACCTCGAACATAGAAAGTGGGGACAAAATGTTGGTACATTAAACCAATCTCGAGATACGTGATGTCATCGTATGAGATCAAAGAAATATCAATCTTAAAGCATTAGATCCCAACATATCAATCTTTCTGTAAGTAGATTCAGCTTGATATTTTATCGGACTGAATAAAAGGCATTCTTATGTATTCTATTCGAACGTCTCAACTAATAGAAATGTTCAGGTCAAGTATCTACCGACTTGAACCTTGATATCTTTATCCGAGATGAATGTTATGGCATCTCTATTTCATCCCGATCATCTACCATGGTGAACCATTATTGTGATGAACTTAACTATTTTGCAAATGACATGGTGATTTCTTCAATCAGACCACAACTGATCACGATCTCATGTCCAGCTCATATGCATAGCTATACATCAGCTCATTTACAGGTAGCTTTCTAACCATCTAACAAAATTTTCTAATGGCCTAACAAACTCTGGAATGGCCTTCTCAATTCTTCTATAAATAGAGGGTCAGGGATCCTTCATCTGTAGGTTTTACTCTCAAAAACTTGGAGAAACTCTGTCAGTAGAAAATTAAGACAGACTTTTGGCTCCTATCCAATTCTCCTCTAATTTCATTCAATTTCTCTTGCTCTTTCACTCTTTTTCATCCCTGTTTTCAAAATTCGAACTGACTTAAGCATCGGAGGATTAAGAACCAGAGGATCTCTATTCGATTTTTTAACTGATTTTATAAATTGAAAGAGTTTTCGTCAGATCGTGAGGATTGCTCCAGCCCAATCTCATCCAAGTCGATTCACTCTACTCCATATTTCAAGCCCTGCAGCAATAGTTTCAATGGAAAAATCATTCTCTCTAAGAAGGACAGTTGGATCTATGACACCTCACTTCAAGTTGTATTCCCAAACCTCTTCAAATTTCATAGAAACAAAAATGGATTGGTTGCTGATTGTTTTAATGTTAGAAATTCTTCTTCAAATCTCGAATTACCTACTCAACCATCCCAAGATGTTAGAATGCAATTCATTCAACTCTCTCATCTTCTAGACTAGGTAAAGGTAAACTTGCATGAAGATAAGGCAGTGTGAAAAATTGATAGAAAAGATGACTTCTCCACTAGATATATTTATCAATTCCTCTATACTAGAGGAGTTAGATGTTAGTTTGGTTCTTCTATATGGTGTTCGATCAGCGATAAGAAAGATTTCTTTGAAACCACCCCAAACAAATCTCTCTAACAAAGGTAAAAGAAGAGAGTGGATTTTCGAAAGTAGGGCTTGAGTCCCATTCTTTCTCTTTATTTATTAAGTAAAAAAGGAGGTACACATCCTCTCTATTTATAATGGTGATATATAGCCTTGCTTAATTTAGTCGAATTCCTCTTCTTAGATTCTTGAAAAGCTTACACCCTTGCACAATTGGGTCGAATTTAATTTTCTAATTCTAGAGAGTCTCTGATATCTAAAATAGATATATCTAGTATAAATAATATAGAAAAAAACTAAAACTCTTGAAAAGGTATATCTTGACTTTTGCATCAATTACACTTTTTATCATTCCATCAGATCTTCTCATATTGGAAGTTACGCACAGCTAAAATCTTATCTAAAAGTGAAATTTTTAGTTTGACCATCATGTTTTGGATCCCAAATTAAAGAATTTGGGCTTGATTGCTACGAGCATCACCCTCCATTGTAGATTTGAAAAATTACTTGATTTAAAAAAAAATCATCAAAATTAAATATCGTGTGACTAAGTTATAATCTCTAAAAATTTAACATACGATTCAATTTTTTAATATGATAAATCTTGCTCCTGGATCTTATCCAGCTCTATCTATAGTAGCCAAAATAATGCACATCGAGTTTACGGATCCTTCTAGATCATCTGGAGTCTTGATGTGTCTGTAGAATGCAAATGTTTTCTCAGGCTCTCAATGGAAGAAAAAAAATTAAATCTCACAGTTTTGATTAGAAAAGAGACTAGTACAGAGCATAGGAGGTTGTATTTTATGTCATCAAATACAAGCATTAGTGGATCATTTATTCTCTTCTTGCTCTCTTTTCTCTATCATTTGGAAAGAGATATGCTACTCTCTTGGAGGGTTTTATGCTTAAATGTCCTTTTGGAACCTTTATATGGAACGGAGGCTCAGAAATTTTTCAAGACAATTTCAGCCTATTATTTTTATATTGTTTGTGGAGAGAAATGCTCAGATTTTTCTTAATAAGGAATAGTCCATCATTTGTATTGCTTATGCTGGTTTTCAAAATTTTAAAGAGTGGTCTATTCTTTGCGGTCAAAAAACAGCTATAAGATATTAGGAGAATTTAGAACAAAATCAAGAACATACCTTACTCTCTTCCTATTGTTTGATTTGCATTGGGTTCTTATTGTTCAACCCTTTATCTCTCTAATTAATCTTGTTCTCTCTTCTAACATATAAATTCTTTTATCTTTTTTAATAAAAACTGGGTGGCTCCTTTTAGCCTCCCTTTATTATCAAAAAAGGAAGAAGAAAAAAAGACTTTTGTAGCAGTGCTTTCTATGATGGTGCCTCACAATCGACCATATTCTCTTAGCTTGCAATTTTGCCTCTTGGTTTTGGTCATTCCTCAATGATGTCACCGGCGCTACATTTCCTCCTGATGATCTTTATTCTGCTTGGTACTCGGAGAGTTTTCCTCTTTTTATGAAGCCAGCTATTCTGAAGCTTTTAGTGGCTTTTAACTAGAGCTGTTGGACTAAGATGAATCCTCTCATCTTCCTCCACAAAAAGCTCCACTTTGGCTGTTGTCAAGAAAGATCTGAAACTATTCTCTTGATTTTTTTTTTTTTTTGGATACAAAAGGAGATTGCCAGAGGAGTCCCCATAATTTATTCAAAGCATAGAATATTTACAAGCGTGAGAAGCTCTGAAACTATTCTCTGGTTGGTCTATTCTGTGCCTTCATAAAGAACTCCATGGCTTCTCTACTCTTCCCCTGCTGTCAACTTGAAGTCTGACTTGCTTACTCCCAGGCTAATCATCTTTGAAGCTTCTACTACCGCCTGTAAGTTGTATCCTTTTGAGCTTTCATATTTCATCCTACTGTAACTCCGTAATCATCCATTTTTCTTCCCAGCTATCTAATTCTTTTATCTGAATCAATAAATTCAGGTGGTCCATAACCTCCTCTTTCATCAAAACATAAAAGAATTATTTCACAGGAACAGATGTTACCAAGCACAGCGCTTGTGGTACGCAGACCTAGCGGAAGTGAGGAAATGATGCCTCACGAAATTGAACCCCTCCTTCTCACCAAAGAGACCAAAAAAAAAAAATGGTATTATCCGAACCAAAAGTTGATGGTCAGACACTTTCAGGAGGCTTCCTTCTGGCATACTCTCTGGCTGCAATCCACAAGTCAGATTTCACGGGCACCACAAGTTCGGGCTGTATCTTTCACGAGAAACAGTGATTGATCTTCTTTCATAGCATCAACCATTAGTTTTTTCGTGAGAAAGAATGATTGATCTTCTTTTGTGATCCCAACCGCTGGATTATGCATTATACGGATTGCAAAATGCTCTAACTGCTGTCTTGATCTTGAAATGGCCATCCAATGATGAATGTTATGAAGGATGGTGAATCATTCAAACACAACCTGAACCTAATTACATGAGGACTGCTTAGCACACACTTTACGGCATTCAGCAATATACTATTTTACTTAATGTGAGTACTTCATGTGGCCTTCACATGTCATCAGAAGGATATAAGTTTTGAAGTTGATAAAAGCTGGTGCCTTTGGGTATTAGCTCGCTATCATTCTCCTTTAAAAAAAAAATAAAATAAAAACGACCAATGGCAATACAAAGTACAAAACCCTGCATTAGAAATATAGGATTTGTATCCTCTGCATACCATGGAGATCTCAAAGCATTCCAAATTCCATCACTCATCTACCTGTATCGATCTCAAAGTAACCAGCACACCATCCAATGATGGATTTGTCGGAAGGAAGATGAATAAAACAAACCCCAACCCCATTAAAAAGGATGGAAGCTCAAGATTCAACCCAATGCAACCTCAATCTACCTACATCCTCCAATGGCATAAGATATAGTTTCTTCCAACGCAAATCTAATCCATCAATTCAACCCAGACCTTTCCATGCCCAAGGAAAAAGTAATGTTTCGGATCATGAGAAATTGATTGAATATCGGATCAGAATTCCCTCCAGTTGGTACAGAGCCTGGAGAGGTCCAGTCTCTGAACTCAAGACCATCTGATTATTACTTGGGCCTCTCGTGATGATACAAGAGCTGGTACATTAAAAACACATCTCCAGATATAAAATGGGGGGTTAAAGATTGGACCTTTAACATCAGAAGGAAGGGATATGACAGAAAGCCCATTGTGAGACACTATATCTAGAATTTGGATAAATCCGTCTTCGAGTCACATCTATGTGTCCTGAAATGTTCAAATAATTGTATTCTGGAGGCAATGAAGACAAGGTTGTGAATCCTCTAAAAACAAGCGGATATAATTCAGGTTGGGCCTACCGCCACTTTGGCTCTCTCTCTCTCTCTCTTTTTCCGTCTCGAGGTAGACTAGTGATCACGATACTATTCATCCTTTCCAGGTTCAATAGCCTCAAAATTTAAAAAGAAGGAAACAAAAGAACATGGCTGGCGGAGTGGACGAGAGAACCATAAGGATAAAGGATACGAGCTTCTTGATGGAAGATTTGTCCCACATCAACGCCAGAAGAAGGTCGAATAAGAACAAGTGTCAAGATGAACGAAAGCCAACCAAGGCTTATAAATGGGAAGACTGCTTTGGCCATGGCCTTCTGGATTCCGCCAAGGACTCGAAAGATTGATGCAAGCCGCCAAACTGGGCTTAGCCGGCCGGGGCCACAAAAAATACCTTGACTTTCCAGTTGTTCTCCTCCCTCTCTCTCTCTCTCTTTCCCCCTTTTTTTTTTTTTTCCTTTCTTTTATTAAAAAAAAAGCTCTTTTCTCTTTTCTCGTCACTCATTTAATCAGAGACCGGTCGTTTCTATCATTTTTGTTTTTTCTCTTTTATTCCACTGCATATGGACAGAGGTGTTTATGTTCTTTTCCTTTTTTTTTTTTTTTCCCCTTCGTCACCCGTTTAGTAAGAGATCCTACACTTTCCCTATATGACCTTGGGATAACCAGGACTGAACAGAGACGAATCCACTTTTTATTAATTTTTCTCATCGCCTTGGACCGTCCATATAGCCTTTGTTTCTCCTCTGTTTTATTTTCTGTGTGAAGACACCTCAGTTTCAAAAGAATAGCATGAGCTATTTATTTGCTATAGAGAAGACAAAGAATAGGTTAACATATTTCTTCCACCTGTAGAAGGAGACAAGATCTAATATATGCATGCATATATTTTAAGGTAAATAATTTACTTTTTTAAAAGGAAGATGGAACTGGAATGTGCCAACTTCCCAAGTTGATGAAGCCTTTCATGAAGATTGAATCGTCCTTATCAACATCTGAAGATCAGATATACTAGAGAAATAGCTACCTCTTTTTATCTCCAAACATAAAAGAAAAGACACTTGGACAATAATAATTGTGTGCAAATTAGAGGATTTTTCAGTTGCCTTATTTCTCTAGATAATTCTTTTATTTTATTTTATGTATTTGCTATTGATTCTTTCTCTTAACGAGAAATAAAGTTTATCTAATAAAACAACAAATGAGAAATCTTAGAGAACCAAGTGTATCTATTAATAACGTTGATTATTTCTGAAAAAATACTGATAAGATAGATTAAAAATTTGAATTACATAGATTACATCTACTTGTCAAATGTTCTTTGTTGAAGCAGTCATCTGTATCTAGATTTCTTTTTATGGTAATTTACAAGCAATCATATAGGTCATGAACAAGAGAAACTTATGTGCTCTACTTCGTGTTTTCTTGGAGTCAGGAAACTTAAATCACCTATCATCTACAGTAGAGGTGGTTTCCAATTGATCAATAGTGTGTGATTGACTAAAGAGAAACGTGAATGGGAGAGGATTCGGCCTCCACTACATTATTTTTTAAAAAATAAAGGAATAAAGGCAAAATAAAAGAGAAGACAAGATTCGATGATATAGTCAACAGATTCGAGGTGCTATTTAACAAAGTTGTGTACAGATAAAAGCAAAGGTTTTCTTAGCTGTAAACAAATAGAGGACTACTGTTAGATTAATGTAAAGGCATCTGTCTCTGTTCACATGGGTTCAAATGGATACATTAGATTTTTCACCATCCTCTGGTGCCGGTGCATGCTAAGATATTCTCTTACGGTATGCATACAATGAAGAGGAGTGTTAAATAGGAGTGTATTCAATCTAAGCCGAACCAAATAGTTAAAGACTCGAGCTTGGCCCGATTCAATATTTAGTAAATTGTTGAATGTATTGGAATCCTAGGTCTATATCAAAATTGATGTAAAATAATTTTGATGCGATGAATGTGAATTACATGTGACATGTTTATTTAAATGGATTGGAATGAAAAGTGAGCCCATGAGGCATTAACATATCAAATGGTTTAATGCATGTGGATAGAAAGTCCACTCACAAATTTTGATTTTTCAGAAAATGATAAATAAATTTTAATAGCTTTGGACTCCATTTAGTAATCCGGTTCGAATTTAATTTACACATCGAGCAAATTTACTCGTGACATACATATCTTTGTAAATATAAATAGAAAATTAATGACTCTCTTTTTTTTGGGGGTGAATATCACTGGCTCTATTGAAAAAAGAGGGATTATAAGTGATTGTATGAGGGTAGCTAAAATAACAACGCTCTTTTTTTTTTTTTTGGGTGTAAAATACGAACTCTATTGAAAAGAGAGGGATTAGAAGTGGCTGCATGGGGATAACTAAAATAAAAACCTTGCCTACAGGTTTTGCTAACCCTTCAAAGGAGGGGGGAGAGGAAAGGGAGCCTGGGGGTTGAGTAAAATTCAATTATGGGAATAAAGGGCGAGGAAAGCCTCAATCAAACTCCACGAATCTTGTTTTAACAAAAAAAAAACTCCACCAATCTTGAAAGATTTTGAAGATTTTGACACCGAATTCGAAGAAGATGCTCGGACCCTCTTCACTTTCCGGTTGTACCGGACAGAGTCTACTTTCCATTCACGGCTATTATGATTTTGAATAGTCTTGTCACGTATCATCGCATTCTTCATATGTGATGCGCTTGCAAAGGTAAAATTTTTTATTTTAAAAATAATATATATTAATTTATATTTTTTAGTCTATAAATTATTTTGTATAAATCTGATTCAAACAAAAAAATAAAATAAATAAATAAATAAATAAAATTTTTATTTATATAAAAAAATTAGAGAACTTGATAGGACAGAAAAAATATTCTCTTATGATAAAAAAAATCTTAATCATTTGAAGCTCATGGTATGATAATATTTTTATAATATTTTTAAAAATTTATTATATATATAAATAAAAATTTAAGTCTCCGACGACATATAAATATTAAAATAATAAATTATTATTAAAATTTATTATTATTAAAATTTTAATAATAACCATGCTAGCGTTTGAATTTTTGTTTAGTCATTGTTAAAATTTATTATTTAATATAAATAAAAATAATAATTTATTAATATATTTTATTTAATATAATTTATTATATTATTTAAATATATTTTAAAAATAAGTAAAAAAATTATACCTGTACGTTGTAACATGGTGGTGTGTTTTTTAGACTTCGGAGGGTGCGGACTCGCTCACGTATCCGTTTGATGTTTTCTGCCTTGTAATCACAGTCGTGTCAAAACATGCTCCCCTTCGGTCTCAAGTTGGACTGGGAGTATCTGACGCCCAGCGGTAGGTGGGCGGAGAATGGGATTCCGCGATGTGACGCATTTGACGCCCTCCGCAGACAGGACCTGGACCACGTTCTGCGTAGACCAGTAAAATTCTACTGCAGATAACACGCCACATAACCCTTGTATTTCACGAATTCCCGATTGCACGTTCTCCATCGTCCACGTTCTTCGACATTTGCGCCGGTCTACGTAGGCGTGGTCCAGGCAAAAATTTCTCCAATCCCGGGCGATGGGACGCGGTTGACGCCCCACGCTGTCGGGATTCCGCCGATGTCCCTCCATGTTGGGCAGCATCTCACTCCCGGTACTCTCACCGCACTCCGACACTTCTTTGTAATTTGGAAACGCCTAGAGCTTTTAGGGATTCTCCCTCTTTTGTTGGCATCCACCCAAGTGATCTCCGGCTGGCATCATTTGTCCTCTTCCTTCTTGGCTTGCGTGGAGGACTGGGGACTCAGCCCCTTGGTCTCTATCTCTTCGTTTTTTCCCTTGCCTCACCTCTCACCAAGGCTGCCAAAAGTAAAATTATATTAAAAATATTGATGACTCAACATATAAAATAATTTTCCATAAAATGAAACAAATTCATCCTTCCAATCCCTATTATTTAATAATATAATATAAATATATTATATAATATGATAATATAATATAATGATTATATTAGATAATATATATATACACACTAAAATATAATATAATATAATATTTATAATACAATATTAACGTTAACATTGTAGGAAGTTAAAGGTCTAAGTGGATTTTTTTTTCTCTGATAAGAGAGAGAATAAGGAAAGACATTTAAACCAAACAATATCGGATTTGAATTTATATTGTATATAAGTTCTTATGTATAAATTATAATTGGCATAAATATAATCCTAAGAGTGACTAGATGAATTAATTGAGCTAATCCGACTGACCTCTCACTGCATTTACCACTTATTTTAAGGATAAACAGTTGAATCCTCAAGCCTTAAAGACAGGCTGAATAACTAAATTGAAAAAAAAAAAAATATAGTATATGTTATTCTGTCTCGTTGATTTTATTTTATTTTGTAGCCAATAATTGATTTTATTTTGTTCTTAGTCAATTAAAAAATAATCTTTGCCTGTAATTTTTGTCCATGTACATATAGGAAAAAAAAGATTGGAAGAATAAAAAAACTTTGTTCTCTGTATAGTTAATCAAGCTCTTCCCTAAAAATAGTTATTTGGCAGCATTTGATTATAAAATAAGATAGCACTAAGGCTTGAAACGAGCTCTATATGTGCCAAAAAAAATTTATATCGGATATATATAAGTGAAAAATAGTCATGTTTGTTCAACTTGTTTATGCCATAGGTACTTTTTTTTCTAAAAAAATATTAAGATTTGTTGGTACAATAGCCAAACAAAAATATTAGACTAATGAATTAGTCGGTTTCAAATTAACCAAGTATTCACATCAACTCTTTACTGGTGACTCAATGTCGAGAATTGACCGATATCCCGACAAAGAGATGTTTCTACATATTAATTATACAAGAAGCCAAGGAGCCCAATATTAGGATCATATTATCACTGAAGACCTTCTATTGACGTCGGAGCTCCTACCATGAAGTTTCATGAAGTTTTAAAGGAAGACTCTAAACGGCTAGATAGACTCTTTATCAAGATTTGGGTCAGAAGACCACTAACCATAAGTTTGGATATAACCCAATCTTGAGAATAATATCTCAAAATATGTTCAATTGATTTTCAACCATTACAAAGATCTACCTCATAATGTCATCGACCATCGACCCACTTGACAAATGGTTTAGTCTAACCAGACCTCTTAAAGTATCGGGATAGTTTCTCTCTAATTTTGCCTATGTAGGTGGATTACCTCATCTAACACCTACAGATAATGTGCATAACCGACATTTTAGATAATGCGCCCATGAATACTATATGAAACTAATGCCCATGACCTTCAGATCAGTAAACGTTGATTTTCCGATTCTGTTATCGCATTCGCAAGTAACATTTGACTACTCCTCTATATATATATAAAAAAAAGGAGATCCTCAAATATGTAAAAGAAGTAAAAAAAATATTCTTTTTCATTCTCTCTTTTTTTTATTATTTTTAAATTTTGAGTTAAGTATCAGAAGGTCTTCTGTCAAAAATTTTTTTGATGAATATAATTTTTTTTTTAAACCTTCAAATAAGAGCTCCAACCGACCACCACAGTATTGATTCGGAGTCTTGTAGCAACAAACATAGTATTTACTGTTTTCAAGAGGCCTCCAAAGAATTGATTTGGATAGCTATTTGTAGTTTTTTTTTTTTTTTGGTAGAACAATAGCTATTTGTAGTTTATTCCCGCTCGGTTGACCCTGTTTCCGTTATGAAGAATAGAACTCGTTCTAAATGCAGTCACAGCTAACATTACCGCGCTAACACATGTAATTACAAGGAACTCTCACAACGATCTACTTTTGGAAAACGTCATCACGTGCCTCATGGTCCTAAAATGTCATCTGTGGTCCTAATTCTTTTTTCTAAAAGAGGGAGAAATGTGAGGTTGTTCTTTCATCCCCTATATTCTCTCTCCGCCCTCAATTTTTTCCTTTTTTTTTTTTTTTGGATGGCGTAACTTGAGACCGCCCTTCGCCGTTTCCGTCTTCACAGAGTCAGTGTCACGACTTACGTGAATTTTTTGGACGCTAATGGTCCTTTTCACCTGCAGAACATGTCTAATAGCGTGCCTCGCGGAGGTCGGTCTTTTAAAGGTTTATACTCGCGGCTATTCTCGTCCATCAGTTCAGATTTTGCTATCCAATTTAACGTGGACCGCGGACCATCATAAATATGCATCGGGTCGGACGGATGAAACTAACGTTGGGGACTCGGAAATCATGCGAGAAATAAGCGTCCGTGGAGGTGTTCAAAGCGTACACATGGCGGTATGCCACGTGCCACGTTTTAGTCATCTCCGCTTTTGCAGTTAAATAAGACACGCGTCATAATCTCGTTGACCAAGCAGCGCATCCGGCTGTCTCAGCGGAGCCACACGAAGTTTCACGAGGACAGATTCGAAAGAATCCCTTTACCAGCTCGCTCCACACTCCGCGATTCGAGGCCGGAGGATTCTCAGCGGAAACACGTTTCCGAGAAAATTTCGCGGCTATTTATTAATTAATTATTTCGACTTTGCTACAGGAAACGTTTCCCGAACGGATCCCAAGGTGTCACGGGCGTAGCGGGAACCTTTTCCGTTTAGGGCTAGCGGGCTAAGGGCTTACGTAACGCCGAACCAGTGCTATAAATAGCGGGCACAGCTGGCCAAGTCGCTCGCCCGCGGCTTCGAATTCGTCCAGAGACGTCTCCTTTTTAAATCCCCTCTGTTCGCTTCCGAGTTCTCTTGCATCCATCTCTCGCTAGGGTTTCCGAGTTCTTCTGCGGCCCTCGCTCTCTTAATCTTGTTCTATTTCTTTGCAAGATTGTTGGAGCCTTTGGGTCTTCGCCGCCGCCTTCGAGGCAGAGCGTTTTGTCATTGAATAGTATGTTTCCTCGTCTATTATTCTCTGTTCGTTGGTTTCTTTTTTTCTCTTTTTGTGATGAGATACGTTGGAGGTATGATGGATTGATTGATTTCATATTGTCTTTCCGGGAATAATCGCATATGATTTAGATCTCGTTTGGTTTTCTTTTTCTTTCCTTTTTTTTTTTTGTTGTTTGAAGTAATCTCGTTTGGCTTTCGGCTTATGTTGTTTTTCTTTTTGATTCTTTTTTGATTCTTTCTGTTTGATCTTTGAATAAGGACGAGAACTGGTTTTCTTCTAGGTTTTCGATTTGGTTACAGATCTGTTCTTTAATGCGTGTTTGTGTCTCGTATATCCGTTTTGTGATGGATGTAGGTGTTGAACAGATGGCCGTTATTGATGGATGCGGTGATTTTTCTTTTTAATCTTTAGGAAAGTAAATCTTGGTGTTCTTGTTGATAGTTTCCGGTAACTTTTTCTTTTTCTTTTTCTTTTTTCCCTTCTAAATCTGATACCTCCTTTACGCTTGTTGGCATTAAACAAAACTATAGCTTTGTTGTTTTTTTCACCTTTGATGCTCTTCTTTATTTACAGTTCGATTTTTCTGCAGTTTTTGTTTGATGTAGATCTGGTTGTATAGGGAATAATCTTTGTTTTTATTTGCTTCAATAAATGATCCTATATGGTCGGTGTTCTCTTTGCGTTTCCTCTGCTCTTAGATCCTACGAATCCCTTGTGTTTTTTTTTTTCCCTTTTTTTTTTGTTTTTTTTCGTTTTATTGTCAGCTTTATTCCTCTCGGTTTTCCTATATTTTCTGGTACTTTCTTTTTTAATTTTTTTCTCTAGAATTAGCGGTACACGATAGGATAGCCCCTGTTTTCGGTGGATATGTTGACTACTTTTCATTCTTGTTTGTATTCCCACACACACACAGATACATATAAATATCATGTATGTTTGTATATGTTCTCTGGATCTCCATGTTTTGTTTTTTCTATAAGTTTTTCTCTATCTTTTTTATTGTTTGATAGGGTATTTTCCCTTTCTTTTTCTTTTTGGTTAGATTAAAACATGATCTGGGCCGTATAAAATTTGTTTCTTGTATGTGTCTATTAGTTTTGTGATTATTTCAGCAGATATGTCTTACCAACATTGATATTTTGCAACTGCTTTTTTTGGTTAATATTTGTTGCGGACAAGGGCTCGGTCCATCATGTGACCCATGGGCTTCACGGTTTTGTCCGTGCCTCATGTGAGAAGGATTTTTTCTCATAAGTGCGAGTCTTTCTTGACTCACAATTAATGCGGGCCTATTGGTGCCCTCCACGTTATTAGAACAACCACAACAGAACCCTCTAGTCAAGGGTTGCGGACAAGGGCTCGGCATGATTTTGTCTTTTAAAAGATGACTCACAATCTATTGGTGCCCCCCACATTATTAGAACTACAATAGAGTTTCTCAGTCAAGGGTTGCGGACAAAGGCCTGGTCCGTTACGTGAGGTGTTTTCCGTTTTGGTCCATGGGCATCGCTATTTTATCTTTTAAAAGATGCCTCACGTGAAAAAAAATTTTCTGCACGAGTTTTCCTTGACTCACAATCAATGTTGGACTATTGGTGCCCTCCACATTATTAGAACCACAACAATATTCATTAAATTGGTGAGACTAACCTGTTTTTTTTATGGTGCTACAGGAGGTGTGGATGTTTTAATGGAGTCCAAAGGTGGCAAGAAGAAGTCTAGCAGTAGTAGTTCATTACAGTACGAAGTTCCGCTCGGCTACAGCATTGAAGACGTTCGACCGCACGGTGGGATCAAGAAGTTCCAGTCTGCTGCATACTCCAACGTAAGCAGAAGAGAACTCAAATGTTCAATTTTCTGCCTATCTATTTCCTTTCATTGGTGTACTGGCTACTAATATGTTGTTCTTTTGATCTGTTGCAGTGCGTGAGGAAGCCATCTTGATATCCTTGTGGATGCCTTCTTCAGTAGAGTAGGTTTTTCCAAAGTTCTTGTTTTGAATTCTGCTTTAAACCAACTTCTCTGGCTAGCTGCTTTCTAATAAGCCAACCTCACTCTCAGTCTCCCTCCTTGTCTTCCTTCCTTCTCCTCCATCAACCACTCACATTCTGATGCTTGATTCAATGGCAATCTTGCCGGTTGATTCCCCAGACCCTCCCCTGGTCTCACCAATTGGGTTTGAGGGCTATGAGAAGCGCCTTGAGATCACTTTCTCTGAGGCGCCCGTCTTTGTGGATCCCCAAGGCCGGGGCCTGCGTGCCCTATCACGGGCCCAGATTGACTCTATGCTGGATCTGGCACGGTGCACTATCGTGTCTCAGCTCTCAAACAAGGACTTTGATTCTTATGTCCTCTCTGAATCGAGCCTTTTTGTGTATCCATATAAGATAATCCTGAAGACCTGTGGGACAACGAAGCTCCTCCTGTCCATTCCTAGGATCCTCGAGCTGGCTGAGGAGCTTTCGCTCTCTCTTCTGTCTGCAAAGTACTCCCGTGGGACCTTTATCTTTCCTGGTGCCCAGCCATCGCCCCACCGCAGCTTCTCGGAGGAGGTTGCATTCCTTAATCAGTTCTTTGGTGGCCTCAGTTCGGGTGGTAAGGCTTATGTGATAGGTGATCCAGCAGTGCCCAACCGTAAGTGGCATATATATTATGCCACCCAGAAGCCTGAGCTGCCCATGGTTACTCTTGAAATGTGCATGACTGGACTGAACACTGAGCGGGCATCGATCTTCTTCAAAAATTCAGTGGATGGACATTCCTCTTCTGCCAAGGAGATGACAAAGCTCGCTGGAATTTCTGATATCATCCCTGAAATGGAGATATGCGACTTTGAATTTGATCCCTGTGGGTACTCAATGAATGGGATCCATGGCCCTTCTCTGTCCACAATCCATGTGACCCCTGAGGAAGGTTTCAGCTATGCTAGTTATGAAGCCATGGGGTTCAACCCTGGCTCATTGGCGTACAGGGACTTGATTGAGAAAGTTCTCAGGTGTTTTGGCCCTTCAGAGTTCTCTGTTGCAGTTACCATCTTTGGCGGGCGCGGGCTAGCGGGCACGTGGGGGAAGAAGGTGGAATTAGATGGCTATGCCTGTAATGATCTGGTGGAGCAGGACCTGCCAGGTGGTGCTCTGTTGATCTACCAGAGCTTTTCTGCTTCTGCTGTTACTGCTGTGTCGCCAAGATCCATCCTGCATTTCTGGGAAGGAAATGATGTGGAGAAAGCTGGCAATGATAAGAAGATGATATACTTTTGAGAAGGCGAGGAGGTGATGGAGGAGGAAGATGGGAAAGATAAGGAGATGTTCTGAGAGGATGGTTATGGTAGTGAATGCAAGCTTTCTAAAATTTAGTTGTCGTGTGTTCTTGTGTTCCTGTTAGGCTTTTAGTGAAGCAGCCAGCCAGTCTATTTGTGTTTGCTTCTGTTATTATATGTGGTATTTGAGTCTCTCTGTGGTATGCGACTTTTTAAGTGTTGGAGTCTGAACAAGAGCTCTGGGTGGCTTGCTCTGTCTGCCACAATGAGCGGTCTGGTTAGAGTTTAAAGGTTTTGGTTTGGTGATGTTTGATGTGGTACTCTCTGAACCTTAATAAATTTATAGAGCTTGAATAAAATACTTTTGAGGTTGGTTACTTCTGGTGTGCCGCTTATGTTAGCTGCCACTCTTATCCTTAGATAGATATGGTAGCTTTTTGTTATATTTCTGGTGGTGGTGGTTACATGCGAGCTTCAGGTGATACAATGATTGTGTTTTTTTCCCTCGTGTTAAATGATTTTGACCTGATTGGTCTGTTTACTGTTTGCTGGGGCCTTTTGTTCGTTCTTAATGAGCACAAATGTATTTTTTTTTCTTCTTTCCAAGTGGTGGCCCTTTTTAGCCATGGCATCTTCTGTGCCGTGTACCTTTTCTTTCCCATCCTGGTTTAGTTACGCCTTTGATTGCGATGCTGTATGTGCTGTTTAGTGTGAACGGCAGGTTGTTGGAACCTATTCTTTAGTTCCCGTGAAAGGCTGCTGCAATCAGTATCATGTGGACGAATACTTACCATTTGGTTGTGGAGAAAGAGAACTGCTGCAAACAGCTATGCTGTTGAGAAATAGAAAGAGAGAACAAAGAAAATGAAGGAAAAAAGAAGAGAAGAAGAAGATGACAATGTATAGATATTATCGGGCAGTGGGATTTGGTTGAACTAGAATCAACTTGCAACTAATCAACCAATCTAAGGCTAATCCTTGTCTGGTGCTCTTTAGATCCTTGCTTCCCAGTCAAACCTTCTCGCCCCACTAGATTATCAGTAGCATGATAGAATTCTTGAAAAATCCTTCAATGCCTTCTTCTCTGTCTGCTTCTCCGGCTTGCTTGCACCAGGCCTCTGGTGTGACAATCCATGGATGACCATCCTCAAGATCATAGGCTCTCGCACATTTTGCTCAAGCTTGTTAGGTACATCCTCTAAAGCCAGTTTGGACTTCTGCCGGGATTGCCTAGCTTTCTTTTCCATCTTCAACCTTCCAAAATGTCTTTTCGTTGTTTTTTCATCTGTCCATGTCCCTCAGAGCATTCACGAACCTTTCAATGCCCACATAATGCTAATCTTCAGCCCAACCACCTCCCATCCCATGTAAAATTTCTGTCTTTGCATCTGTCATAGAACTTATTCATGCTTGCCATTTATGTTCTTATGGACTAATTCATATACGTTCATACATACATATGCAGACACTCATATATGTATTTTTATATACTATCTACATTCCCACAGTCATTTCGACTCAACATATTCGACAGACTGATGGAAGAGGTAGCAAATATTCCAAACTGTAAGATTGAAAGTGGATGAGAGGCAGCAGTAGTTGGAACATCATTAGTTTCTAAAGTATGTAAGCTAGGTGTTTATTGAAACCATAGATTCCAGAATGAGTTGTTTACTGAGAATGGGTCATCAAAGCCTAATCTGCATACAAGGGAAGGCCTCTGCTCATCTTCGTGACATGCAGACATTACTATAGCTGGATTTGAATAAACATGTGGTACACCGAATGGGTACAGGCATGCTAACCCCATCAGATAGAGGGGAGCACCAGTGCATGGATGAGCAGCTGATTGAGCTGGGTAGGTGCACATAGTAAAATTTAAACTAGAAAAATAAATAGTTGAGTGAAGCAGACAGCCCCATGTACATTATGTGCTGCATTGACAGGCAAACAGTCATCGGATGCACAAAAATCACATATTTAGTTACATTTCCACATAAAAGACCAAGTATTGATCAGGCCCGAATACAGTGTGTTGTACCTGTCTTTTACATCCAGGAGCAGCTGCCATCTCTGTGCAAATCTGATGTATGATGTATGATCTACTGTGTTCACGTACTACAGACCTGTAGTCTTACTTGATGACAGACATCTTCCCTTCTTTTTCAGTTCAGACCCCACTTATTTTAGTACAAACATCATTACTTTAATATGTAGATTATGCAAGGATATCTAACTCTACATCGGATGATATCTTCCCGCTAATTAGTTGATTATTTACATACTAAACTTTCAATGCTTGACATGTATAACTTCAACATTGTCTGTCGTGATCACTGCCATTCTAGTGCGTGTGCAACAGGTCTTGATGTTCAGAGGATTCTACTCTCTTTGAAATAGTTCAATCAATTTTTTATTTTAAATTATGTTTCTAAAGATTCAACTATTTGCATATCCCTTCCCCATAACCTAGTTTGATCTACTAGTGCTAGTTGGTGTCTATAATCCTTGTACACAACTATCATTATGTGTGCGGCATGCGTTCACCACACCGCATGCCAAGACATTCAGGGATATACACATGTCCTTTCACTGCAAAGTGTACCTCTCGAGCATTGATACATGTATTCCTACCTTTGTTTCTATGGGCTTGTGCACCATGGTGTTGGCAAGTAGTTATGTCCAAACTCTTAGGAATTGGATAAAAAAACTCTTGGACCATGTTGACTCGTCAACACATGCGCACCCACATAATTTTTTTGTGCTTCTGTACAACATGTAGCATTGTTTTTGATTGTGGATACAAGTGTAGATGAGTAGTTTGTTTGCATTAGAATAAAATTTTTAACATCTAATCTGTTGCCGCTAAATCACGATGGATGATACGTCCGGAGATCAATCAGACGTCTAAAGAATATGGGTTGTTCGCAAGGATCCTACAAAAAATATCCACGTGTTGGAATGCGCCTAACAAAGAACCTTTTAATGATTAAGTTAGCCGAAATTTAAGAAACAATTGGAAGAAAAAATCATAGGAGAGGATTAGAAAAAGCTTCCCCTTGGTCCTCCTCTCACCTCTCTTTATATAGAGTTATCTCACAAATTTCGCCTCATAGGGCATAGAAGTTATGGTATTGGTAGAGATTGTAGTGGATAGTTAATATCCTCCTGATCATATCATCGTGAGCCGTTAATATCACCATGATCATGTCATCATAGATGGTTAATGCACCTTTTACGTTCCATAACTGCATCCATGATCCTAATTTTTCCGAATCATCAGTTATAGAACGAGGTTGGCCGGAATCTAAGTGCCCAGTTGCTTGAATACTGAGATCAATCTTGGTTTCTTGCAGCTAACTGCATAGCATGTTTCCATTTTGGGCCATTAATTAGTCGGTTCTTAAGTCGGTGTTTCTGTGAAACTTTTATAGTTGAAGAGTTATCGGCCTGTTCCCGAGTATTCCTATCAGGAATTATCCAAGGTCAAAATTCCGAGTAGACACCTCAACATAACCAAAAAAAGGTGGAAAACTCTTTCTCTAGAAATTCTTATGATAGTTTTGGCTATCAAAAAAAAAAAATTTCTAAGGCTGTTACGATTATTTTGTTTCTATAAGGCACTGTTCTTCCATGTTTGAATTGGGCTTCTAAACTTCTGTTAGCTGGTTAATAGGAAATTAACAGCTGTCCTGGAGAAGGATATTGTGATCATGAAATCTGTGAAACAAATCTATGAACAGGCACACACAGTACCTAATTAATAGTGAAAGATACGAACAATAGGGTCTTAATAAAATGATGACTTACAGTGCCTATAACAATGATGGTCCATATTCTCTCTAGAGGTTCTTCTGATAATTTTAAGAGAATTAGTTGCATTTTCTAAACAAAGAGAACACATGTCATTGGTTAATAAATCATAATCATTACCAACAAGCTTTGACAATCAAAAACTTTTCTTTTGGATTTCTTTTTCATTGTTTATAGATACTGAGACTGGATTCGTGATCACATCAGCCTTTTAGTTTCTATTTGCAAATTCGGTTCTTTTTTTTCCGTTGTATTCCTCTGTCTATGTAAAAGGGTGGATTCCACAAATTTGAACCATCATGTTCTCAAATAGTGTAACACTATAATCAGACTAGCTTAAAACTACCAACAATTTGTTGAATTAAAAATCTAAAGCATGGGGGCAGAAGAAGAAAGAGTTCGTGTTTTGTTGAAAGGTTCACCGATACACAAAATGATGTACATAAGCTTGATAGAAAATCGTTCAGAACATGCCAAGGGCCTCTTCTCAGCTTCATCTCATCTTAGCTCGCATACATGGATTTCTCATATAAGTTTCAAGAGGTGTAGAACTGTTGTGCATGGTTTAGAACTAAGGGATCATGGAGAATGGCGAAAGGTTTCATGAAAAGAGGGTCATTAATGAGGTGGAATGGGTGGCGAACAACAATAAGCTGGAGATAAGATGAGTGGTTCACAAAGTATGAAGTAGGAATTTGAACTTGGTGGCACGATAATGGAGAATGGGAGGGATAATTACTGCAGTAAATGTGGGGACGATGAATACATCTGCTAAGAATTGCTCTGCAGGCAAAATTAGCCGCCCTTATGGTACCACTTACTATAACTAAAATAAGCCAAGTTACCAGCTACATGACTGCATGACCGGCTGACTGCATGGCTGATAGATATCCAATAATGCATTTCGACAATTCTAAAGCTTCGCATACCATCGCAATCTTAAGTTCGGAGGTGTGATACTTGCTTGGACTAAGATAACTTAATGAATAAAACCTTGTTTTTTTTCCTTTTTGACCTTGAAAAAATGACTGCTATTGGAAGCATCACACGCAATGCAACAGTAGGGTGGGAAATTGTACGTCGCGCTGCTGGATTAGATTTCTAAAGAAGTTCTTAGAGAATATATCAGTTTTGGTTATGAAAGTATAATCTACCACTTCATCCTCGATGAATACGGAATATGATGTTTCTGATTTAGGGAAGAGACTCACTTCTTTGGTGCAAGTAAAGGTCCGAAGGATTTGAAGCAGGCAGGATGTAAATTCATCAACAAATGTTGTTGGAATGTTTCTACCTCCATCCCAACACATTGGATGGAAGATATTGGACTCAAATCAGAAAATCTTAGCTTTGCAATTAGCTTTTATCAAATTTTGGCTTCACATCAAGCTCTAACTGATTTGGCAATAATTTCTCCAGATATCAAGAGAGGGGTTGATGTTGTAATATGTACTTTCCATATATGGCATCTCACGGATGATGGAATTTAGTAGCAGTCGATCTAGCAAATGATCATGGTGTTTGTAAAATGGCATGCTACCTATGTAAATCGGACATTAAATCAGCCAAAAATAGTGGAAGAAAAAACTCGGGAGAGATAATGTTACTCAAGGGACAAGAAAGCCAACAATAATTTCGGCTTCTTTCACAAAGAAGCTCCAAGTTTCTCCAAGACATCTTTCCTTATCAAAAAAAATTCTCTCTTATTTTTCATGCAACTCCTTCCTGTTATAAGATAAAAATATCACCATCTCTCACTAAAAGACAAAAACATCTATATCCAACTTCAACTAAAAAAAGCTTAACCTAACGTAATTTGGACTAAGAATCTTGATGAGACTAGTATTAAAAACAAATTCTAAATAAAATAAGGATTTAGCAATGAATCTCAATAGTATTTTTTATTTTTGGGGCGTGTGTGTGGTGACATGAGGATTATAGTGAGGCTAAAAGAAAGCTCAGGAGTTAAATGTTCTCATCAGGATTTAGCAGGTTTGATTATTAGAATGGATTTTGTCTATGGAAGTGGAAGGTGCAGCTTGACTGTAGCTACTGCCTACTGTTTGAGTTGGGTGTCATTTTAAGAACTAGGTTTTTGTGGGCGCATATTTTGCTTCCCGTTATAATCCTTTCTCTGCTCATATCATTTATCTCAAAGTTCGAGTCTCAGAAAAATCAATGATTTTAAATATAACTGGGAAGAACTCATAGCATGCAAAGCCGACAAATTGGATAATTTGTGCATATCAGAAGGATGATAACCAAATTGGAGGCTTGGTAATGCAGAACTGACATCTGAGGAACAGGCTGCTGCATGATAAATTCTCAGAACAATCAGTTGGAGACCTTTTTTGGCGAAACTCGCGTTAATGGAAGATTAGTGCAGGTGTCGATATCGGCAGTGGACCTTAGCACTGCAGCTAGATGCTATGGGTGGGGCATCACAATCTTTTCAGTCTGGGTTGATAACGCCGAGATTAAATTGATTTAGGTTAAGGAGACCAACAAAACAAAAACCTATGTGTATGCTTCAAACACATGCATAACCACTAAAAATAGCAAACCCTTTTTTGGTTACTACAATGAGATAAACTCTCTTAGACCCTCTGAACCCATTGTATCACACAAGAGGGCTTGCCAGGTCTGGAAGGAAATTAGAATCCCAAAATCGAATATTCTCTATTGCAGCTCCACAGCCTGCAGGACATCCCTTCCCTGATCATCTCCAACGACAAAATCGGCTCCGGCATGGTCAGCTTGTGCACAGATCCATGGAAATGGACCTTAATATATCCGGGTTCTGGGGGTTTGCTGGGAGAATCACGGCAAAGTTATTCTTGGATCATGGTGAATGTTTTGGGTCGGCACATATGCATACAAACTTCTAAATCCGTATTATTAAAAAAAGAAAAAATATAGCCAAATTAAAACTTCTTGATTTTAAATGTTCAGGGTTCCCTCTCTTTCTGTTAACTCATGCATAATGCATGGGTTCTGCACAATCTCTCTCTCTCTGTAGAAACGATCCTCTGGACTGTTAAGAGGCTCCAACTGATTCTATGGTAAATATTTTAAAAGGTTCCTTTCCATATGTTTGACTGCTAGAAATGCCTAACAATGCTATATCTTCCATATATAAATGCTTTGTTTAGGTGATCCCATTTTCCTGTTTTCTATATAAGCAGGGGTATATACTAAATCAGAGCATGTTTCTTTCAAAAAAATATTCATTAATTTGGTTTGGCCAACATATGAAGATGACAAGGATGGGTATCTGATCATAGAACACGCACATCTCCACCACCCTCCCTCCCTCCCTCCTAGTCTTCAAATGTGGCCTAGTTAGAGATCAGAGGAACATTGGAGATTGGAATAGTCCTCCAGATAAATTGGTGGTCTAAGCTCTATCATGAAGCTTTGCAGCAGACCACTCTTCTTTAGTTGAGGTAATGCGTTTGTTGTCTCGGTAGTTTTGACAAGTTCTAGGGGCATTTGGGGCCTCTGTAGAAGATATTTAAGTACACATTGGATGTCTGTTTCCATGACAGGAAGTCTTGACGTGGTGGGCTCGAGGCAAAAAATGAAGATTTAACATGTATACAACCGATAACAGTCAACAGTTTCGTTAAGCACGGCACAATTCGACCGAAAATGGCCTCATTGTAGATCTACCGACCAAGGATGGCAATGCTTAAACTACCATTGTAGACCGAGTTAGTTCATTTGTTTAATAAAATGATCAGATTTCCATCTGAATTTTTGATCTGTTTAATTAATAAACAGATTTTTCTTTTTTCTTTTTTTTTTTGTCTATATCCGATCTTATCCATATCTCATCCGATCCAATTGTCGTGCCACCCCTACTATTGAGGCTGTATCAGATTAGCTGAGCCATTATGTGCTAGCCAAGTTCACAGGGCTGCAACAGCCTTCCAACAGCAACATGGCACAAATTGCACTTGCTGCAAAGTGAAAGCTTTATTTCCACAACAGCAAGGCCTTTGCGATCGGCGTCACGCACAGCGAGGTTTTGTTTCTTAGTTTCCAATTTTTTTTTTTTTAAATGTAGCTGGTTCAAAAAGTTTACACACTTGAGATGCACATCAACTGATCAAACCACCAGCGCCACACCCACAAGATCACCTGGAACAATTGAAATCACGGGGCTCAGATCTCCCAGCAACCAAGAAATTTCCCGTCCTCTGATCAAAGTGAAAAAGCTTCATCTCCGCAACAGCCTTCCACCTTATTAGCCAGCGGATATAAAAAAAGACAACCCAATCCATCCTATTACACACTAATATATCAGACAGGGTAGATTAAAAAAAAAATTATGTACACATCTCCACTTGTCGCCATTGGTTGCAAAAGTAAAAAAATCTGCGCTCACCTCTACTATATTCGACTCTTCTGGTCACTGAGGACAAGAGGATGGCATGTATGGTGGTGTTAGTGGTGATAGGAGATGATAGTTCACCATCCCCATGATATGGTCTGTAGGCCTGGAGTGGAGGCAGACCTCCTTGTCCCCTATACATCCTAGTCTTGTTCCAACATGGAGGCTGGGCCTCCATCAGAATTTGTTGCATGGTGGCCAAATGTAGCAGCCAAGCTACAACAGACAAGAGAAAAAAAGAAAGAAAGGAAGGGAAGGAGACGACATGCCAAACAAAGCATCCAATCTACGATGCAAAATGCAAGCAAGGGAAAGGAGATGTTGAAGCGAAGCCAAAACCAACGAAAGCCGTACCCCATCTTACCTTCCCATTCCCACACAGCATCACCATCAACCATTCCATTCCATTTATGTGACAACATGCCCGCATCTCATTCACATGAACAAACCAACGCTAGGGAACAAAAGGGGAAGACAAAGTAGAATTTAAAAACAAAAATAAAGCCAAAAGCTACCAAAAATATATATGTGAAATGTAGACAAGAAAACAAAATAGATTTTGAAAAAAGAAAAGAAAAAAAAGGGTGATTGAGCCTATTACGCCAATATCCCACTTCCACAAGCGAACATACACGTCAAAACAACAACAAAACCTCGTCATCTTGTGTATGTAGCCTTCCACCACCACCACCACCTCCACCACCACCAGCAGCCCACCATCATCTCCTCCTTTGCCACCGCCACCGTTGTCGACGCCTTGGCGCCTTCTCTCGTGCCGAGGGAAGCAAATGCCTTAACTTGAAGACCAAAGCTTTCTTCCACTCTTTCTCTAGCTTGGCCGTAGAGGCCGGCCTCCCTTTTTGGGGAGGAGACCCCTTCTCCCCTGTTCCTTTCTCTTCACTCTTCTCATTCTCCTGGAGAGAAAAAGAAATAAAAGCAAGGGCAGTAAGTCTCTCACCCTTTTTTCCCCTCTTTTATAACTCTTTAATATTTTACCAACCCCAGATTAACTGTACTTGTTCCAACTTCCCCCTCTCCTCACCTCTCGTCTCTTCCCCCACTCTTCTCTCCATCCCACACGCAACAGCTCCCCAACCTGAAATATTTGTACCCAGACACCTCAAAATGACGGGAATGTCCCTCCAGCCAGCTTCGACGAGATGATAGAGTGGCCAAGAAGTGCAGCTTTGAGCCGAGGGCAATTCGGGGACGCGGACACCAAGAAACGTACTCCCCCGGGTTTCACGTATCCATAGTGGAAGCTCCGGGCCACTCCTCCATGACTTAAAGAGCGGCACACCACCACTGAGAGCCGCTGAGGACTCAAATAAAATAAAACAAAATTAAAAAAAAAGTTGCAGCAAAACAAGGAATTAAAGGGACTCGGGGCTCCTCTCCTTTCCCATTCTCCTTCGTCATTCCATTAATGAGAAGGAAGGGAGGGGGAGGCGAGTATTTAATGGCCCCATTAATTTTGGTGACATTTACTATTAAATTATAGGGTCATTTTGATCCTATTTTATGCCATACTTTACAATATTTTAATATTTGGAAAAAAAAATTATAATCGAAAACGACCTGGGGGCAAGAGTTCTCAATGTATGTAGCAGCGCTGCTGCAGCCGCTGCCGCTCCCATGTGCCTGCCCTCTGGCGACCAGAAACCAACAACGCTACGAAGAGATCTCCCCCCATACGGGACCACTACACGTCACCCCCCCTCACCATGATTACCAAATTACCCTTCGAGACCGTAACAGCGGTAAGGGCAATCTGGTCATTTGGGATGGTGAGCAGCTTCGTAGGGCAACACCTGCTGGTCTTCAGGGACACTGGGGGTTTAAATATAGAAACAAAGACCATGGAAGAGGGCAGTTGGTGGGAGCCGGATGAGATGGATATGGGAGCGTGTGAACAAGTGTTTTTGAGGCTGAAGCTTGGAATCGAGCTTCGAAACCACTACCATGGACCAGACATGGAATGTTTGAGGAAACGGTCAAGTTTTTTAACTTATATATTTTCGGAAACAAATACAGATAGGAGCCAAACAAGAGTGGTTTAAAACAAAATCCAACGGTTCCTAATGCATCTTCACTAGAATGAAGGGATCAGCCAAGACAGGATCTAACCTGGATCCTTGTTATTTATTTTTTTTAAGCAGTAAAAGAGGGGATCTTTTGGGAAGAAGGATATGGCTGTTTCATGAGAAGAGGAGCACAGAAATCTAGGAAAGCTGAGAGGAGAAAGGAGGAGGAGGGGCTTAAAGGAGGAACACTGATAGATTGATAGATAGAGATAGCCTGCTTACCTTTCTTCCTTGTAATCCTTTTTTTTTACTTCTTCTCTGCTTGTTTGCCTCCCTGCAGAATAGACCAACTCCACTCCCGTCGAGAATATGTCTCAGAACTCTTTGGACCGATCGAAGCGGCGCTCTCAACCCCCTCGATTAATCGTACTCCCGCCCAAACCCCAACCCTCCTTTGTACCGTTGCTTTCCCTCTCTATTCCACAGGGGGAAGCAGGCAGAGAGAGAGAGAGAGAAGGGGGGTCGGAGTGCTCTTGTTTTTTTTTTTTTTGAAGGAGACGAGCTCTCGAAATGCGAGAGTGGGGGGTCTTTTTCTCTGGGAACGGTGTGACGGCTCTTACCGTGGAGCGGGGTTGGGGGGAGTGAGGGTAAAAATGTCAAGAAAAGATGACATCTTTTGATATTTTATCTGGGAAAAAAACTTAAATAGGTGGCGTTGAATGGCCAGTAATAAATGAGACTGGACGTTGGTACTAATCGCATATATGCCACTGAGGCAGTGGAGCTGCGACAGTTTATTAACTGGAGGCTGGAGCCGTCGCAGTCTTTGTTAAAAATGACCGTTTGACCGAGATCCCGTCACCGCCAAGTAGATTTACCTGGACCTGGTTGCTGCTTACCACGTACACCAGTGGTGCACTCTTCTCCACGTAGTGTATCGGGTGAGTTGATGTGCTTCGTACCGCTTAGGCAGTTATGCGTTGCGCTTCCATGTCTGGTCCTCAGCGGCGGGGTTCCCCAATCAGCAGTGACTCTACTGTTCGCTGTTCGGATAAATACAGTATTCAGTTTTTACCGGTTTTAAGAAGTAAAAAAAAAAATACAGCCTTCCATTCTGACTTGGCAGGCTGGAATTGGAGGATAAGGTAGGACCCGGTTTAGATGCGGATATTCACGTGCACCGCCAGGGCCGACCTGCTGCATATGACCTCGAGTCAGCCACGTCAAACCGCAGCGACACACACCCTACACTGGTTGCACAAAGTTACTGTGTATCACGCAAATCAACTCGTCTTTTTTTTTTTTCCAGACTAAGCATCAAAACAAAAGTATGAAATCTAAAATTTATAAAAAATAAGATGGTTAGCATGATACTATGATGTATACAATATAGCATATAATTTCTTCAATAATACTGCTGTATCAACTTGTTAAATTATCTTTTGATTATCTAATTATTGAAACATGCTCATAATTGCTTGAAGATAGCTTCAGTTTGCTTTCTTGGAAGCCGGGTCAACATATTTTTGTTTAGGTCATGCCTTAAATTTTTTCTCAATCCAATATTTTTTGGGAGATATGAAGAAAAACCCACCACATGATATTTATCCAGATCTTCATATTTTAGTTAAGATGTGTGCCATATTTTTGCCATATATATTTCTGTCAACCTTATTTTTATCATTTGATATAGTGTGCTTTCATATGAATAAAGTAAAAAACTGTGTTGCATTGCGAAATATAACTTCAAGGGTATGTATATTTCTGCGTGTGTGTGTGTGTTTGGGGGGGGTGTGGGGGGTGTTAATTTGGTGGGCAGAGGTGTTGTTGGTGGAGCCGCACATATATTTTAGAAACTGTATAAATATGATGCATATTTAAAATAAGGAATTATTAAACAAGAGTTTAAAAGATTGAAAGATAAAAGAGATAAAATAAAAATAATAGCAATATTTTTTAAAAAATTTTAAAAAAGAGTCTAATAGATTGGGATGTGGATAAAAATGGGTAGAATTTTTTCAGTAGAATCCATTTGGTTTGAAATGTCCAGGAAACAAACAATGTAGATAAGAGGTAGATCCCCAGAATAAATAAAATCACATGCATACATTATATATCTAACTTTCTAATTTTATTAAGAGATGAAGAAATTACATGACGGAAAAGGGAAAGATCAAGAGAAAAAGCATCAATACAAAACAGCCGGAGGACAGAAGCAACAGCAATTAGACTAATTAAAACTCCTCTAATTAAGTCTTAATTAATCTACTAGCATATATAGTACCGCACAACCTTGATTTTGTACACTGTGGGGTTACACATTGCCATGAATTCAACTCAGCTATTTGACTACCCTGCCAAATCCTGACATGAGTGCTTGAAGGGTATGATCCCACAAGCTGCTCCATGCCTGATAACACCAAAAATGAACTCACAGGCCTCGATCTTTATGGTGGTAGGCTCCAAAAGGAAGCAGTAATAAAGAACAAAATAAAAAGGAAAGCAAGTCACTGCTTGGTACTTTTAACCCCACACACTGCTCTCCGTTTCGTTCCCCACCCACGTGCACTCAACATGGGAGCCAATAAGTTCCAGTTAATACCACGTAAGAAAAAGCAGGAAAAGGAAATGAGATCATGTCCTTCCCATATAATCGCAACTCCCACGATCACACCGCCAAAGCTTTTGTTTATTGGGAAAATCCCAGCTCCAATCTGTTTTTATTATGGATATAGTTTTCTAACAGTGCACGTAAGGAGGGCTATAACAAAAGTTGTTGGAGATACCAAGGCTGGAGATCTCGTCAATGATGATGGCTGTTTCTCTTATTTAGAAAAAAAATTTAAAAAACCTAATCTCCTAATGCATATTAAAATTTAAAAATCTAACGGCTAAAAATTTTTAAATTTAATTAAATTTTTTTTAATCTATCATACATGCAATAGATCTAATCTATTATGATCATAAGATCTATCACATGCAAGATTAAGATGTTGAAAATAAAATAATCAGATTTAAAAGGAATAATATCTTTACATGGTAGTCGAACTCCGTAATTCGATGATCGTGGATGCCTGATAAGATTCTAATAGAGCCGTACAATTGTCCGACCTCTTCGGATATCCACTCGAGACATATTTGAATCGTTCCTTTCGGATCTGGATCCTTCTTCTCAAGAAGATCTCCACATACTCTCAATCTGAACTTTGGATGACAATCAACTCTTGATCGCAGTGCAGTCTTTTCTGGATCGCGCAGCCTTTTTTTTTCTTTGGCATAGATCTGAATCGCCAACAATTGGACCCTCCAGATGGTGGATGCCCAACACCTTGGGTGTGGAGGCTTTGGGATGTATGAGAGGAGAGGGAGAGGAGGTGGCATGGAGGAAGGGCAGGGGTTCTCTTGTGGGGCAATGAGATGAGATTGTTTAAGCTCATGAAAAATCAGCCCTTTAAATAATACCCTTAAGCTAAGAGTCTCTTCTTATCTTCTAAGGTTTAAAATCAAATTAGCTCATATCACATAAGAGGCTTAGGAGCCAAAGGATTCTTGGATCTAAATTTTTCTCATAAAAATTCAGAACAAATTCCATGTATAACCCATTAGTGCGCGCCCCATTGGATGTCATCCAATGGTTGCCATGCGCCCAACCATCAATCCAACATCCAAGACAAGGAGGATAAACCCCTCCTCCTATCCAAACATTTGCGCCCTATTGAAGATCATGCCAAGGGGAGAAAAAATTGGGGCGTGGCCCCTATCCAATCTTATCCAAATGCGGCACCAAGGGAGGATAAGGCTTGAAGTGTCTTAAAGCAGAAGGACTCTTCCTTCTGACGCCTTAAATCTGATTTCTTCATAACATTTACGTAGAATTCTAATGGAGAGCATTTAACTTGATCAAACTCTATCTAATAGGAAGTTCAAGTTCAAGAAGATTTGGGTTTAACCATATACTAGCATGGCTTGCCTAAACTCAATAGGATTTCACTAAATTCTAACATAATTAGGACTCCATGAATCCAATTGAACCATCCAATATCAAATCCCTTTATTGTGCGACCTCACAGGTTCAATTATGTCTGATAGTAAAATATATTATGATCTCTAATATCAATATTATTGAAATCCCTTTCAATGGATTGAAACCTTTCCAATTCAACTAATTTAAGAATCATTAATCATCAAAATAATTCTTAATTGATCTTATGATCCATTAGTGACACCTAGTAGTATGTAGTGGCAATCCAGCAGAACTAAATAACGAGCCTCTAGGTGAATTTATCATGTGATTCAATTCTTCTATCATGAGTTTTGACAAGACAGAGGTTAAGGATAACTCATCAAATCTGATTCTTGTCATATGTTAAAATCAATCGATTTGAGTCCAATGTGAAACCTTATAGAAACACCTTTCCATCATTTACAGTGCCATGGACTTTAGGACTTAGTGTCATGATCTACATAGAACTACTCTTCATCTACCGAGGTCGATAGATTTCATCTAGTGTGCACCCTATTCCTACAATGAGTTTACTACAGCCAATATATACCTCAAAATTTCATATGGCTAAGAGACTGAGTTACGGTGTAGTCAAACTACAGATACCTCACTGTGAACAGCTGAGGCACTGTAGGTCTAAGAACTAAATATACTACCACAGCATCAAGATAATTACTGATGAGAAGATAGACATCTGAGTAACTACTCATATTTGGTCATGCTCAGTACTCTAGTTCCCTAACAAGCACTTGCACTTTGCTTCAATATTCCAATATCATAGATTTAAGACTCATCTATTCTAAGAAAGTGAACGTGCACCTCTCTCCGAATCAAACATCATCCCCATGATAATCCTACGATCAGAAATAATTTATGAATTAATTATTAATGACACATATCTCAAATTCTCAACTCTTGAGAATATGTCATTATAACCATTAACTCAATGGATGATTCATAGATACTTAAAATACAAATATGAATAAAAATAACTCTAGTTTTATTAATTTATGAGTCAATATTACAAAATATATCCTAAAAATATTTTACAAGTATCGATTAATCTGACTTCTAGAGTATAATCTAACAATTTTTCACTTGACTTAAAGTCAATTAGCTACAAATCTATATTCCATCTTTTCAAGGTGGACTTCAATCTTTTACTGATTCAATTGCTTCATCAATGGATTAGCCACATTGTCTGCAGTGTCGACTCTCTTCACCTCGATGTATCCTTTATTGAGATAATCGCGGATGAGGTGGAATCGTCCTCGATGTGCTTGGACTTCTGGTGAGACCTCAACTTCTTTGCTAGGACTATGGCACCATTGTTGTCATAGAAGAGTGAGACGGCATCCGATGACATCACACCCAACTCTGCAACGAACTTCTTCAACCAGAACGTCTCCTTAGCAGCTTTCGATATGGCGATGTACTCTGCTTCCATAGTGGAGTTTGCTATAACAGATTGTTTGAAACTCTTTCAGCTCACAGCACCATCATTGCACCCATCATTGTACAAGAAAATACTGTCTGATATTGACTTTCGATCATCAATGTCAGATATGAAGTCTGAATCAGTATATCTCTGCACTTTTAATTCTTCATTTCTAAAGATCAAAAATATATCCTTAGTCCTTTTCAAGTACTTAAGGATATATTTTATAGTCATCCAGTATTTTTCATCTAGATTCGATTGATATCTGCTCGTAACACTCACAGCATGGGCAATATCAGATCGTATATAAAGCATGACGTACATAAGGCTCTCTATTGTCGAAGCATAAGGGATCTTGCTTATGTATTCTATCTCTTTCGATGTGTTGGGGCACATCTTCTTGGAAAGATAGATTCCATGTCTGAAAGGTATAAATTTTCTCTTGGAGTTTTTCATATTAAACCTCTTCAGCACCTCTTCTATGTACATTCTCTGTGATAGGCTTAGCATCCTTCTAGATCTATTTCTATAGATCTTAATCTCCAAAATAAAGAACGCTTCTCCTAGATTTTTCATGAAAAATTTCTTGGACAATTACAACTTGATCGATGTTAATATGAGAAGTTTATTTCTAATTAGGAGGATGTCATCCACGTACAATACGAAAAAAATGACAACACTTCGATTGATCTTTTTGAAGATGCATGGCTCCTCTTTATTTTTGATGAAATCAAATAATTTGATCATATCATTAAAACGTGCGTTCCACGTCCGAGATGCTTGCTTGAGTCCATAAACGGACTTTTGTAGTTTGCAAACATTATGATCTCCATCACGAAAAGTGAATCCCAACGATTGCTCCATATAGATATCTTCCTCAAGATATCTATTAAGGAAAGTCGTCTTCACATCCATTTGTCATACTCATAATTGAGATATGCTGCAACGACAAGTAATGTTCGAATGGATTTTAGTATAGCAACTGACGAAAAAGTCTCCTATTTGCATTGACTATATCCTTTAGCCACTACCTTAGCTTTAAATGTCTCTACTTTTTCATCCGAATCTATCTTTCTCTTGTGGATCCATTTACATCCAATAGGTATAATACCTACTGATGGATCTACTAATGTCTAGACATGATTTGAGCGCATCGAGTCAATTTCTGACTTCATTGCTTCTAACTATTTCTCAGAGTCGATATCTGATATCACTTATCATAAGTTTTGGGGTCATCACCATGCACTCCATTCTCAATGAGAAATATTTCTTCAACATCCTTTGTGATGATACTTAAGTATCTCTTAGGAGAATGAAAAATCCTACTAGACTTACAAAGTGGAGGAGGAGATGCACGAACTGGCTCTAATTAAATCGGGTCCATAAGTTTCGAAGTTTGTTGCTCTTCAGAGACTATTTCTTCGAGCTCAATCTGTCTCCTCATACCTTCATCTTGAATAAACTATTTTTCAAGAAAAATGATATTTTGACTCATAATCACATTGTGGTCCTTCGAAATATAGAAATAATATCCTAAAGACTCCTTAGAATATCCAATAAACCAAGCTTTTAGGGATCCAGTTTCTAACTTGTCTATCTGTTGTCGTTTGATATAGACCGGACAATCTCAAATCTTGAGATGACTCAAACTTGATTTCTTATCATGTCATATCTCATACGGTATGGTAGGAATGATTTTAGATGAAATCTTATTCAGCAAATAGATTGCTATTAATAGACTATGATCCCAAAGAAAAATAGGAAGATTTGTGAAGCTCATCATGGATTGAACCATATCCAATAGGGTTTGATTTCTTCATTCTAAAATCCGTTGAGTTGAGGCATTCCAAGCAAAGTCTATTGTGAGACAATGCCATGCTCCTTAAGATAATTTAAATTTTTTTTACTAAAGTATTCACCTCTTCGATCTGATTAAAGAACCTTAAGAGACTTTCTAGTTTGCTTCTCTACTTCATTTATGAATTTTTTGAACTTCTCAAAGGATTCAGACTTGTACTTCATAAGGTACACATATCCATACCATGAATAATCATCAGTAAAAATTATGAAGTGAGGATAATCTCCTCTGGCTGACATATCGAATGGGCCACATACATCACTATATATCAGAGCAAGTATTTTCGTGGTCCTTTTCCCATGTCTCACAAAAAAAAGCTTGATCATTTTTTCTTAAATGCATGACTTATTGATCGGATATGGCTCGAAAGTCAATGGATCCAAAAGTTTGATTTTTTCTAATCTGTTAATCCTATCTTCTCCTATATGATCTAGCCTTAGGTGCCACATGTATTTTTGGTTAATTATATCTCTAGGTCATTTATTTTCTATGACATTCACATCATGCTCGATATAATATACAGATACATCCATATATAGTTGAAAGAGATTGTTAATAAAAAAATTACTTTCAATTTTATTATTTTCAAAATAAATATGATAGTGTCCTTATAAAAACTAATTTCATAGTTTTTTTGTGTCAAACAAGAGACAGAAATTAGATTTCTGCTCGTAACAGATACAAAATAACAATCTCTATGTATTAGACTAATCCCTGATGGTAGTCACAGAAGGTACATTCCCACGGCTACAGTAGCAATCTTTGCTCCATTTGTGACTCATAGGGTTATCTCGCCTTCTTTCGGTCTCCTATTATCCTCAAGATCCTGCATAGAAGTGTATAAGTGAGCACTAGCTCTAGAGCCAATCACCCACTTGGATGTAGAAAAAATCGTTAAATTAGTTTCTATAATGAGCATACCTTCAGAAGGTACACCTTTCTTCTTGTTCTTTAGGCTCGTCAGGTGGCTAGGGCAGTTCTGCTTCCAATGGCTGTCTTTATTGTAGTGAAAATATTTTTTCTTCTCGATGGCTTTCTTCTTCGGAACATCCTTTTTCGATTTGTTTTCGACCTTCTGCTTCTTCATAGATTTTTTTCTTTCCAGTAGACTTTCTCTTGGAAGAAATCTGTTCCACAGTGAGAACGGAGCTCTTTGAACTCTTCAAGATTTTCTTAGTTGTCATCAGTATGTTCACTAACTCGGTATTAGTGCATTGAATCTTGTTCATATGGTAGTTTATGATAAACTACATATATGAATTCGTAAGAGACTGCAGAATGAGGTCAATTTGCAACTCTTTATCCATCGATATTCTGAACTTCTCGAGCTCTTCTAGGTCCTTGATCATTGTCAAATAATATTCGTGGACCTATTGTCCATTACACATCTTCGCTTTGAAGAGTCACTTGGATACTTCATATTGGGCTGCGTGGCTTTGTTCACCATATAACTCTTGTAGGTGAGTCAGCATCTACTTGACAGTCTTCATATTTTTATATTGGCATTGCAATTCATTAGACATTAAAGCCAACACGCAGCACTTGACCTTATTATCATTGTCCAATCACTTCTCATTAGACGCTCTTTATTCAGCAGTGGACGAGTTGGCAAGGGGGTGAGGTCCTGATCAATTATATAGGTTATTTTTTTGAAACTTAAGACAATCTTAAAGTTGCGGAGCCAATCCTTAAAGTTAGATCCAGTCAGTCTGTTTGTGTCAAGGATATGGATAAGGGGGTTTGAAGCAGACATTTCCTACAAGAGAGACAAAGATTCTAGTTAGACTTTGTAATTGACTCGATCAGTTTGTTTTAAAAAATTTATTTTAAAAACAAACCTAAACTCTCATTATTTCTTCAAATCATTCACACTCCTCGGATGGAGAAATGAAAATCTTCATGATTTAGAATTTTTAGTGGATGCACGGTCCCACCGATTGGCACACCATCTCACCTAACAATTATTGATGATGTGTCAGTCGATGAGTGAATAACTTTTATTCAATATTTCTCTAAACATGTTACAGCCAACTTCAGTCTCTAAGTTCTAAAACCTCACCTAACAGTTATTGACCTTATTTTTTAGTTAAGTTGGATCCATCGCTCACCCACAAAATAAAGTCATCTTTAGATCCCTCACCTAACAGTTATTGGGTCCAACCTCATCTTTACTTGAAGCAACTTATGCTATAGAGTGGTTGTATTTTTCTTGATGTAACTAAACTACTGTAACCAGTTGAGAATAGTCAACATCCGGAAGGGCCCGCACATTTATAGCGATGGAAGATCGCTAGACTTAATATTTTATGAGGATATTTTAATTTAGATTTCTTAGATTTAATTGTTTACTACATCCCATGTAGATCTACAATTAAATTGGATCTACTAAAGAAATCATGATTTGGTCTCACTAAATCCCATGGTGCAACGCAAATTGAAGTGGACTCAACTTTAAGCACCACAAAATCAAAATTAGCCTCCAAAATGATCAGATAAGATAAGATGTGTGGGAGGCTCCCCACTGCCTTTGACAATGGTCCTAATTAAATAACTGCCATCTATGTTCTTGCCTTAAATACCTTATTGGTCAATCAATTCGAGATTGAGTTAGCTTCAGTTCCCTACTACGAATTGCAATCACAACCATTTCAATTTGAGTTCATGATACACCCTACATCAAGAGTTGTAGTGATTCGGTACGATCACTATTTGTATCAATGAACCACACATAAAACTCAATTATCTTAATTTTAAATATTTAATTCTCAATTTTAGATCTTAATTAAGTACATTATGAAATCAGATTAAGTTTATATGTCAAAATTACTTTCATATCTAAATATTTAATTATGCATCTCATACGTAACTACATACATTCAGATTCGTGTTTAGATCCTAAACGATTTTGGATCTAGGATTTTGCACAAAAGTAATTTTTTTTTCATAGTTCTTTTTGATTCATACAGGCACCCTTCTACCTTAGTCCTCTATAGCAAGACGGTCTTTACTATGATTCTAAAAGAGTATTAGGCTATTAAGAATTTAATCTATATCTACACATATCATATATGCATAAATTAAAGTAGATTTCACGCATCTCATGTTTAATCAGGATGTAATCCATCACATGTTTTAAATTAGATCTAATCTAATTATTAAATTTGATTTTCGGATCAAATCATGCAATATAGATCTAACATACATCTCATATATCACATAAAAATCAGACCATAAAACATGTATATCAAATCTATACATCTTATGCAACATAGACTCATATGATCATTTCATAACATACATCTCATGCATCACATAAAATCATATCATAATCTCATGCATCACATAAAAATTTAGATCTGAAAATTTGATTAACATATTATCAAATAACGTTTAACGATCATTCTGGAACAAACTTCTATCGGAACGATCTTGAACTTTAATCAAAAATTTTCAAATTTATAAATCTAAATATCAGATCTTAATCTAATGCATGTGAAATGATCTAGGCTCTGATACCAGCTGAAAGAAATTTTAGGAAACCTAATCTCCTAGTGCATGTTGAAATTTAAAAATCTAATAGTAAAAAAATTTCAGATCTAATTAAAATCTTTTTAATGTATCATACACACAATAGATCTAATCTATTGCCACCCTAGGATCTATCACATGTAAGATTAAGATATTGAAAAAAATAATCAGATTTAAAAGGATCAATATCTTTGTACGGATAGTCAAACTTCGTAATCCGATGATCGTGGATGTCTAATGAGGTTCTAATAGAGCTGCACAATTGTTCGGTCTCTATGGATATTCACTCGAAACAGATCTGGATCGCTCCTCTCTGATCTGGATCCTTCTTCTCAAGAAGATCTTCATGTGCTCTCGATCTAAACTTTGGATGACGATCAACTCTTGATTGCAATGCGATTTTCCCTGGATCGTGCAACCTTCTTTTTCTTTCGCCAGCGTAGATCTGAATTGCCAACAATTGGACCCTCCAGATGGTGGATGCCCAACAACTTAGGCATGGAGGCTTTGGCCTTTGGGATGTGTGAGAGGAGAGGGAGAGGGGGTGGCGTGGAGGAAGGGCAGGGGTTCTCTTGTGGGGCATTGAGATGAGATTGCTTAGACTCATGAAAAATCAGCCCTTTAAATAGAATCCTTAAGCTAAGAGTCCCTCCTTATCTCCTAAGGTTTAAAATCAAATTAGCTCTTATCACACAAGAGGCTTAGGAGCAGTAGGACTCTTGGATCTGAATTTTTCTCATAAAAAATTAGAACAAACTCCACGCATAACCCATTAGCACGCACCCCATTAGATCTCATGCAATGGTTGCTATGCACCCAACGATCAATCCAATGTCCAAGACAAGGGGGTGTGATGCGCCCCTCTTCCTCTTATCCAAACATTTGCACCCCATTGAAGATCACGCAAAGGGGAGGAAAAATTGGGGCATGGCCCCTATCCAATCTTATCCAAAAGTGGCGCCAAGGGAGGATAAGGCTTGAAGTGCCTTAAAGCAGAAGGACTCTTACTTCTGGCACCTCAAATCTGATTTCTCCATAATATTTACATAGAATTCTGATGGAGAGCATTTAACTTGATCAAAACCTATCTAATAGGGAGTCCAAGCTTAGGAGAATTTGGGTTTAATCATGTGCTAGCATGGTTTGCCTAAACTCAATAGGATTTCACCAAATCCTAATCTAATTGAGACTTTATGAGTCCAATTGAATAATCCAAGATCAAATCCCTTTGTTGTGTGATCCCATAGGTTTAATTATGTCTGGTAGTGAGATGTATTATGATCTCTATTATCAATATCATTGAAACTCCTTTCAATAGATTAGAACCTTTCCAATTCAACCAATTTAAGAATTATTGATCATCAAAATAATTCTTAATTGATCTCATGATCCACTAGTGACACCTAGTAGTATGTAGTGGCAACCCAGCAGAACTGAATAACGAACCTCTAGATGCAGTTAGCATGTGATTCGATTCTTCTATCGTGAGTTTCAATAAGATAGAGATTAAGGATAATTCGTCAAACCTGATTCTTATCATATATTAGAATCAATTGATTCGAGTCTGATGTGAAATCTTATAAAAATATCTTTCCATCATTCATACCGCCATAGCTATGGACTTTAGGACTCGGTGTCATAATCTATATAGGACTACTCTTCATCTACTAAGATCGATAGATCCCATCTGGTGCACACTCTAGTCCTATAATTATCTACTACAGTCAATATACACCTCAAGTCTCCGTATGGCTAGGAGATCGAGTTACGGTGTAGTCAAACTACAGCAATCCCACTGTGAATAGTCGAGATACCGTAGGTCTAAGAACTAAACACACTACTACAGTATCGAGATAGTCACTGACGAGAAGGTAGATATCCTAGTGACTACTCGTGTTTGGTCACGCTCAGTACTCTTATTTCCTAACAAGTTCTTACATTTTGCTCTGGTATCCGCACACCGTAGATTTAAGATTCATCTATCCTAAGGAAGTGAACATACACCAATCTCTCTGGATCAAATATCGTCCTCATGATGATCCTGCGATCGAGAGTAGTTTATGAATTAATTACTAATGACATATGTCTCAAATTCTCAATTCTTGAGAATATGTGTCATTATACCCATTAACTCAATGGACGATTCATAGATACTTAAAACATAAATATGAATAGAAATAAATCTAATTTTATTAATTTATGAGTTAATATTATAAAATATGTTCTAAGAAAGTTTTAGAAGTGTTGGTCAATCTGATTTGTAGGACATACATCTAATACCCATATGATGAGAAAAAAGAACATGACTTAAAAGGGCAATGCCAATGAGTTCAATAGTAGTTCTTCACTGATTGCAGTCACTCAATAATGAAAAGAGAGTAGATTAAAGCCTTCAAGTTTAATTCTGATATATTCAGTAATAATTCGTAATAATTGTTTGGTAGATTTTACGTTTCGAATCTTCGTGTTTAGCTCAATGTCATTGGGTATCTAAAATTTTGCCTAATTGAGAACATACACAATCAAGATGGTTGCATCGTAGATAACTACATTCATTTGTTAAAAGGCCGCTCAATTAACGCTGCTTATGGTAAAGAGAGTGAGATGCACCATCCACATTCTGCTATAGTTTCCGGGGGAGATGAAGGAAGAGAAATTTGCTACAGTTAAAAATGAGAATACTCAGCCAATGGACAGTGTGTCGCATTATGATTTCCACCATTGTAAAGGTTTTGCGCAGATACCAAGTACCTCAGCTATTATCATATTGAATATATTGTGCAAATAATGATGTATGAAAAAATAAAACTCAGAGTTAGCATTATCTCCTCTTTCAGGTTAACTAACATTAAATAAGGTACAAGAGGATTATCCCTATCACTCCTATCCGTATCACCATCACTTTAGCATTATCTCCTCTTTCAGATTAAAACTAACAAGATGCAAGGATTACCACTATCACTCACTTCTGTATCACTCTGATCACTTTTGACAAAGCCAAAGCCACTTTACACTTTCGACCATCTAATTTAGGAGTTTTTTGTCACAAACAAGCTTGAGCAGCATCTTCCACAAGTGTTTTGACCCATGTAATCCTAGCAGTGATGCTCTCAACTTTATTCTGGGGAAAATAAGGTAGCAACTTTTGTATAGGCAGCTACCAACTCAAATTTATATGAGGGGACAAAGGAAGAGCCAAAAAAAAAAAAAAAGGAAAAATGAAACGATGCACTGTCCATTGGGGAGGATCAAGACTTCCCTACTATTTGCATGTTAGTACTAGTAACACATAATGTTTCCTTAACGGGAAATGTACATTTGGTTACCTTAAACAACTCTTGAGAGGGCATTTTGGGCTTCGATTAGAAGGTTTGGAACGTGCACATCTTGTAAGCCAGCCTACAAAAGCTAGGCTCCTTGGTGCATGGTCCCCTACTACAAGATATGGTCCCCTACTACAAAATCGTCGCCATCGCCTTTAGGCGCCCAAATAGGGTTGGACCAGACCCAAAGTTTCATACCTGGTCTCATGACCTTCCTTTTATCTTTTTCTTTCCCCCAATGCTGTTCTCTGACGGGTCCATTCCTTGGTGACGATTGCTCGCTTTCATTGGATAATGATCACAAGTAGTGCTGTGGGGGACAACTCTGTGCACCAATTTGGTGTGCATCAAATTGATATGGATTTTTGTGAATAGTGCATCTGATTGATGCTGGGATTAGGGGCGGCCGGAGGACGGGACCACCGAAATCTTTCAGATGGATTTATTACAACTGGGTCTCCTGTCGTGGTCCTCTTCTCTTGGTTGGAATCAGCATGCTTCACCTTTGGAGCTTCACAGAATGGGGTGCATTGGTGGACCACCTGGTTATTCCCGGCATAGTAAGTTTTGCTTTGGAGACTATATTGGCAGCAATGGCAATGTCGGGGTTGTCGGTGATAAATTCGGCGATGCTGGGCATGAGCTTGCCAGGGAATGCAGCCTTGCAAAATTAACAATATGCGCTTCAACCACTCAACCTTGGATGTGATTGAACGACCAACTTGAAACAAAGGTGTGCAGGATTGATTCCAAAGAGGATTTGGGTCGTATCTTTTGCGCGCAAAAGAATGATTTATCTTCTTTTGTGATGTTAACCATTGGATCGTGCAGATATTGCTTTGGATCTATGTAGTAGGAAAGAAGAAAAAAAATTAGAGTGTTTTGAGATCTGTGCATGACATGATCCAATGATTGATGTTGCAAGAGATAATCAATTATTCTTTCCACAAAAGATAAAACCTAGATCTTTCCCAAAAGCATCGGCTCTCACTTCAACTTTCAATCATGCAAGTCTCGATTCCATGAGTGATGGATTGGTTTGCCTGCAAGCTTGGGCTTTGGCCTGGATAGGGTTGGGGTGAATAAAGGATAGAGGGTGGAAAATAGCCTCTTTTAGTCTTGAAAAAGAGAAAAAACGCTTACTTCAGAAACATATTACTTTAAAAAAAAAAATAAAAAATTTCGCCGACACAGGTTGCGGGGGGAGGGAACTATCTTGTGTTACACGACAATGAATATAAACAACGGTTGCATCCTTTTTTTAAGAATAAAAGCCTTTTTAAAGAAAGGAAAAATTTATGTTATAGAAGATAAGTCGTGAACAATTTGATATTGTAGACCCATCTTTTGCAGCAACGAGTATTTATCAGTTTTGTTGGGACATACCGACTCCGTCCGACCGACCGATTTCATCCGACCGACCGACTCCATCTTACCGACGGTGGGCGACACCAACAGCAACTACCGACTGTGCCCCGATCGGAGTGGATCGGCTTAACGAGCCTACGTCGCCTCCGATCGCCTGAGAGCCGACCCTCCGTCACCGACTTCCTATCGGGTGGGACACCGCCGACTCACCATCAGTTTGGATAACTGATGTCCCACCTCTACAGGCCCTCCTAGACGCCGAATGAGCGGCATGGGCTGCAGTCCCATCAGGTAAACGCCGTACGAACGCCAGGGGACATTGTCCTGCCAGGAAGCCTGGGGCGCTGTCCTGCTAAGGACGTGAATTAATTTCTAGGACCTGTCAGCTTTGTCAACGACGTGACAACCTCCGACGATTTGACAACTCTCCAGTTGTCTACATCACCGACGGCGAGGCCATACCACCTCCTACTATAAATCGGGAAAGGCAACAGTGCTAGAGGTCCCTTCGAAAAACTCTCAAGCTCTCCCTCTCTCTCTCCCTCTCTCTCTCTCTCGTAGAGCTCTTTGTCTTCTTTTCACTGTTGCCTAGTCTCCTCTCTGACTTGACCGTCGGAGGGTCCCCGCCGGAGCCACCTCCGGTCAGCGTGGACTTTCTTTTGCAGGCACTCGTTTCCGACGACCAGGCAACGAGGGGATTGGCCGCAACAGATGGCGCGCCAGATAGGGGCAGCGTAACGGTACTTTATCCCCATGAAATTCGAGATGACAAAGATAAGAGCTCAACGATCGAGGGTCACTGGATCGGCGAGGCACTCTTCCCGTCGGGAAGAGGCCTCCCCTCCACCCTCCATGGCGGAACCCAGCTCTCCGCGTCCCGCAGTGACCACAGAGGCACAGATCGCGGTAATAGTTTGGCAGATGATCATGCTGACAGACGCGATCAAAAGCCTTCAGCAACAACTGATCCGGCTGCCGCCTTCACCGGACGAGCAACCGATGGCACGTCCGATACCCTCCAGGAGCAGCCGTCGGTGCCCGCACCGATCGCCGTCGCCTTCTCCGGAGCCCCTGTCAAGCCGCTCCCATCGGGAGGAGGAGGAGCACCCACGGCGTGACGCCCGTCGGTCTAGACGGCCCTCCCCTTCCCAGTTGGAACGAGCAAGGAAGGAGAAGCGACCGCGAATGCCGTCCGCCTTTCTCTCGGACTCCTCTGGAGACTCCACTCCTGGGTCTCCCAGCACCGACGGATCGATGACTACGAACGCAGGTTCGATGAGATCGACCATCGGCTTGCCCAGTTGCAGGTGGACGGGCAGAAGTCCTCGAACGACGTTGACTTCCAGACCGTCCAACCTCTCTCCCGACTCATCCTTGACAAACCGATCCCCAGTCGGTTCAAGATACCGCACGTGGAGCCCTACGACGGCTCCACCGACCCAATCGACCATCTGGAGAGCTACAAAGCTCTCATGACGATCCAAGGGGCAACCGATGCTCTCTTTTGCATCGGCTTCCCCGCCACGCTACGCAAAGCTGCCAGGGCCTGGTACTCCGATCTTCGATCGGGAACTATTCACTCCTTCGGACAGCTTGAGCACTCATTCGTGGCCCACTTCAGCACCAGCCGAAAGCCACCCCGAACATCGGACAGCCTTTTCTCTCTTAAACAAGGAAAAAATGAGACGCTCTGACACTTCGTGGCGTGATTCAACGCGGTCACGCTCGAGGTTCGGGACCTCAATGAGGACATGGCCGTCTCGACCATGAAGCGTGGGCTGAGGGCATCCGGTTCACCTACTCCCTAGACAAAACCCTCCCCCGAACGTACGCTGAGCTGCTGGAGCGCGCATACAAGTACATGCGCGTAGACGAGGGAGCTTCCGATCGGCGTCTGGCCGAGCCCAAAGGCCCGAAGGAGAAGCGGAGGAAGGGTCGGGACCCTGCTGTGCCTAGAAGGCCCCCGACCGACAGTCGAGTCTCACCCCCACGACGGAACCAGAGGTCGCCCTGACGGTGGAGCCCAAGGCCGACACGCCCCAGGTATGATTCCTACACTCTCCTTTCTGCTCCTCATGCGCAGATTTTGATAGAGATCGAAGGAGAAGAGTACCTGCGACGGCCTCCGCCTTTGAAGGCAAAGGGCCTCGACCGGCGCAAATACTGTCGATTCCACCGGGGCCACGGCCACAATACCGAGCAATGCATTCAACTTAAGGATGAAATCGAAGCTCTCATCCATCGGAGATATCTCAGTAAATTTCGGAGGAACCCACCGACCCAACCAGTTGCCGACCGATGACCCCAGCCGACTGAAAAAGCGACTAATAACCGACCTACGACCGGGGTCATCAATATGATTTTCAAACGACTGGGCCCAGGGACGTCTGCTGGAGGGGAGCCGGCGAAGAAGCTACGCTCGGACGATGTAATTACTTTTACAGAAGAAGATGTTCGGAGCATCCAAACCCCCCATGATGACGCTGTTGTTGTCTCGACAACAATAGCGAATTACGATGTAAAAAGAATCTTTGTAGATAATGAAAGTTCAACGAACGTTTTGTTTTACTCGACCTTCTCCCGGATGCGACTATCGGCCGACCAACTCAAGAGAATCTCTACGCCCCTGATAGGCTTTATTGGAGACGCTGTCGCGGTGGAAGGAGAGGTCACCCCGCCCATGACGGTTGGAGCCGAACCACGAAAAAGCACAGTCCACCTGACTTTTGCGGTCGTCCAAGTGCTCTCGGCCTACAACGCCATACTTGGAAGACCCGGACTAAACGCCCTCAAGGCGATAGTTTCTACGTATCATCTCCTGGTTCGGTTCTCGACCAAAAACGGTGTCGGGGAGATACGCGGAGATCAACACCTCGCCCGTCGATGCTTTTAGATCTCTGCTCGAAGCGATGAATCGAGGGGCCCCCTGACGGTCGATAAACTGGACCAACGGGAAGAAGAAGAGCGGGGCGAGCCGGCCGAACAGCTCGTTCCCATCGCGATAGCGGGAAACCCCGACCAAAAGGTGTGGGTCGGGTCTCAATTACCCGACCCCGAGCGACGACATTTGGCAAAGCTACTGAAGGCAAATGCCGACGTATTCGCCTGATCGGCGGTGGATATGCCGGGAATTCCTCCAGAGACGATGACCCACCGACTAAACATCGACCCAGCGATGAGGCCGGTAAGGCAGAAGAAAAGATCTTTCACTCCAGAAAGACAGAAGGCCATTGACGAGGAGGTGGATAAGCTGCTCGAGGCAGGCTTCATCAGAGAGACCACCTATCCCGATTGGCTCGCCAACATCGTAATGGTGAAAAAAGCCAACGGAAAGTGGAGGATCTGCATCGACTACACCGACTTGAATCGAGCCTGTCCAAAGGACAGCTTTCCACTTTCGAAGATCGATCAGCTGGTGGATGCGACGTCCGGTTATCGACTGCTCAACTTCATGGACGCTTTCGTAGGGTACAACCAAATCTGGATGGCGCCCAAAGACGAGAAACACACTGCCTTCATGACCGCCAAGGGCCTCTACTGCTACAGAGTAATGCCTTTCGGACTGAAAAATGCTGGCGTCACCTACCAACGACTAGTCAACAAGGTCTTTAAAGACCAGATCAGGCGCAACATGAAAGTATATGTCGACGACATGCTGGTGAAAAGTCCGCAAATTTCGGATCATGTGCGGGATCTCGAGGAAACCTTCCGCACTCTATGACGACACCGAATGAGGCTGAACCCGACTAAGTGCACCTTCGAAGTGACCTCGAGAAAGTTCCTTGGGTTCCTCATTTCACAACGGAGAATCGAGGCCAACCCCGAGAAGATCAAGGCCATCGTCGACATGCGACATCCAGACGCTAAGAAGGAGGTGCAGCGGCTCAACGGAAGGATCATCGCGCTCAGCCGATTCATTTCTCGGTCGGCTGAGAGATGTCTCCCGTTCTTCAAAACCCTGCGACAAGCCAAGCATTTCTCTTGGCCGGACGAGTGCCGACAAGCCTTCGAAAAATTGAAGAAATACCTAGCTTCTCCGCCGCTCCTTGTAAGACCAGAGGTCGGGGAGATCCTGTATCTTTATTTGGCTACCTCTCCGGAGGTAGTTAGTTCGATGCTCGTCCAAGAGAACGAGAACCGAGTTCACCAACCGATATATTATGTCAGCAAAGTGCTTCACAAAGCTGAGACCCGGTACTCGAAGGCAGAGAAAATAATTTTTGCTTTGGTCATTTCAGCGCAGCGACTCCATCCGTACTTCCAGGCACACGCTATCGTGATCCTCACCGACCAACCCCTGAGAGCCATCTTGCACTGCCCTGACACATCGGGATGGCTGGCGAAGTGGGCTGTGAGACTGAGCGAATTCGACATCCAATACCGGCCGCGACCTGCTCTCAAAGCTCAGGTTCTGACCAACTTCATCGCCGAATGCCCGACGACCGACCTACCATCGGGGGAGGGGAGCCCCGTGGAAGTCAGGACCTCCGACTGTGACCCTGATTCGGCCTGGGTGTTGCACATCAACGGAGCTTCCAACGCTCAAGGGAGCGGGGCCAGTTTTCTGCTCACCAACTCGGAAGGAGTGGTTACCGAGCACGCCCTCCGATTCGGCTTCAAGGCCTCCAACAATCAGGCCGAGTATGAGGCGCTCATCGCGGGCTTGAAATTGGCACTGGAGCTCGGGGTCGACCGACTCAAAGTCTTCTCCGACTCCCAACTGATCGTTGGGCAAATCAGAGGTGAGTTCGAAATGCGGGATCCGACCATGGCCAAATACCGCCAAAAAGTAAAAGATCTCGTGGCGTCCTTCAAGTACTTCGAGATCTCCCACATCCCCAGGGTGGAAAATGCTCGGGCCGACGCGCTCTCCAGACTCGCGACATCCGACTACGGCACCTTGGGCCGGACGTTCGTGGAAAGTCTTGAACGGCCGAGCGTCGACCAGGTCGAAGAGGTGCTGCAATTGGCGGCGGGGCCGAGCTGGATGGACCCGATCGCTCAGTACCTGACTGACGGATCTACCCCCGAAGATCCTACGGAAGCCAAGCGACTCTGGTGGGTGGCTTCCTAATATGTGATGATCGACGGTCGACTATACAAAAGGTCGTTCTCCCTTCTCCTGCTGAAGTGCCTGGGGCCGTCCGATGCAGACTATGCCCTCAGGGAAGTACATGAAGGAATCTATGGCAATCACTTAGGGGGCAAGTCCTTAGCTTACAAAGTCCTGCGACAGGGCTACTACTGGCCCACTATGAAGAAGGACGCCACCGAGTTGGTTCGAAGGTGCGAACCGTGCCAAAGGTATGCCAACGTACAACACCGACCCGCCAGCCAGCTTGCTCCGATCATCGCCCCGTGGCCCTTCGCCCAGTGGGGAATCGACATACTCGGACCTTTTTCTCCGACATCCGGACAACAAAAATTCATCGTCGTCGCGATCGACTACTTTACTAAGTGGGTAGAGGTCGAACCCTTAGCACAAATCACTGAACGGAAGATGGAGGACTTCGTACGAAAGTCCATCATTTTTTGGTTCGGACTGCCAAACACCATCGTTACCGACAATGGGCGATGGTTCGACAACCAAGACTTCAGTGACTTCTATGCAAGATTTCAAATCACGCACCGACTGACCTCGATCGGGCATCCATAATCCAACGGCGAGGTCGAGGTGACCAACCGGACCATACTGCATGAGCTTAAAACCCGACTGAATGAAGCCAAGGGCCTCTGGGTCGAGGAGCTGAACTCCATCCTGTGGGCGTACCGGACGACACCCCGAGTTCCGACCGGAGAATCGCCTTTCAGCCTGGCCTATGGAACGAAGGCCATGATCCTGCTGGAGATCGGGCTGCCATCAACTAGGGTTGAGCAGTATCGTGAGACGGACAACTTCGAGTGTCGGAGGGCCGACTTGGACCTCTTACCCGAGCTCCGACGTGAGGCACAACTTCGTATGGCTTCGTACCGACAAAAGGTGGCCCGATATTACAACACCAGGGTGAAGCCGAAGCTCTTCCGACTTGGAGACCTGGTTTTGAGAAAGGCGGAGGTCTCAAAACCCCTAGACCGGGGGAAGTTATCCCCGAACTGGGAGGGACCCTACAAGGTAGCCGACACTTACGGACCGAGAGCTTACCGGCTGGAGACCCTAGAAGGGATGGCCATCCCACGGACTTGGAAAGCCGACAATCTGAGGTTGTACTATCAATGAACTCTGTATCTCCCCATTTAGAGTACGAACTCAGTTTTAAACTTCGGAGTCTGAAATTTCGACTCTTCGACTGTTGTTCGACGCCCGCCGAGGGATGCGAGTTCCCGACGTCCCAACTCGGACTTGACGGTCCACTACGGACCGACGGAGCGACCGCCAACGATGTATTGGACACTTAAAGGATCGACGCATCTGCGACGGTGGGAGTTACACTCCTTCTACATCTAAAAATCTCGGTCAAAGCGATCGAACAAGAACGATCGGCCGACTTGCCGACCCAGCTCCGATCGAGAAAGGCAAAGCGCCGACGCAACCAACGTCGCGTTCGTGACTTACCGACCAGGTCACAACCGGTCGAAGGGTATTCGACTTACCACCGTTTATCACACGGTGCGACGTAAGCACCCGTCCTAAGTCTGGGTAGTGGAAACTCGACTTACCATCGCTTTCCCGACCAAACACATCGATGCAGTACGATGATGTACCAGACACGATCCGACTGATCGCATCGGACGACATTTGGGTCACCGGAGTGCGCCCGAAGGTCGGTCGGCCTTCGTCCCTGCGAACGACCTTCGACCCCGCTGGCACAACTGACTCAACAGGCTTGTGCCTGGAAGTCGGTCGACCCTCGACTCATACCAAAACGACGTATGTTCGACTCTGGCATCCGGTTTACGACCTAACGACGGGCGTTCGGTTCGGGTCCTAGGTCAGGCGGTTAATGGTCGGAGTTCGTCTTGCTTACCCTATGACGTACTACCGACTATCTCGACTAACAACCTGGGATGTCGTTGAGTGTCCTAATGCGGTACCTCGGGACTGCGACTCTCCGACCTTATGACCCCACGACTACAAGTACATCCTGACAGGTAAGAAAAAGAAGTCGAAAAGGAAATCAGAAATTCCTTAAGTCCATTTAAGTCTACAAAATCGGGTCGAAGCCCAGTTACAAGTGCGCAAAGAAAAACAAAAAACAACAAAGGAAGATAAGGCCGCGATCATCCTTCGGAGTCAATCTCTTTGACTGATGAAAGCTCGGGGATGATCGGTGTATCCACAATGATCGGTACTGGGTCGACGGCCGACGCTGGATCGATGGTTGGCGCTGGATTGATGGTCGGCGCCGGGTCGACGGTCGGCGCTGGATCATGGGTCGGAGCCTGGTCAACAGTCAGGACCGTCTCTCCTTCGGTGATCTGCTCTGGGACGGCCTCTCCCACCGCAGCGGCGTCTCCCGACGACGGGTCGGCCATCTCTTCCGTAGCTTGGTCCTCGGCCCCCGATGGAATGATACCGCTGAGGTCCAGCTCCGGGTACAGGGCTTGGACTGCATCCCGACCGTCTTCGTACCCCACCCGGTACGATGCAAAGTCGGTCTCCAGCAGCTCCTCCCGATACCTGTCGGAGCCACGGAAGTCGTCCACCGCCCGACTCAGTGACTCCTTCGCCGACCTCGCCTCCGCTTCCATCCGATCGAGAAAGCCCTTCGCTGACTCCGCCTCTGCCTTCGCTATGTCAGCATCGGCCTGGGGAATCGACAAGTCCTCCTCAGCCTTGGCGAGGTTCTCCAGGCTGACCCGGAGCTGCTCGCATTCGGCCTCGAGCTCGACGGCGACGCCGTCCCGTTCGCATCGCAGACGGTGTGCAGTCTGACCCTTGCGCTTGGCTTCCTTTCGGGCCGACTTGAGTTTGGATCCGAGATGAGAGACCTCGTCTTCCAGCCTCGCCTCCCGGTCGGTCGACTGCTTTAGGTGTTCGACCAGCACCGCCTTGTCAGCTTCGACGGCCGTCGCCCTGTCCTTCCAGGCCGCTCGGATGTTCCCGAACCTCCGGTATCCGGCCTCAAGTTCGGACATGGTATAAATCAGCTGCAAATGTGAACGCTACGTCAGGAAAATGAAATAATGAAAACAGTGAGAAGGAAAGAGATGAAGTGGAACTTACCCCGACCATGGTCGGGTAGAACGAAGATAGCATCTCGGTCACCTGCCGAGACTTCAGGACCTCCACGTCGGCTGGGAGCAGGATTCCCTGGCATAGCCTTCTGGCCAAGTTGTGGTCGGCCAGGGCCGACGCTCCTTCGGGGGCCTTAGCGCCAGGTGACGCGGTGCGACTTCCTGACCTTGGGTCGTCGGCGGGGGCCATCGGGGCTTTCCCCCGATCGGCCGCCCCGGCCCGTAGATCGGGTAAGGAGGGGATGCTCGAGCTTGACTGAGCACCCCCCGTTGCAGCTGCAGACGCCGTCGGATGACGTTCGGGTTCCCGAACGGCGTCCGACACCACTCTCATCGGCGAAGCCGCCGACGTTCCTTCAGCCGCTTCCTCTGCCGGCTGCTCCTTCGGTTGCACCGTCGGAGCCGAAAGTGCAATCACCGGCTCTGACTGATCGATCGCCGACGCTGCGACGGTCGGCGTCGCTGTTGAGGGTTTCTTCGGCGGTCGTGAGGGCCCGGCCCCGGACGCCGGCCTCTTCCTCGCCGCATATTGTCTGATTTCAGCATCGGTTGGCCTCATCCTCGGCGGTGTCCCTGCGATTCCGATAAGAGGATCAGTATATGCTCGAGAACAAATGCCAAATAAAAAGACAACCGATGGATCGGACGATACCTAGACGGGGGACCAGGCTCAGGCCAGCATCATAGAGGGCTTGTTCGGTAACAAGCTCCCTCTGCTTTGGGACCGACATGTCCTTGAGTCGGTGGAAGTCCTCTCGGTCGTCCACCTCCACTCGGCTGTTCTCGTTTACCTCGGTTCGAGGCACGCCCCAGTGAGAAGGGAAGCCCCAAGGAGAAGAAGAGAAAATAAAGAAAAACTGGTTCTTCCATCCGTGGATGGACGATGGAAGACCAGTGATGAAGGAAAGACCCTTCCGGGGGTTGAAGAGCCACCACCCTCGGGCCTTAGGGTGGGGTCGGAGGACAAAGAATGTCCGGAAGAGAGAAATCCGAGGGTTGGTCGGCAGGAGCTGACATAACAGGGCGAAGCTGATTATCAGCCGAACCGAGTTCGGCGCCAGTTGCGCCGGATAGAGTCCGTAATAATCTAGCAGATTCCGAACGAACTTCGAAATCGGAAGCCGAAGACCAGCCTGGAGGTCCTCGACGTACAATGCCACCTGGCCCGCGGACAGGTTGTTAACCCGACCCCCGGCCCCTGGGGCGAAAAGTCGGAACTGCTCCAGGATATGATACTGATCCCGAAGCCGATCAACATTCGACCCCGAAAGTGAGGAAACCTCAACTTCCGGAGTCGATCGAAGGTCATCGGTCGAGTTTTTCGATCGAGCCTCCTGAGGTGAGGTTCTGGCCATGACACCAGAACCAAGAAGAAGACAAGACCGAAGAAGAAGGAGAAGGAAAAGAAAGGGTTTTAAGGAAAGCAAGAGCAAAGCAGAAGGGGGCACGAACCCCGGACGAACCCTTGCGAGAGTGGGGGTGGGGGCAGCTGCCGGCGACGACGGAGAGACCGTTTGGGCAGAGTCTCCACAGCAAAACCGTCAGAAATGAAGCTTCGAGTACAAGTGACCCCATATATATAGGACTGTTCGACGGTCGGGATGTCGCCGCACCAACCAAGACTTCTCGGATGGGCGACATGTGGCAGCATCCGGGCCCTCTTTCGGTCCGGTGGTTCGGCGCACCCATCCCGGAAGGGCCACGTCGCCTTCATTAATGTGAAGGATGCCGGCCCAACAACCTCTGACGCGTGGCGGAAGGGCCGCGATTCGGGATTAAATCGCCCGCGGGGATTCGCGTCCCCGATGGGACGCCTGGCAGCGGCCCGCGCTCCCAAAATCGACACCGGATGATGGTTTGCATTCCCCAAAAGGTGCCGGACACCCGATCGCCTGACACCGGATCGTTCGGCATCCGATCGCCTGACACCGGATCGTCCGGCACTCGATCGTCTGACACCCGATCGCCTGACACCGGATTGCCTGACGTCGCATCATCGAACAACGGGACACTTGACATCGATTTGCTCGGATCGTCCGTCGGTGAGATCAGCAAACTCGGGCCAGGACGCAGTAAAGAATCCACTCCTTTCGCCCAACGTCCCACCCGCGTGGAGAAGCGGGCCAATGCGACATCAGGCTCAGGAGTGGGGGGGCAACTGTTGGGATATACCGACCGACTCCATCCGACCGACCGACTCCGTCCGACCGACCGACTTCGTCCGACCGACCAACTTCATCCGACCGACCGACTCCATCCGACCAACCAACTCCACCCGACCGACGGTGGGCGACACCAACAGCGACTATCGACTGTGCCCCGATCGAAACGGATCGGCCTAACGAGCCTACGTCACCTCCGATCGCCTGAGAGCCGACCCCCCCGTCACCGACTTCCTATCGGGTGGGACACCGCCGACTCACCATCAGTTTGGATGACTGATGTCCCACCTCTACAGGCCCTCCTAGACGCCGAATGAGCGGCATGGGCTGCAGTCCCATCAGGTAAACGTCGTACGAACACCAGGGGGCATTGTCCTGTCAGGAAGTCTGGGGCGCTGTCCTGCTAAGGACGTGAATTAATTCCTAGGACCTGTCAGCTTTGTCAACGACGTGACAACCTCCGGCGATTTGACAACTCTCCAGTTGTCTACATCACCAACGGTGAGGCCATACCACCTCCTACTATAAATCGGGGAAGGCAACAGTGCTAGAGGTCCCTTCGAAAAACTCTCAAGCTCTCCCTCTCTCTCTCTTCCTCTCTCTCTCTCGTAGAGCTCTTTGTCTCCTTTTCACTGTTGCCTAGTCTCCTCTCTGACTTGACCGTCGGAGCCGCCTCCGATCAGCGTGGACTTTCTTTTGCAGACGCTCGTTCCCGACGATCAGGCGACGAGGGGATTGGCCGTAACAAGTTTAAATGTGCAGACTACAGTATCACCTCCACTGGAGGATGTATCTGTTTTCTTCTAGCTTGCACACTTTGCAGCGCAGCCAAATAAGTAGGGCCTATTAGGCCCTTGTCCATGGTTAAATCACCATATCCCACAGAAATGTGACTCAGAGTCCAAAAATCATTTTCGAATAGAGGTTCAAACTTTTCACAAAGAGAGAGAGAGAGAGAGAGAGAGAGAGAGAGAGAGAAAAGAAGATTCAAGCTTCATTAAGAAGAACAGCTTGAATTTATATCCTAATGCAAAGTGTGTAATTGCATGCAGAAGATAGAATTTGTAATTTATGTTTTATGTTATAAAAGATTGGATGTGAAAAATTTCACCCTTCCAGTTCAATTAATACCTCAGTAAGATATGGGTGTTTTGAATGGTACTCTAGATTTTGTTGCTACCTTTGATGAAGGGTGCGGCCATCCTCTATTGGCCTACTGGCGTAAGCGTTAGCTTTATGAAGGACAAGGGTTGTATCATTCGCGCAAAAGAAGAATTCACTTTTCTTTGTGCAAATCATCGTTGGATCATTCAATAATCGTTTCATATGTTCATAGTATTTTGAGATCTGTATGGAGCATGATCTAACGATCAATGTTGTGAAAGAGAATTACTCATTCTTTCACACGAAAGATGAATGCAACCCGAACCCTTACACCAGAAGGGCTTGCTAAGTCAGACTCTTTACCACTGGACCAAGAAGCACCACATCTTGCGGTGATGCAATTTTGGGAGTTTAACAAGCATTTCCAATGGAGTTGTGAGCCCGACTAAGAAAAGCAACTTAATAAATGAATTATGGCAGCAAAAAGTAGATTTTTTTTGGGGGGGGGGGTAAAACAAAAGACTTCATTTATAATGATAATAAGAGTATAATTGAGAACCAAGCATGCAGGCTACTTTGAAAGCAAAATAGCGGGCAGTTACAGGAGCCCGTGATACATAAGTACGAAAGAAGAAGATTAGTAGTATATGTGAGGTACCAAAATATACTGTAAAAAAACCAGGTAGTTGAACAACCACAGAGCAAAATGTAAGTACATGAGAATGACAACATGATCAAAGGTGCACTTACTTGAGCCAACGAACATGCTGATCATCTAGTAACTGGCCATAGAGGAACGTAAGGACGAAGCCTCCAGAATATCCATTCACGCAGAAAGCTGAACAGCTGAAATCACAGGTTGAGCAGAGGCTTCAAAAAGTAGTTAATGACAGTATGATACGGCACTTATTCTGCATGGCTAGCTGGACGTATCCTGTTGCATTGCCTTTTTTTTTTTTTTTTTGGTAAGGTACTGTTGCATTGCTTTGGTAGCCATGTCACATGCACAATTCCACATTTGAGGAATTAGGAAAGTTGTTCACTTTAATCGTAATGCATAATATTGACTTTCTTTTGCTATTAAGCCGTCCTAGAATTCCAATGCTTGTTCATCTGCAACACCACACCTCAAGATATTCCAATCTTCTTGAAGAAAAGATAATGAAACGTAGAGATCCATATTATTAATTTAAAGAAGCTAAATACAGTATCCTGAAATCATATAAGTCACGACAAGAGAGAGTTTGATGTTTCTAAAAAGGAAAATAAGAGAGTCCATCTCTCTATCTTCCCTTGAGGAAGCCTTTGCACATCTTCTCCCAAAACTTCCTATCAGGTTCAGCAGCCTCCACTGCTGCCTTGGCCTCATTGGCAAAAGCTCTCTGTTTCATAGATTCAGAACCATTCCTTCAGGTCACGAAGTGGATTTCAAATTGTTCAAAGAAAGAACAACGAGAGAGAACTTACATCAATGGAGTCGCTGCAAAGAAGACGATCAATGAGATTGCACAATATATCTTTTGTGTACTCAGGATGCCCTTGGATGCCCAGTATATGGTCCCCAAGACAGAAAATCTCCACGCCAGTCTTCTCTGAGGAGGCAATCACCTCAGCACCAAGTGGCACCTCCAACACCTATATATTTGAGAAGCAAAATTACACCTATACATTTGAGAAGCAAAATTTTCATAAATATTTAGTTATCACACCATTAATCATCAAGGTTAAGATCATGAAGTGATTTCATGAAGTGATCAATAAATAGTGGAACACAACAAGTTGTGCACACCTAGCTTGCACTAAGAATACTCCATACCTCATCTTGGTGGCATTGGATGATAGAAGCATATGGAGGAATCTCCTCTAACCTGTCGAAGAATCTATGTTGAGGCAGGTCCTCCACCATGATCACCTTCTTAATCCCAATGTCCCAACCCTTGTAAGCCTTCCCAACCCGACCGCCTAATGCCCGGCATAGCACCTAAAACAAGCATATAGAAAGGATTCATTATAGAAACATTGAAAAAAGAGCACATGAAAGTGTTCAAATGGTCGCTTACTTGGTGGCCAAAGCATATCCCTAGAACTCTCTTTTGCGTTGCATCCAAGGTTTGGAGTAGAAAGCAAAGTCTTAAGATCCAAAGGTCGTTTGCATAGGCATCGTGGGGGCTACCACTGATCACGAAGCCGTCGTACTTGTGGAGATCTTCTATATTTGGAAACTGTCCTTCCACCACCCTGAACAAATCCCAGTTCTCACCTTCTTCTCGAAAGGCTTGTAAGAAGACATTGAAGTAGCCGTCGTACACCTTATTGACGTAGTCGGAGTCCTTGGCGGCTAAGAGGAGGGCGTATCTCTTTCCTTCCACTAAATCCATGGTACTTGAAGAAAGGACAAATGGGTGGAAAGAGCAGGGAGATAGGGGTGTGGTAAGGGGGTTTTAGTTCTGAAATCGATTGAGGTGAGGAAGCTCGTGGAATTTATATTTATAAGGATAGTAGTTTGGAAAGGCAAGTTGGCTTTCGAAGCACCATGTAACGGAAAGTGTTTCTAGGTCCAGAATCCGGATGCAAGCCAAAAGTGAGAGAGATGCCACAAGGCATGACACTTGGAAGGAAAGCAAGGAGATGTATCCTTCAAGCCAAAACTTGAATCCACATGTCCGGTGTACTGCACCACCAACAAAGCTTAATGGCTTGCTTTTGCGAACCAGCTGTTCCTTGTATTGGTCTTATGCCATCTATGCTAGCTTATGTTGCCCAATTTGGTGAAACATATTCTTTGGTAACGGAGACATTTTTTTGGTAGGCAACGGAGGCATAATTCATAAGACAAGGAGTTTTCTCCTCCCAGGAGGGGATGATGACTAACATTCTTCAAAATAGGCTTCCTGTATCTTACCAAAAAACAAATAGGCATGTTGTATATATTCGTATATTGCATTCACTTATGTGAAATGTCAAACAACCAAACTCAAATGAATGCTAGCAGAAAATAAAAGGTTCCCCTTGTAAGCACACAGTTTCTATCAAGTTGGAAAAATTTTGATGGTAGATATAAAAAGGGTGGTATTCAATGTGGAACCCATTAACAGGATATAAGGGTATAGATATATTTCAAATTTATATCATAATTTTTACAGATGTATATGCTATGGGTGCAGTGGATAAGGGACAAGAAAGAAACTTATACAGGATGGAAGAATAGGAAAACAAAACTCCTCTCCATGAGCTGTAATTCATCTTGTTATCCTCTTCGCATCCTTGCGTATCAATAGCACTTTTCATGCCGTAGTATTAAGTGATAGTGAAGATCCGAAACCACGTCCGATCATTTGTTGGGAGTTTATTGCTTGTCATACCTATGCTAAGATTTTATTCCTAGTTTATTCTAATTTCCTACTCCACTTCTAGTTGGGATAATTTGTATTTTAGTGCTCATCCAAGTTAAGTTATGTTGAGTCGTAGACTCAATATATAAGAGTTAATTTATCTTATAGCGAAAGAGATGATATTTGGGTTTTGTTACGGTGCTCTTTTAATATTTTTTTATTACGAAAGATATTTAAAGCATTACATTACTTTTTTTATATATTTTATTATTTTTTTAATCTTCTTCCACCTTCTTCTTCGTTTCTTCTAGCCACCGCCCGCCAACTCCAGCCCGCCTCCCCACCTCCCGCCCGCTGCTCGCCTCCTAGTAGTCTTCCCCCCTCCCCCCGATGCTCCTACTCCCTCCGGTTCCTCATGCTGCCCCCTCCCTCCCACGACCGCACCGCCTCCCCTTCCTCTCTTTCTTCTTCTCCGCCGCAGACCCCCCTCCTGCGACCATGCCTCCTCCTGTCCCTCCTTCTTCTTCACCGCAGGCCGTCCTCCCATCTTCTTCTCCACTGTAGGCTCCCCGATTTTTTTCTCCACCGTAGGCCATCGCACCCCCCCAGGCTTTCTTCTTTTCCGCCGCAGACACCCCTTCTGCCTTTCTTCTTCTCCGCCGCAGACCCCCTGCTTTTCTTCTTCTCCACCGTAGACCCCCCTCCGTCTTCTTCTCCGCTGCAAGCCGCCCCCCCGGGTCTTCTTCTTTGCTACAGGCCGCCCCCTCTCACTCCTTTCTTCTACTCTAATGTAGGTTGCACCCCTCCCCTCTCGCGACCACATCACCTCCCTCCTCTTTTTTTTCCTCCACCGCAGACCACCACCCCCCGATACTCGTGCCCCCCACCATCGCGACCTTCATGCCTCCATCCTCGGTGATGACCCCATTGGAGTGGCGAGAAGGCTTCTACAAAAAAAATTATTATTTAATTAATTTAATCTTGATTTTTAAGATATTTACTGTACTAGCCATGCACATCTGGTGCTCCAATCGATTATTGATAGAGAAATCTAAATCATTTATCTTTAATCTGGCAGTCAAAAATAAATCAATTATAAAAGGACTAAACTATCTTTTGTCTTATATATAGTGGGAAAGAAAGAGTAGTTTTATAAAGATGGATAGAGAGTGATGTGAGGAGTTAAAGATTTTTTTTTTGGTTCTCCCAAATAAGATATCTTTGAAAATAGGAGTCAAATTAATTATTTTGATTTTTATTTTTTTTAAATAAATTTATTTTTCATACTCTTTTTTTTTGTTTTAAATTTTCCATTCCCACCACTGTTGCTTGATTTAATTAGTTTTTATTCCAGATCTTAGATCAGCACATTTGATCTACTCCAAGTTGCGTGCCATTCTACATCATTGTCAAGTAGGTGAAGTGCCAAATGCCATATCTAACCAAAGCATCTTGTTTGGCACCGCAATGCCAATATGCATGGAAGTTGGAAGGAATAAAAGGCGGTGTAAACTACTTCAAGCTAAAAGCATACGTATCGTTTGGTGAACTTGTACTAAGGGAATGCTGTTAATTAAGGTAAATTAGCATACTGTGAATTTTTCTTCAATCACGTAGGTGGCCACATGCTTTTTCTGTTTTTCACATTCTAATTAGATTAATGAATCTAAAACGTCCCATACTTCACCCGACGAAAAAGGGAAATATGCCTTTGTTTAGATACTTATAAAATGGTTAATCCAAAGGTTGCAAGGCTGATCATACCTTGCTTGTGCACTTATTCCCTTACGCTTAAGCTGCTAACATGGAGTCATCCACCAGTGCAAAGCTCTTCTTTGGTTCTTAGCAAGAAACGTGGGATTCTTTCAGCCGTACCCAGTAACACATTTTTCAACTCGAATCTCACAGCCGCCCATTAATCATTTCTTTGGAAGTGCTCATCCATGCACCTTGTTCATTGATCAGTCTAGGTTCGGGGATTCTGAGGCTGCTGGTTGAATTCATTAGAACCAAAAAAGATCATGCAAGCCTCAGTATCTTCCAAAAGGAATCGGAATAAAGGGTTCAATTCCCACCCGCCTGGTTCTTGGTTATCGGTTCTTTGATGTTTCCAATGGTATATATTTTCATTCCATTCTCTGTTTACTAAGAATTTCAGCTTTATAAGAGCGCAATAGGGCAGTATTAAATTGTTTTTCTTTTAAAAAGGTCAGGGCAGTATTAAATTGTTATTTTCACGTTTAGTGCATTTTGTTTGAGCTTCCTTTCATGTTTTCTGCTTTGTTTAGAGCAAGCAATGGGCATATGCAAACATATAAAATGCTTTAATTCGTTTTAAGAACAAAATCTAATCTAATAAGGAGATTATTATGAACTAAAAGATTTTATTAGGAGTCTATGATTTTAACTAATTGGGTGCATCCAACAAACAGGGATTCGTAGTAAAAAATGAGATTATCGATGGATATAAAAATAACTTCTATTCTCTAATTTAGATTTATTTTTTTATTTTGATTTGATATTTTTTATTATTTATATTACTACATAAGAAGGCTAGATAATTTTTTATTTTCCCTAATTCTAAATCCTTGGAGGGAGAAATTCATTTTTTTTTTAATTCGTTGGTTTTTGAGCATATTTGCCAATTACACATAAGTGGATGATATGAATTACTAGCCTTCTCTCAAATAGACAAGGCATGAGCACCTGTGGAAACAAAAAGTAATTAAAAGTTGATACTAAATGCCTCTAGCTTTTATGGAAAACCTCATTTGGTTGGAGGTATGAGCATATATACCAAAAAGATAGGAGCATCTACACTGAAAAGGTAGAAAGTTAAAATAAAACTAGAACTTTGCATTTTTTCCTCTTAGAGCCGATTTGGTTGGAGTTAATCTAGTATGAAAAAATAAATTACACATCAGATTATCATATTTGATATGAAAAATTGACGAGAGAAATGAAAAAATAAATGATGAATGCCATGTCTATTTTCTTGAGAGAGAAGATAAAATAAATACCACCAGAGGGGTGGTATTTATTTTTCCACACTAGATTATTGAGTGAAAATAATTTCAAAATATCATTTCTTTATGAAAATACCCCCACTCGTATTATATTAATTATATTATATAATTAATATTAATTATGTTAATATTATATTAATATATTATAAATATTGATATAATGATTTGTAATATTTATTAATGATAAAATATTTAATACATTGGTATATTTACTAATAAAATATTAATTATTGATAAATAATTAACAAATATTTATTAATTATCAATAACTCTGACATAGGATTTATTAATAATTAATATATTTATTTATGTATTGAAACATATGACATTTATCTATATTAAGAAATTTTTAATATATAATTAATTAATTTAAAAAATATTTATTTACTCACATAAATAAATTTCAATATTTGAAAGAGTCAATATTAACAATATTTGTGTAAGTGGACCATAAATGCCCATAAATGGACTAAAAAGAATATTATTTTTTGAATTATTTATTCAAGGAATTGCCATAAATTTGGTAATATTTGCATATAAGATTATCTCTAATTAAATATAGCAATTTTTCTAATATAATTTTTAAAAATAATTTTTTCACTAAGCAAAACATGGTAAAATGTATCTTCCCAGCTATCATTTTATTAAATAAATAATTCTTAAAAATTGTTAGATGATCCTATAATTTGACATACCCAACTAGACGAATCCTTATAGAATGTCCATATATATAGGTATTTAATTATCTATAAATCATCTAATATTAAAGCATTATATGTATAGAATTTGGTACTGTAAACATCAGCTAAATTTCACGCCCACCCCATCATATCATACATACATACACATATATAATAATAATAATAATAATAATAATAATAATAATAATAATAATACTTTATGAAGAAGTATTGGAGTGTTGCCAACTCAGCTTCTCAAAAAAATTTTGTTGTACCATTTGGAAAGAATATCTCTTCACATTAAATTATATGATTAACGCCTGATATTATTATATTCTTACAATTAAAGTCTGACACCTCTTCACATTAAATTATGTTATTAATATATGATATTATTATATTCTTACAATTAAAGTCTAGTTATATAAATAGTTGAGAATATAAAGTGATCTCAAAAATTTAAATGAATATTTATATATAATTTTTTTCAATCTAATCAGATCTAGAAAAAAAATTATATTCATACTTACATCCGGTTCCACGCAATGCGTGGATCTTCGACTAATTGTAAAAGAAAGTAATTGACGTGTTTGGGTTGGGAACTGAGGCAACAATTATAAAGGATATTGAAGAATCTCTCTCCCCTCAATAAGGATTAGGCATCAGTGTGTATCAGAGCATATTTTTATTAAAGAGAGAAATCAAAAAATTAAAAATATATTTAATTGAAGAGAATTGGATTCTAAAATGAGAATAGAAATAAGTAATTCTTATATTAGTCGTTTGATCGAGGGAGTTCTGTTGCATTTCAACTTCAAAAAAAATAGAAATGTGGATATCCTAAAATTAAATTTTTATTTTGTTTTAAGATTTAAATTTTATTTTAATTTTAATTTTAATTATGAATCAAATATGTTGACGGATATAATTATTTTATTTTTTATTTAAATTTATTTAATTTTAATTTAAAATTTTGATTTTAATTATGAACTAAATGCATGCCAATAGTAATGGATAATTTTACCCATTTGCTTCGGTATGATGAACTGAATAGACAAGATATATCATGTCATACTTATCGACAATCGTGCCTCAGGTTATGCCCTCTAGCTAGTGCATGTTGAGTAAAATCTCATTATCTTATTGATAGCGCGTGCTTATGCTGATGTGGTGTGCTTGGCCGCGCTGCGAAAGCTTATTAAACTAGTGCATTGATACTATTGTGGTGCACCGAGAAACTATTGGTTAAAATTATTTTATCATATATATTTTAAATTATTTAATAAAAAATTATCATATTATTTATTATTGAAAAAAAATATGTTGTTACCCTAACTTGATTGAAAATTTTGAATGAAAAAAATTTTATTGTTAATTATGATTGATCAGCTAATAACTTTTATTATTTTAAATAAAAAAATTTATTTTTTTAAATGATGTGATGGCTTCTTATTAGATAATCAAAAATACATATGGTAGAATAGTTCTAATCAGAAATTTTTTTGATGCATTAGATAAATTTTTTATATAAAAAACCTCGTGAATAGAGAAGTTATTTGATCTTGAATGAGTAATTCTTTGTATGCCGCATCCAGTATAGAAAAAATACACCGTTCTATTTGATTGGACCATGTAGTCATAGTTTTTCAATGCACATTTAATGCATGCATGTCCACTTTTTTATTCAAAATTTTGAATGATAAAAATATTTTTTTCTTCTGAAAAAATTATGACATCCCGTAGCTATATTATGACATCCTGCTATCAAATTATGACTTTCTGCACATAGGATATCATGAGAGATATTTTTTTTATTTAAAAAATTCATAATTTTTAACGATAAAAATATCTTTATCTTTTTATGATTTCTAAAAGAAAAATTATGACATCTTATATGCAAAAAATTATAATTTGATCACGGGGTATCATAATATTATCGTATGATATCATAACTTTTTTTTAAAAAAAATATTTTTATCATTCAAAATTTTAAATAAAAAAATAAAATAATATATATTAAATATATATTAAAAAATAATGGGTACGTGTTGGATGGTGCACTCCACTGTAATTTTATTACACTGCATGTGACTGGTGTATAAAGCCTTTCTCGATCTTGAATTGTTTAGACGCGAGAGGTAACTTGGCGGCTGACTGTTGGGCTGATCCACGGACCGGGTCCGTCTAATAATTAGAGCCCACGACCCCACGAATTGGCCCATTCTTTTCCCGCCTCCTCCCGATATTCCGATCCACGAGATATCCCCTCGCTCGGCTCACGCTGCTGTCGTTCTAGGGATCCTCGGCTTCCCTCTGCTAGGATTCCGATCGGGGGGCACGTTCCTCCTCTCGGCGCCTCCACGGATGAAATGAAGCTCACGGTGAAGACATTGAAGGGGAGCCACTTCGATATCGGGGTTCAGCCCATCGATACGGTGAACTCCATCCTTTTTTTCTCTGTCTTCTCTGTTTTTGATTACGGTACCTGAATACCTGATCTTTCTTGCGTGAAATATTCTTGTTTCCTTTCATCCTTTGGGCGGATCATTGATGTCGGCGTTTTTGCAATGATTACTTGAAGGCTACATTCTTTGGAAGTTCTTCAATCTTGGTTTTCTTTTTTTCTCTTCCTTTGGGTCTTTCTTGGGGTTTTCCTTGAGACTTTATTAGTTCCCTCTTTCGCATAAATCCAGGGTTCTTGTAACGTTTTGTTTTTGGTAGGCTTGTAACGTTTTGTTGAAAGCCACATTCCTTTTTTTTTTTTTTAAGAAAAAGACATTTTCGGTTTCATATAATAATTCTTGGTTTGCGTCGAGTTGTTGGCAGAGCGTGGGATTCGTAAAAAAACTTTCGAGGGTAAATAAGGCACCTTTGGTCAATAGTGGTTTATGGAATCCTAATTTTTCTTTTCTTGTTTTTCTTTCCCCTTTTTTGTTGAAGGATGCTGCTTCAAAACTTGGATGTCTATATCGAGCTTTCATACAAGACTTCTTCTGTCTGTTGGAGGATTTTTAGATTTGAATTTTAGGTCAACGATATAGAGGGGACATTAACATTAGGATTAGATATGGGAGAACTAATAGATGATTGAAGACGATTCAAGAAGATTCATTAAATGGAAAATTTTGGTGTAGTTGCAAACTGAGATGGAGTTAGACATAGGAATAATAATAACATTTGTGCAACCAATCTTAATCTTGATCTATGTTATGATCACAGTTGCTTATTCTTTGACAACCATTATAGTTGAAATTTCTCCAGTTATCCTTCTACATGGTTTCAAAAATCTCCATCATCTGAATCCTCTCATGTTTCCCCTCACCCACACCACGCACACAATTTCCTAACCCTTGGAAAAATTACTGTTCCACATCTCATCCTTCTGTATACCTTTTCCACACCTTTTACTTTTAGTCCATGATCCAAGTCACTTGACATTAACCCTGTGGTCTCCACCTTTTCCACCTCTACAGAATTTCTTTATTCACCTTCTAACTTATTTGCACCTCCTTATATGCTCTTCACATATCTTCTTACAACCTGGAGACTCCTATCAGTAATTGTAAATTCTTGCTGTCCTCCTTTTATGAAAAAAAGAGTTCAGCATTCTGACTTCTATTAGTCTTCTATTTCCTTCTTCAAAGCCATATGATGATCAACTTGTGAATTCACTACAAAGAGCCAAAGACTTCCTACACCAATGATTATGATGCATCTAATTTCCTAAGTTTTTCAAACTCTTTCACCTTGAATTTTAGTTACTAAACTAGGAGTAGGTGTTGGAACAATTCTATATATGGAAGCAAGCTTAAAAAGCTCAACTGGAAAAAGAGGGAGTAGCAAAACACTAGCTCAAAGATCTCAAAAAGCAGCTGTCATTTTGCAGGCAGTTAAGGTATAGTGCCTAAGCAACATGCAGCTGTTTAGGTGGGTGCCAGTGTGATTCATCTACAGAATAAAAAAAAGAGAAAGACAAAAATCAAGATAATTATAAAATAACAGAAAATTTAAATAGCTTGATAAAATTTCAGAGAAAATGAAGAAAAAAAATATAGACAAGGTGGAACAGTGGGGGCTTGGGCTTATATGCACCACTTAGCACCCATTTTGCTGCTTGTCTACATATGAAGGTAGCCTTGATCCTATGTGTGGTCGCCAGGAGGCCCCAAATGTGTGTGTGTGGCTGCACAGATGGCCATTTTAAAATAGTGCTTAGCTCTTATAGATTTACAGTCAACCTTAACTATTTCAATCATAACTTTTTTTGTCTATAAAAATTATCATTGGACAACCAAGACTTTTCAATGCTCTCTGAAACAACTTGCACATGCCTCTGACTGAACCTTCAAACATAATGGGATCGTGAGATTCAGCTTTTCTTCAATCTATTATTTGTTGATCATGCGAATTCAATTCACAGTGGACATCCTTGAAATTCTGGAAAGTTCTTGCCTATCATTTTTGCAGCAGTCCAAATCTAAATTTTATTTTACTATTGATTAAAATATCATGCAAGCATAATTCATCTATGTCATCTATGTTTTCTATTTCAAAATCATTTGGGACAAACTAGCGGCTACCAGATGTCCAATATCTGGTGCTGCCTAGGAAGTATTCTGGGAATGATGTAACAATGGAGCCTGTTTGGATATTTCTATATGATTAGACTGAAAATCCTGCAAAAATTGGGCCTGTTAGCCTATCTAGTTCACATCTTCTATGAACCTGTCCAAATGCCAACCTTTGGTCTGTAGGAAGAAAATAAAACCCATGGAGGTCTTTTTTTCTTCCCACTGGATTTGGGCTGGGAGGTGTTTGGTTGATAAATCCATGCTTAAATACGCAGCTCAATCCACAGATTTTCAGTCCATTCCTATAGGAAAATCTAAACAAGCCCTGATACTTAAATAAAACCTAGGTTTGAATAGGACTAGATAAAGTTCGACTGGGCTCTAACTTTATATCTTGTTGAGATAGATTCAAATTTGCAAATTTGCATCTGGCTGGATTTAGATACAAATCCAGGTGGTTAGTTATAAATTCTGCTGCATAGTGATCTGGATTCAGATTTTGTTGTTTTATTTTTTCCCCTAGATTCAGATTTGAAGTTAAATTATAGATAAAAGCCCATTAAGCTTGCTAAGCATTGCACCCTTAAATCCTGATTGTCTCTTTTTTCTCGCCTTTTTTCTTCTTCTTTCTCAACCACAAAGCATGCCTTATTTTCCCTTTGCCTGCACCATCCAAGCTCTGTGAGCTGACAGCCATATCCTCAGAACTGATTGCCAATCCCTGAGCAGTGGCCGTTGAGCCTGGAGCACCAATAATTGCTGCCATTGACTTCTGCCTATGAAGGGCTAACTGGTGTCTACTGTGCCTTGAGTGTTGATAGGCAATCTGAAGAGCTGACCTTTCGATTCCTAAGCATCAGTTATGGACCCAAGTACCAACCACTGCCACCATTGATTTTAGTCCTAGGTTGGGCATATTGTGGACCATCACTACCACTGATCTCTGCCCTAATATGCATTCCCCTATCCCTTCTCCCCCCACTCCCCCCCACTCTCTCTCTCAGTCTCTCTCGATTTTTTCTCGCTTCTAGCTATCTATTTAATTGTCGTTTTCTATTCTTGGTATTTAAGACTAAATATTGAATATTTATTTTTGTTGTTTTAGTTGCTTCACTGTTTAGGGCAATTTATATTTGATCCATTCTTTCAGATACTATGGAGACCCGTGAGCTTTTCTATAGTTGTGCCATATGATCTGCTTATTAGTTGCTTGAAGAATTTTTGGGTATATTAGACAACAATTCTCCACAAATTTCATCGAGGTGGGGACACTTAAATTATAATAAACATTGTTTGGTTGCCTCTTTAATGACCTATCTTTTTTAAAAATCTCATGAATCTTGATTACATGGCAACTACTGCTTGTCTGTTTCTTCAGCACCACGCAAGCATTGTCTCTTTTAAAATAGCAGGTATTAGCTAGAATTTTCATGAATAGTAAAATTCCCTCCTAAGTTACTTGTCATATAATAAGTTGGTTGGTGAAAATCTTGGTAAAAGTTAGCAAAGGAGAATTATTACTTTCTGGTTTTGTTTGTCAAGTGTGCAACTTATTAATTTTCCAAAGTAATCAGTTGTTGTTATTAGTCTCGTCTCAAAAATCCTATTTAGATCTGAACTGATATCCGATTCTTATCCCTATCCATGTAGAATGTAACATAAATAATAATTATGTCTAATTTGTATAAAATCTGTTTAGAACAAATTTGGATATTGGGATATGATTCATATTTGATTCCTATCCACATGCATTTAAAACAAATTCAGATACAAATTTTGGTATTTTTTAAATATTTGTCTCCACATTCATAGCTACTGAATAAATATAGATATACGAATATGTGATCCATATTTGATATGCTTTTAGCCCCGACCAAATCTAAAGCAATTGCCTATATAGATTAAAGCATATAACATGTATTTGGATGTTGATCTGGTCATTCAAAATTGATGAACAATGGGTCTATGTCTAGATGCTGAGGAGAATGTGGATGTTGTTCCTATCAAATGGTAAAACAAAATCTCTTCATTTATGCAAGCAAGCAATTGTAGTCAACTCAAGAATGTAAATTCCCTTTCTTCATGTGTCTATTAGTAAGCAAGTGAAGACTTAGCTATATTTTGGTTTTAGCTTCCTTTCCTCCCTAAGGGGCCATTGCTTGGTGTACATGGTAAAAAACTTGGTCTGACAAATGGAATGGCACGGGCTTAAGTCCTGAGGCAACAACTTTGTTCAAAAAAATGCTAAAGGGTAGGTCTGTCCCCAGGACCCTGGATTGCCTAGACCATATGTAGGTAATACTGAAAGCTTCCTTTAGTCCCTTGTAAACAACTAATGTACTGCTTTGTTTTTGTTATTGACTTCAAACACTGATGTAGAACTTGTCGCAGCACATTCATTTATTTTCCTTTTTTGTCAAATTCGATCTCTTATAGGATGCAAAGCAATCCTGGAACCATCATTAATGAAACTACAGTTGTTATTTTTCAACTTGAGATCTCCATGTTGGTCATGGAACCATACATGCCATAGATGTTTTTGACCTAGGCTCAAACAACATCATGCTCCATGCTCCTATGTCTTGGTAGTGGAAGGATAAATGGCTAGACACTTGGTTGGAAGCAATACATACCCACATTCTAAAAGTCATGGTATGTAATGTAGTCTCTCTTTTTTTTTTAAAATAAAAAGCAGTATGATTTTTAATTTAGAAAGAGTAAAATACCTTATAGTTCAAGCATTAAACAGTATTTAAGAGACATATGATAAATGGACTCGACTTCTTTCACTCTTGACTTAAATAACTTTTTACTTAAAGGGAGAATTAGTTAACAAATTAAATGCTTCACTCAATCAACAAACAAGGCATCTACTCAAGACAAAGTTGGTCCCTAGGCACTGTGATGTTCATCTTGCCTAGAGGCCTAGGAAGCTCTAGGTGCCTAGGTGGTTGGCTGGTCGAAGTGCCTAGGCAGCCACCTATGGCAACATTATACTTAACATTTAGACTACACAAATGCACTTCTTTTCTGCTCTTGCCAAGTTTATACTATATCATTCGAGGGGAACAACTTTATTGGGTTGGTGGATGGTTGGCTTTTTGATATTCACTTAAGACAATTGCAATCTATGAGGCAAATTTGCTACTTTTTCTCTTTATAGTGAAATCCGGTATTTATTGTTTCTGAATAGTTATATTTTACCAACAATCCACAAATGATATCGCCAAAATAAATAAAAAAAATTAGGGATTAAGTGAAGCCTGCAACAGCATTACCGACTTCACTCGATTCCCTAAAAAAATCGAAATAGGGGCTTTTGATCGGCCTCCTCTGGCCCTCCAGCAGCCTCAACGAGCCTCCAAAGGCTCTTTCTCCCTCTTCTCTCTCCTTCCCTCCTCCCCCTTTCTTTCTCTTTCTCTTCTTCTCTTTCCTTCTTCCTCTCTCCCTCCTCACTGGTCCTCCAGCAGGCACAGCGGCCCTCCGACAGCCTCAGTAGGCTTTCAGAGGCTCTCTCTCTCCCCCCATCCCTCTCCTTCCCTCCCCTCTTCCTGCCTTCACTTTCCTTCTCATTTCCACCTTCTCGTCGATGTCTCATTTCGGACGCTGAAACCATCCCGGTCCGCCACCGGTATGGTTATAACTAATCTATGTCAACCAAGATTTCATATAAAATATTAAAAATCTTATTTTGTGACACTTTCACCGAGTTTGTATGTCTTGTGAATATCTTATTTTTTAACTTATACTTTCATCAAGTTTGTATATCTTGTGAATTTGACTGGTTCTTGCTTCTACAATGTTCTGTTTTCTTGTACTATTGTCTTATGAAGAAGATAAACTAAGCAAGTTTTGGGTATATTCCGGTCCTGATACAATTAAGTTGTTGTGTTATCTGGTGATCTGTTTCTTCCTTGGAATTCATCATATTCAATATCTGTAACATGATAATTATAATTTTTCTGGTGATTTTTTTGATCAGTCTGAGCAGGAGATGTCCCATACCATCAGCGATACACCTGCTGAGCAAGAAGCAATTGCACAAGTATGTCTCTCTTTATCTTTTAATGCACCTTGACTTCTCATTTTGCTATTTTATACTGCCTTAATATGCTGCATTTTAATAGATGGCTTCGATCATGCACATGTCATAGAGGCATTCTTAGCTTGTGACATGAATGAGGAGTTGGCTGTGAATTATTTATGAGAACATGCAGGTGATGAAGAGCAAAGGTATCTACCAGATCTCCATATTGTTGTGTTCATCCTATGTTCATTTTGCGTTATGTGATGCATCAACTAAACCAATATCTTCCTTGGTCCAACAAAATTTCTGCTGTGCATGACCAACTTGCCCCTATAGCTTTGCAATCTCTTTTAAGCATAATAGGACCACGAGAACTTCAGTGTAACTTCACATGTTTAAATAAACAAAGAATGAAGTGGATCGGTTTATTTGTTTATTTTATTATTTTTTTTTAAGAACTGGCAAGCCAATTACTCAAATGACGTGTAGAAGGTAATCTTCTCTAGAGCTTGTGGGGCTGGATGGACTCTGGTTTCTTGCTTATAGTAAGCTGGATTAATCTTGAAGGACCTCAGATTGGTTTGTGAGTTAGTCATCTGAGCAGAACAACTATGTTTAAAAACTTTAAACGAAAAATTTGTTTGGTCTTGACTGAACCAAAGAGTTCTGTTTTTCCCCATTTTGGTTGTCTTGTACCTTTGGTGATCTCTGGTTCCAATTTTAGCAGTTTCAGTTCAAAATTATATAAAAAAATGCATAAAATTAGATGAAAAATAAAGGAAATTAAAATAAGTTCAGGATCATTTAAATTATGTTGTATATTGTTTTGGCACGGCACTGTTGGAATTCTTTTAAGATCATCTTTGGAGTGTAATATGGTTGGCAATGCAAAGTATGACATTCAACACCTATAATAACTGAATTTTATTATAGATGACTGATAAGCTATTGAAAGAGTTAGTTTTCTTTCAATCTCTCTAGAACATAATTGTGTGATTCTTCCAAATATAATTTAATAATGAGAATACTTTCTGATGTTTAAGGAAATGAAGTAATGGTAGGGAAATTAACTAAAATAGATTGTATATACGATGACTTCGCACCATAAGACAATCCCATCTGAAAACTCCATATATGACCTAGTTTTGGATTGCTTCTGGCTTAAACCAATGTATTTTGTTTCAGTTTTAGACTGTGATTCAGGCCCTTTTTTGTAGAAAATGCTTGTATCATTTTGTGGTCCATGTAAAGACATTTTAACATAATGGGAAGGCTGGCTGGACTTGAATGGCGCCACAATTGTCACAAAAAAATTTATTCCTTTGACATAACAAATGGTTTGTATCAAGTTAGCTTGATGATCATTGTTGATGCTAAAATCTTGCCCGACTATGGTGGTTTGGAGGGCGTTGGTTGATTTGTAGAGATATACTGATCTGCACATAGAAATATGAGAAAAGCTTGCTGAATTGGCTTTGGTCGAGCTCTATGATGCTTAAGTCATGAAGGATTTTGGAATAACAGTGGTGAATAGTAAATATAAGAGAAGATTAGAATAGAATGTTGCTCTGTTTTAAATGGTTTGATTCTAATCAGCTTTTTCAGATTGGTCTTTAGGTACTCAACTTTCTCAGATCGGTCTAGACATGGGCACCGGACTGGTTCACTCGTTACATGATCTGATTCGGCATGAACTGGCACGGCCCATTTGCTACAATAACGGCTGTGCCAGGCACGGCACATATAAGGGGGCCAGGCTGGGTTGGGGGTTTGCAGCCCGCAGCCCAGGTCCGGCACGGTTCATAAAGGTCTAGGCTGGCACGATCCACAGGCCCAACCCGGCCTGCATGCCAACCCGACCTCCTTAAGTAGTCCCCTATAAATAGTCCCCTCTTCCATTCTCACCACATCAATTCACCATTTTCTACCGTACCCACTCCAATTCTCTCTACTATTATTTCTTCAATTCAATTGTAAAAATTCTCAACAATCCGCTATTTTTCTTTTTAATTTTTAGTTACATTATTTATATCAGTCATGACATCTTCTAATGATGGTAATACTTTTAAATATATGTCATGTTCAGAAGATGAAGTCAATTCTAATGCAATTAAAATTCGGCGAGAGGATGCATCAACACAGAATTTTAAGTGAGTGAGGCCATGCAATTACGAAGAAGATTTTCTTCAGGATGAGATTTTAAAAAATTCTGTCCCAAAAAAGCATGCCCCTACTAGAAGAAGAGGAATTTCAATCAAACAAGACTGGCCTCCTGATTGTGGTCCTCGTGCGAAACAAGATTCTCATCATGTTTCTAACTTATTTGATCTTTTAATAATTCTAAGAAATAGAATTTTTATGTTTTTAATTTTGAACAAATTCATCATTCATTGGTTTTTTTCAATTTTTTTCTTTAATTTTTTTAAATTTTAACATACATTAATATTATGAGTATGAATGGATTGAAGATGCAATTTTCTTATTTTATATCTCCTATCTCTCGTATACTTTTATTACTTAATATTTTTTATTTTATATTTTAAAAATTAAAAAAAAGGTCCGTTAGGCCTATCAGGCATGCGGGCCTAACGGGCCAACCTTGGGCCTAGGGCCGTGCCAGGCCAGGGGTTTTGTTTAAACGGACTGTGCCAGCATGGCTAGTTAAACCTTCGGCCCAGTGGGCTTGGGCCGTGCCGTGCCAGGCACGACCCATTACCCATCTCTAGATCGGTCTTTAGGAGCTCGGCCTTTAGGAAGTTCGATTTTGGAGAGCTCGGCCTTTTAAGAGCTCGGCTTTTGAGAGCTCGATCTTTGAGAGTTTAATTTTTGAGAGTTCGACCTTTACGAGCTTAACCTTTGGGATCTCGGTAGTTAGGCTCTCCGTCTTAGCATTGGCCTTGGCTTTCACTTTTGCCTTGGTTTTCACCTTGATCTTGGCCTTCACCTTGGCCTTTTCATAAGCCTATGGATCTGTAAGAAGAAAAAAAAAACTAAATGATATACGAGGCTTGAGATCCTCTCACCATGAGATCTTTGAGCTATGGGAATTTCTCTCCTTTAGAGTCTGTTTTTTTAGTCTCTTCGTCCCTGTTTATATAGACACGAGAGCATAGATCCATTATGATTTGGAGGCAGAAATCAAGGGATTGCCATAACCTCCTTCCTTATATGGGGATTCAAATCAAAGGATTGGCCTGCTTGTTTTGCCCCAGACTTCTGGATTGTTACAGCTTGCCTTTCTTATTTAGATCCCCTTGTAACCACCTAGAATTCAAATTTATTTGAAATCTCTTGCGACGTCTCCACCCAAGATAGGCAGGTCGCTATTATGCCACACCAACCATGAAGTTGAACTACATTCCTGGAAGATTCGCATAGCTTTCTTGTGGTATGTCAAGCACATTTTCCAGTTCAAGACAGGTCATCATGCATTTCTGATGGCAATGTAATCTGAGTTGTTTCCTTGCACAAGCCAACGGCCCAAATAGTTTGTCTTGAATGCAGAATAATTAACAGATAGAAGGAGGGACAGATTATCGATATCTCTCTTTTTTTGATGGGTAATGGGGGAAGTGAATCACTTCCCCCACATTAATTAAACTTATATCTCAAAATTTCATAGATGCAGCTTCTTTCATCACTTCCCCCACATTAATTAAACTTATATCTCAAAATTTCATAGATGCAGCTTCTTTCATCAAACTGTCAGCCATTTTCTCACGTACTTTGTTATTCTCTTCTGCGATTGGTATGCAACCAGGGTGCCATATAAGTTGAGATGTCTAGGAAAAAAGGATTTTTGTGGATGGTCTTTGATTGATATTTATTTAAAAAAAGAATTTGTCGGTTTGCCTATGATGCTTGTAAGCTGGAGTATGTTTCATGAAAATGAACAAATGTTGGAGACTCTGAATTGTTGATAATACATCTCTTGCTTGCGTATTTTGAATTGTAATCGATGTGTTGAGCAGGTTTTTTAGATGTATAAATGCCTGGATGAGTTTTTGAGATGTGTGCTTAATTATGGTTGTTGCGTGTAGGACACTTTCAGACCTCGGTGGTTGATGAATTTTTGGTCCGCAGCTTGTACGACCTGTGAACAAGTTTGGATCAGGTCGTATTTCAATATTTCATATTTTGTTCGTTAGAGGTCCTTATATTGTTGCACCATTCACCATGGTCCAGTGGATAAGGGTGATTAGGTTGGATAATGGGGGCAGCAGGTTGGTTTGAATCTTTGGACCACATATCTCGTTGTCCATGCAGATTTGCTAAAACATCTCATTGAAGTGTTTAGATTTCTGAGAACCGAGCCTGATGCAGAGCTCGCTACCATTTTATTTTCAGCAAAGAACTATTGCATCCAGATTACGAGACAGGGTAGGTGTGTTTGGTGTCCTATTTTAGAAGCTAGAAAGCAGTTAGGCATGCCTCCAATTTCCTTTTTTTTAAAAAAAAAAAAATAATAAAATCATAAAAATCAGATCAAAAAAATATGCTAGGTGCTATTATTTTTATTTTGTATTCTTAAAAATTATTTTTATCATTTATAGAGAGAGTAAATTTTTTTTACTTTCACCATTTTCAAAAAAAAAAAAAACTCATTTTTTTATCATCATCATCCATATTATTTCTATCGTTGCTACTATCGTCATCGTCATTGTTTCCACCACTATTATCATTATTATTATCATGGCTTCTATCATACACTACCGTGATAATTAGTTATTGCTACTATCATCGTATAGTCGGTGCACTCGTGATTATCACTATTATCATATTGCTAGCATTTTCATTGCTATTGTCACTATAGCACAACCATCAATATGCCTGCAACTGTATTTGTCATTATTATGACTATTTGGGCCATCATCTTCATGTTTATATTTGTTTTACAATAATTAATTATATCAAATATATTTATATTTTTAAATAACTGATTTATTTTTTTAAAAAATAAAAGTGAGGCCAACCAGGATCCAGATTTTCTGGTTTTTCTTGAAATTACTTTTTTGACTTTTCTTCTTGCAGAAGGATTTTTACTAGTGTTAGAAAAATCATCTTTTCGCTTAAGTTATAGAAGTGCGGTGTCTAAGCAACATTAAACATGCTATCATCTTATGGTGAAATTATATCCAGAAGGAATTAATGATCAGGATAAGAAGTCCCTTTTACTTTGAAAGGATCTTAAACTTAAATCAAAGGCCTAACAGTACATCATGTTCAAATCTGGAATGCAATGGTTTGATCGGCCAGGTTAGCAGCAGCAACTATATTAATGGTTGACACTAAACTTCCAAGGAAACTATGGCCAAGATTATTGCTTAGAGAATTCTGTAATTAACAAACAAAGAGTTATGTGACAAAGGCTTCTGCTAATTATTCTCACATTCCTTCTTCTTTTTTTTTTTTGCCAATAAAGCGGCTACCTCAAACAGCGCGGCTGTAGGGGCAACCAATACATCCATCATGAAGAATCATTACCTAAAGCTCTTCAAACAATTCAGCAATCCAAACCTCTGGTCTCATGATTGAAAGAGGTGATCAACCATGTTTATCCGATGCCCTAATGAAACAGCAAGCATGATTGGAAATAACCATTCAATCTTCACTCCCCTTGATCATTTACACTCATGCAAGAAACACGAATCTCTCCTTCATCGCCTGTCTTCACTCCAATGTTTGTAAGTTTCACAAATGACTCCGCCCAGCTTGCAAAAAATCTTTCCTGGCTCTCAGAGAATGCCTCTACCTTTCCCTTCGTTCTGGAATCATTGACGAGAACCGAGTCTGATTGGAAGAGCCCCTTTCCAGCCAACAGGTTGCGGTAGTACTGGTTATCAAACAAAGAAGCAGTCACCGGGTCATTATTAACAGTCACAGTGGCACTTGCACCAGCTGGGCATTGTTTGATCAGCTCCATTGCGTAGTCTTTGTCCAGGGAGCTGTCGATGGGCACAAGATTTCCCTTCGGTCCCGCTTGGAACCGCTCGCTGAATGCACTGCAGTGAGCTGAGCCAATGGTGTGAGCTCCTAAGACACAGGTGGGAGACTCCGTGAGCTCAGAGGAGTGGGGGAGCCAGCTTTATTTTCCATGGCTACGAGGATTAGAGATTGAGATATTTGTTACCTGAAAGGATTACCAGGTCGTCTATGGAGAGTCCTTTGGAGGAGAAGAGCTGAGCCATCTCACCAAGGGAGAAGCTGGTGTCTATCATGTTGGGTCTCACGTTCGAAGACGATGAAACCCGTCCATCTCGTCTTCCTAGTGGGACCTGAACTGATGGTCCTCCAGCCTGTGAATAAAGTTGGTCACTGGTAAAGACTATTCCTCTTCTGCCTTTGCTGAATGTATTGAATTACTTCGTTTCTCACGAATTAAGATTCTATGGATCAGTGAAAAAAGATACTTAGGCACCAATTATATTCTGCTACACACTGGTAGCCAGATGGTTTTGAAGTGTCCACAAGTAGTGTTCCATCTGCCTTCTCTTTTTTGCAGCATCATAACATTTTGAATAGAAGATGGTATAATTCAAGAAAGATTTAAATTTCTTATACAGCCGAAAATTTACATGAGTAACCACAAAGCTTTTTTTTTTTTCTTTTTGCTTTTTTGTTTTTTGATGAATTTTGATGGAAATGGGAGGCCCATCAGAGCTGCTTAAGACAGTACATTCTTGTGTTCAGGTGCATATCAGGAATTGCCATGCATGAAATCATGAACAGGCAAGAAAACATTCACCAATTTATAACCAAACTTTTGAGAACAGCAATCTGAAAGAATAACGGCATGCTGGGGTTACAAGCTACAATTGCGCATCACAAAACTAGCAGGGGCGAAAAACAGAGGAGGGGAAAAAAAAAAAAGCTTCTCCTAAAATGCTCTCTCCTTGGGACAACCTTAGATCTAACACAGCATCCATACAAACTTCAAAAAAAGAATCAGAGTTTTGGGAAATATAAGTAGGTATTCGAGAATAACAAGTGAAAAAGATTAAGATAGCCATCGCTAATAATTTTAAACTTACCATCTCCACAGCATCTCTTGCAACCATAACCAACACATCAGCACAGGAGACAGTCCCAGGGCACAACACTTCGAGCAGCCTCTTTGCTGACTCCACCACTTCGAATCCACCGAGGGATCTGTTTGCTGGATCGGACCTCTCAGTCCCATTTCCTTGCACCAACACGGAGCCATCGCAGCCCTGAGATCACTTAACCAATTACAAGGCTATCTCAGGAAAAGCTGGTGTTGGATCTCCTAGTAACTAACCATAGGGTTAAATTTTAAACCATGAGATGAGATCCATCTACCATGCTATCAAATTACAGGACTATCTTAGGAATAGTTTCTGGTGGTGGCATTGGAACGTACCTCAACGATACAATCATGGAAAAGTAGGCGAAGAAGTTTTCCGGAGAGGGTGGGGTCAAAGGCGACAGCCGAGCGCACCGTGTTCTTTACAAGCAGCTCTACATTTGGGCAAGAAAGTGAGTAGAAATCTGTGGACAGTTGTGAAGTGGACGAAGGAAAGAGAGACGCAAAGAGAAGAAATGCAAGAAGGGTAGAGAGAAGGCAGTACTGGGATGATTCGATGAGTTTTGGGTCCATGGAGGACTAGGAGTCTGCGTTGTTTCAGCGAGAGAGAAGTGAATAGGGACGAAAACTAGCCAGCGAACTGATGGTTTTGGGTATTTATTGTGGAGGTGGTAAGGAGGTGGGCGAGGGAGACGTGGCTGCATTTAGTTTCGGTGAATGGTGCATTGGTTGGCAGGAAGCAAGGCATTAATACATGCCTCGTAAAAAAATTGCGAACTATACCACACAGGAAGCAAGGCAATTGTTACTGTTCAGTGCGGCCACAATTCACAGACCATCAATCTCCTTGTTGACTGATTATTGAGCAGCCAATAAAAAAAAAAAAAAAAGACATGTCGAGGAGAATGGGAGGGTTGGTGTCCAGCTTGATATGCGTTGGAAGCCGATTGAACTTAAAAGCTTGAATTATTAAATTTTTGAGTCCACCTTCCATTGGTTATTGCATATGAGGTTAAATCCAATAAAATTTTTATAATCGGATCAATCAAGAAAAAAATTATGATCGGATATATTTCAAAACTACTCATCAAAAAAATAGATGATCATGTGTATTTACACACGCACGTTAACATACGAAAAAAATAAATAAATAAATCCAATGAATATTTGAACGGTTTAAATAAATATTACATAATTATTTTTTTTATAAATATTTTAATTTATGTATGTAACAGACGATGACGATCCGACTATAATTTTTTTTATGATCGATTCGATTATAAAAATTTTTTCTAACTAAACCTCGTATATGATTCTCTTTATTCTTTCTCTCCACACGCTGCTCAATTCCAAATCCCTTTTGAGTCCAATTAACCACTCTCCAATCAAGCTCCATACCCAACCATTCTTGTGTTATTGTCCTACTAGCCCAAGCACCCACTCTCTTTAAAAGCCACACTTCAGTATAGTGTATTGCCGCTCAAATCCAAGACTGACCGGCTCTCCAAAAGCCATGTGTTACAATGTCCCTACAAGAGTCCGCTCTTCCAACAATCATACCCAAGTCCATGTTCAAATCCAGCATCTTGTTCCACCAAGTCTACTTGCGATATCAACTTCGCACACTGCAGACACCATGATTCGGTCTACCAAACTGTGTACTATTCTAATTTAAATGAGCCATCAATTCCAACACTTCTATAACATCAAGATCTAATACTTGTTGGGGAGAGAGAAAGTTTGAGTCCAACTATGAAAAGAGCTTCAGATATATTTAATTTGAATCCAATTTAATTTAAAAATTAAGGCCGTTGAGTTATGAACCCAATCATCTATATGAATACCATGCTGACCATTCGACATAAGACTGAATATCACATGATACTCAATGAGACAACCTTTGCAGATTTCCCACGAAAGTCACAAATAGGTTTAATCTTGAACTGTTCAGGGTAAATTGGAGTGTTGTCCTGAAATTGACTCCAATCCTGAACATTTTATTGGATCAGATCTTTCCCTATGTTAACTCTTGTGTGAACCAAAAAAAATGTCTCCCAAAAATAATAGTAACACAAAAAGCTAGGCCACCCAAACCAGGCCCCGGTAGCCTTTCTATGCAGGCCGTCCACTATTGTTTTAAGCTTAACTAAAAACTATTTTGGAGTCTCGAGTAGCTATTCCGGAACTCTACAGAAGCTCAATTTTGATCCCTTCAATGTAATGTTTTGCTTTGTCGAAGATGTCTAAATAGAAAATAATGCGACGTTGTGGAAAAGATTTGTCAGCATGTGGAATTGAAGAGGTAAAAGAGTGTGCTTTGGGCTAGGAACAGATTTATCACCATTCTAAACAAAATTGCTTTTAAATCTAAAAAGGATAAGCGCTCTTTGCTAGAAGGGCAACTTCAGTCGGAGTCAGCCCTGAAGAGGTGAGATGGATAGAAATTAAAAGATAAAGATCTGGTTTTTTTTTTTCTTTTTTTTACTTTCGTGTGGATTGTAAGTAGAAGCTGGAAAGCTCTAAGGTTATATTTGGTAGCTGGCAACCTATTCAGATTGCTGGTAATTTAATATGATAATCTGGATTACTATATTTGACATATTTTTTATGATAATGCAGATCACCTTGACAATTCAGATTGCTTGGGTTGTAATGCAGATCATCTTGGCAATTCAGATTGCCTCATGGGAGGCAATCTAGATTGCTTTGCAGAGGGGTGGCTATTCAGATTACCACTTCTTTGACAATATTGCAATAAAAATTTTGGACAAAATTATCCTTCAAAAACATCACATAAAATTTATTTCCCAACCCCCCTCCTCACCCCTCTCCGTATGCGCCCCTAGCTCGTGGCTCCGCCGTCTCCCTTTGTCTGTCTGTGGCTTCTTCGCCCTTGTCCCCCACCACCTCCCTGTAGCTCCTCCACGTCCGTCGCCACCACCCCCACGACTTCACATGCATCTGCCGCCTCTCCATCCCCCTAGTGTCCGTGGTTTTTTACATCCCTCGATCCGCTATTTCTCCGCACCATCACCACATGACCCACATCACTTCCATTACTTTTCATCAAAAAAAAAGAAGAGCATCAAAACAAAATTATTGGAGGTATTTTAAAATTTTGATTTCATATTATCGGTAATATGATTGTCATACTAAATATGTGAATCAAAATTTTTAATAATTTTACTGTAACATTATCTATGTGTATCAAATATAATAATTAACATTACTGACAATTTAATGATGACAATCTATTCTAATCTATATTATCTTTCAAGATTGTATGGTAATGCATCAAACATGACCTAAAGAATCTGAATAGGATTCAAAAAATCTTGTGGTTGATGATTGACAAAACTCCAAAGCGCGAGAGATGTAAAATTAGTGCGAGCCATGAGAAACCTTGAATATGAATATAAGTTGTTCTGCAACTTAGTGACCCTCTGCAGGGCATCACCTAAACACCCGATGAAAGCAACTCTCAGTCTAGTGATCCTGGGAGTTATATAAAGAATACTTGGTATAGGATTTGCACGAAGGAAGGTGAGGACATTTTTTTATAGTAAAATAGTCCTATAATTTTGACACTTGCTACGTCTCAAATCTGAAATATAATACAACTATATCATCAAAGAATGCAGAGGTTACAATCGGATCGAATCGGATCATAAACAGATCAGATCAACTACAGATTGGGTTAGAAAATATCAAATCTGAATTCGATCTGTGTAATAAATGAACCATCCGACCTGACTCGTTTAAGCTGTTTATTAAACAAATAATCTGTTTAACCGATCCAACTCAACCTATTTAACCTATTTACTAAATAAATAACTTATTTATCAAAATCAACATGATTTGACCTGTTTAACCTGTTTGTTTAAGAAAATTGATTGTTTTGGGCCTAATACTATTTGAATTTTCACATATTTAGTTTAACCTTAACAACAAATTTAAATATAAACATCAAAATTAGAAATCAAAAATAGATAAATTTAATTTAATAGAGTTAAATAATAACAACAATCAAATGATCAATATAATATAAAAAATAATAACTATTTTTTTATACAAGACTATAAAGATTTAACAAATATAATAGCTTGAAAATGTCTAGCACGAAGAATTAGATATCTATCATTCAATGTTACATAAAACCCAAATAGAAAATTAAATACAGAGGAAATCCAGACCATCCTAGATTGAACAAACATAACTAGCTAGAAATAAGTTCGAGCTAATCTCCTAAAAAGAACTCATTTTAGTTCCTGCATGAAAAATTTGGATTTTAGCAATGTTCAATTGAGTATAAAATATTGATAGAGAAAAAGTCAAGGATACAAACATATGGTATAACTTCAAACATATGGAACTGCTTATCCAGATTCTCATGCATCTCAAGAATGACAACAAGATTATTGCATCTAAAATCATTAGAATAGCAAAGAATGGAAAAGAAAAATCCATGCATATCTAGAAGAGGAAGATGAAGCTCAAATCTGATAATTAATCTACACCTAAATCAAAATGACTACAACCGGTTGCATATATAAGAAGGTCATCCAAGATTGTTGCCGTCATCAAATATATATCCAAAAATCATTATAGCCTCCATATACAAATCTTAAAGTAATCTCAAAATTACTTAAAATTTAAATAAGTATTTAAAATTTCAAATAAAAACAATATAACAACATCCATTGTTCTTAGTCAAAAAAAAAAATTAAAAAGAAGTTCCAAACAAAATACAACATAATAAGATCTCAGCGACGGCTATTGGGGAAGAAAGCACCGGCCATTTAAAGAGAAAAAGGAGAAAAAAATTCTAGATCTCAAACGACCAAGGCACCAACCAGCACAAGGCCCATCAGCGACGACCGTTGGAAAGAAAAGGAGAAAAAAAATGGCATAGATCTGGACTCCCTCAGTGATGGCCGAGTGCCAACGAATATGGCCACCTCATCTCAAGCACCGACGATGATGGAGGACCGAAGGAGGAAACCAAAGAAGAAAATCGAGGGAGGTTTGACTTCACAGTTCGCCTGATCGTTATTAGGAAGGAAGCTAAAAACACCAACCATCGAAGGAGGAGTAGAGTACCTTCGGCTATCATTGAAAAATGAAAAGAAAGTTGGAAGCACTGACCATCGAAGGAAAAGTGGAGGATAGAAGGAGGAATCCAAAAACCCTAGATTTAGAAATCGGATCGGAGGAGGAAAGAGAGTAAAGAGCCTTTTATACTCAAGATGGGACCGAGGGCGAAGGATCAATGGCAGCAATCAATTTAAACTATTTAATGCTTTAAGCTATAGTATTGCGCATTTACGAGTTACAACTCGATCCGATCCGACCTATCCCAATCCATTTATTAAATGGATTAAACGGGTCAGTTGTCTGAAATCTGAACCCGATCCATTATTAAATAGGTTAAATGGATCAACTCGTTTATGATCCAAAATCATTTAATCCAAACTCAAATTTGTTTAAGGTGGGTTGAACGCGAGTCAAATTGGCAAGTCGGGTTGATTTTTGCCACCTCCGAAGGATGCCGTGCTCGATAACACAAAATCAATATTCATAATCATTAATAAAATAAAAGATCTACCATAGATAAAATATAATAAAGAGGTTCAATTTTAATCATTCATTCAGTAATTAAACTAAAACCAATTCAAAGTATTTAAATCTAAAATCAAATACTAAAATTCATATCATAAAATTCATAAATAATTGACTACAAGTTCATAATCATCCAATAAATTAAATTTAGTTATAAAATTTTTAAGTTTACTAGCACATATCCCCAAACTTGGATCATCCATCCTTCCTGGTAGTATTATTCTGTTAGAAAAGGAAAATAAAAGCAAAATAAGCTATAGTAGCTCTGTAAAAATAAAGCCTATACTTTCTTACTGAATTAAGCATTAGTTTTTTCATATAAACAATACATCAATTAGAAAAAATAATAAATATTATAAAAATAGAGCATTTCATAGTATAATATATAAAACAAGTCATAAAGACAACATGCCTTTATAAATCATGAATATTTTACAAATATGATTCATAAATCATTACCATCATATGTTTATATAATATTTTAAAATATTGCTCATAGATATTCATATTATCACTTTATACCCATGATAAGATCATGCTTCTCAATCGATAGAGTTTTATTTTTCACACCAACTTTAAATCCACTAGCGGGGCTATATTTGTTATAGATACTAACTTCAAGTGTCGATCTTCCTCAATTCTAAAAATCATGCATAGCTATCTGAGAGCATTTAAAACTTTATATCTTTTTTAAACAATATAAATATATAGGTAGGAAAAATAATAAAAGATACGATAAAATTTATATTTCATAAATATGCTATTTTTATAAAAATATTTTTATGGAATCATTTTTATCATAATAAAATATATTTTTTATTTCATATTATTGATCTTTTACTTTATAAAAAATATGATTTCATCAATAGCAGATTATATATATAGAAAACATAGTAATTTAAGTGTAAAATCTACTTTTCTAATCCATTCTAGATTTTTAGACTTCCTTAGGAAAATCGGCTAATCCTATTTAAAATATTAAAGACATAATCAATTTCTATTTGATGAATTCAATAGAATTAAATTATAAAGAAAAAAGATTGTTGACCGGATGGTTAGTCTGAAAAGCTATCCGGGCACTAGGGCAGTTAGGGCCTCCTAGCCAAGGCTCAAAATGGATCCACAAGGAGATGGGACTCAATACTAGAATCATAAGTCTTCTTAAAGAGAGAAAGTGGGTGAAGAGAGAGAATAAGAAAGAGAGAGTCCTCATCTCTCCTAGAAGAGGAATACCAAGATCGAGATCATGCCAGAAGGCTCGACCAGCAGTCGATGGCAATGACCAGCCGACAAAAAATATGAGAGAGTGATTCAAAAATAAGGGATCCACCTTTTCTCCATGATTTTTTCGATCATTGGCCAATCACTGACCATCATGACCTTTGAAAAGGATGGTAAGGAGGTCGGACGACATAACCCAAAGTGTGGTTTCAATGGGTGGCAACACCGGTGGTCAGAAAAGAGGAAGAAAGCTCGACCAAAATAAGGGTTGAACAAGGATTTTTGTTTTTCAATGGATTTCCAACGAAATCGATGATCCTAGGCAATGCTTGAGGCCATGGAGAGGAGAGAAATGAAAGAGGACAAAGGATCAGGGCCTTAGATTTGGCAAGTTTTCATCACCAGCATAGTGAATCCGATGGCAGCTACCAAGAAAGGAGAGAAAAAAGCGACGGTGGCTGGCAATCAGTGATCTTTCAAGGGGGAGAGGATTCTGGTAGGACAGGAGGCCTTTTAAAGATGGAGGCAAGCCTCTAGTTGGCTCAAGAATCCAACTCCCATCGAGAGTTGTTGAGGAAGAAAACTCCCTTCTAGTCCTTTCTTTCCTTCTTTATTGTTGTTTTTTGTTCTGGATTTGTATTGGGCTGGTCCAATTTGAGGAGCTGGGCATTGCAGCACTAATCTCAAATAATGAAAGATGCTGACCAATATGCATCCTTGAAGTGAATCATGTCTCACTGGAGTCCCTACCCCATAGCTTTTAAAAGCTGCGTGCAATTCTGCAAGAGGGATTATTTTTGTGGGGTACTTGTCGAGAAGCTACCTTCAAGACCAGCTAGCGATGATCACGGACAAGATAGCCCACACATGTCCTACTTGTTTTCTCTTGTTACGAGTTCTTAAAGTCAGCAATCAACTCCATATAACCTTTTTGTAAGCTCAGGGAATGCCTAATGTTTGTATGTTCTATCTTGATAAGAGTAATTTTTTGTGCACCACGTGCAGCGCAATAGTAGCGCACCATCAATAATATTGGGGCATGTAGTGCATTTAGATAGAATAGATATTTAATGCCACTCAGTTTTTTTCTTTCCCTAATTTTTAGTGATGAAAATATTCTTTCTTTTATATAACAAAAAAAAAAGAATAGTATTATTGCTTTCTAATGCTTTATATGATTTTTTATGAATATATATGACGTTCTGAACCATATATGTGACTTTTTGTATATTTATGACATCTTGAATAATATATATGGCTTTATGATGTCTTGTATGACTTTCTGTGAATATATATGACATCCTGAACAATATATATGACATCCTGAACAATATATATGGCTTCCTAACTCTTATATAACTTTTTGTGAGTATGATATTTCAAACAATATATATGATATTTTGAATAATATATATGACTTTCTAATGCCTTATATAACTTTCTGTAAATATATATGACATCTCAAATAATATATATGACTTTCTGTGAATATATATGATATCCTAAATAATATATATTACTTCTTAATACCTTATATGACTTCTTATGAATATATATAATATCACGAACAATATATATGACTTTCTGTAAATATATATGATGTTCTAAAAAATATATATGACTTTTTGATGTCTTATATAATATCAGAAAATCATATATATGGTTAGGCTGGCAATTCATGTTCACAGATTATAAACGGATTGTATCGATCTGAAGGTATAATATAGGTTAGCTCAATCCGAATACGATCCATTTAATTAAATAGATCGATCTATGAAACACGAACACGATATGAATATACACCGGTTGACACAATATGACCTATTTAACATGATTAATAATCGTGTTGGTGGATCAAATGAATACATGACCTGTCTAATGACCCACCTAATGATCCATTTAAGAGGATCTATTAATCTGTTTAACTTGTTTTAGCCTATTTTAATCTATATAATCCGTTAACTTATTTTAACCTGTTTAATTGAACGAACCAATGTGGGTCAGCCTGTTTAAGACACGAATTTATCGTGTTATAAACGGATCAATCCGTTTATGATTTGAACTCATTATTCCAAATTCGAATTCGTCTAAATATGTATCGTATCGTATCTATATCAACAAGTCGTATCGAAAATTGTCAACCCTATATATAGTTAGGATGCCATATATATTCATAAAAAGTCATATATATTATTTGGGATATCATATATATTCACAGAATATCATATAAGATATTAAGAAGCCATATTATTTATTGAAGACGTCGTATATATTCATAGAAAGTTATATATATTGTTCGAGATATCATATATATATATATATATATATATATATATATATATATATATATTCACAGAAAATTATATAAGATGTTAGGAAGTCATCTATATTGTTCAGGATGCCATACATACTCACAGGATGTCATATATATTATTTAGGATGTCATATATATTTATAAAAAACTATATAAAATATTAAGAAGTCATATATATTATTTAGGATGTGATACATATGTATATGGTTTAGAATATCATGAATATTCACGAAAAATCATATAAATTATTAAAAAATAATATTATTATTATTTTATTATATAAAAAATATTTTTATCATTAAAATTTAAAAATAAATAATATTAAATATATATTTTATTATTAAATATATTATATATTTTAAAATAATTAAATAATATATTACATATTAAATTTATTGCACCGCATGTGTGCACAGAGACTTCCTCATCTCGATAAAAAGGGTTTGTGCTATTCTTCGAGGAGGGAAATTAAAAAAAAAAAAGGAAGGAGACACGTTAGTTGGTACTTGAGCCATACCACACTAATGGAGGCCCCATCAATGATAGGACGGGCAATTATTAAACAAAATGGACTGTTAGGTAATCAAATACGTGACCGGGAAGAATTCTTTTTTGGATAGATTTACATTACAGACAAAGTCGATAAAAAGAAGTACCACATCAGTATGTTCAATTCAACACATCTCCGTCTAACCATCCCAACAAATCGTTATTCAGGTGGTTATAAAATTTTTCGATTCAAAATACTGAGATGATATTTTTTGTACAGCTTTATCTACAGTATGTATGGTACTAAATCTATCCAAAAATTTCCCACTACATGGGACCAACATAAACAGGTTTCCAGCCCATACACAGCCAGTGGGTAGGTGGGTTAAAGGAAAGCTCATTTTCTACAGAAGAAGAAGAAGAAGAGAGAGAGAGAGAGAGAGAGGAAACCTCATTACCTATTTTCGTATTTTACCACCGGTAAATCGTGAGACATTGAGAATCCGGACAGGCATGCGCTGGCCCGAGTTATGCCAACCATTATTCTCAAATTAAAACAGTACATATGAAGTATTCTATGTATTTTCTTGACCAAATTGTACAGTTTGTTTGTTCCTTTCTTTCAACTTTCTTCCACGACCACCAAGAGTAAGAAGGGAACAAGAAACGTCTAGTGATTGAGAGGCCATCCTCGACCCAAGTGTCACACTTATTTGTCTGTATCTCTCCCATCACCCCATTTCAAGTATGACATTTCGACCCATTTGTGTGGTCAGGAGATGGAGGCAGGCTGAACATGGCGATGGAATGGAGGAGGAGAACAGTAGAACTCGTATACATAAACACCCTTGGAAAAGCTCCTTAGGAAACTTAAAAGATCTCCCCATCGCTCCCTCCTTAATTACGAGGGGAGTATCTCCCACCATGGCACTCTTTCATCTCTCGTCTCTATGCCTTCTCTCATTCCACAAAGCACTGGACTCCTCTTCCTCTGCTCTCCCCTGCAAGCCCACTTCCATATATCCAGTCTCCACGACCGATGCGGCTCCCTTTGGTAGTTCTAACATCTACAAAACAAAAAAATTTCCGAGGAAAAGGAGACGACTGGGAGAGTGCTGGGCTGCAGTGGTGGAGGATGTGGACAAGGAGATATTGCTACCAGCGGGAACAGAGGAGCAGCAGGAGGAGGAAGCCGCCGAGGAGTACGACTGGAGGGAGGAGTGGTACCCACTCTACCTGGCGGCCGAGGTGCTCGACGACGCACCACTCGGCCTCACCGTCTTTCACAAACAGGTCGTTCTGTATCGAGATGGTGGCGGCGTTCTCCGTTGCTACGAAGACCGATGCCCCCACCGGTATGAAATTTTGCTAGATTCGTGATCATTTCAGGCATCGAAATCAACTTCTTAATTTCATATCAATCTTTACGTGATGGCGGCATGAAGTAACTAACACTCTCAGAAGACATCACATATCATGCTTTTCTGTTACTCTGCTTTCGTTTCATTTAATCTGCACTGACTAATTGCTGAAATAATGAGATGGTGAATCGAGTCTGGAAACCTTTTCAGATTAGCAAAACTCTCCGAAGGACAGCTGGTTGATGGGAGACTGGAGTGCCTCTACCACGGTTGGCAATTCGAGGGCGATGGGAAGTGCGTGAAGATCCCACAGGTTTGATCACCGGAATTCTCTCCATTTTTCATTTGCTCTTCCGATATCCAGACGATAACTAGATCTTGAAGCAACAAATAGAATAACTTCATACGATGTCGATTTCGTTGCAGTTGCCGGAGGGTGGCAAGATTCCGCTGAGAGCGTGTGCTAAAACCTATGAAGTTAGAGAATCTCAAGGAGTGGTGTGGATCTGGATGTCGGAGAAGAACCCACCGAACGTTGACAAGCTCCCCTGGTTCGAGCACTACGACAGACCGGGCTTCCAAGACTTATCCACCATTCATGAGCTCCCTTACGATCATTCCATCCTCCTCGAGAACCTCATGGACCCTGCACATGTGCCCATCTCACACGACCGAACCGACTGGACTGCCAAGAGAGAAGATGCCCAACCGCTGGTCTTCAACGTCACCGAGAGAACGAGCAGGGGATTTGCAGGGCAATGGGGCCGATCGAAGAATCCGGCGCTGATGAACTTCCTTCGATTCCAAGCACCCTGCGTCCTTTCGAACAACTTGGAACTCGTCGACAAGAAAGGTGAAAAGCAGTACTTCTCGGCTCTCTTCCTCTGCAGGCCATCAGGCCAGGGGAAGTCGATGCTCATCGTGAGGTTTGGAGCGAGCACGAGACCGGTCCTTGCCAAATTGGTCCCTAAATGGTACTTCCACCAGAATGCCGGCAAGGTTTTCGAGCAGGACATGGGCTTCCTTTCATCGCAAAATGAAGTTCTGATGAAGGAGAAGGTGCCCACGAAGGAGCTCTACCTTAATTTAAAATCCTCCGATGCTTGGGTTGCGGAGTATAGGAAGTGGATGGATAAGGTCGGACACGGGATGCCTTACTACTTCGGGCACAAGTCTATCTCGCTGCCCCAAGAGCCTGCAGTGGTGGAACAAGCTCCGGCGGGGCTGGTTGCTGGGATCTCAGCTTCGTTCCCTGCCAAGGGGGGAGTGGGAACTCAACACGCACCGAATCCGGCAAATAGATACTACCGCCACGTCGTCCACTGCAGGGGCTGTAGAAGTGTTGTCAAAGCATTTCAAGCGTGGAAGAATGTACTGCTGTTTCTCACCATCGCAGCTGCGGGAGCTGCAATTCTGGCAGCGGCTCGGAAATGGAAGGTAATTGCACTGGCATCAGCAGCATTGTTCCTCGCTGGTTCATATGCCTGCTCTTCTGCAGTTTCTCTCATCACAACCAACTTCATTAGGACACATCGAAGATTGTGAGGCAGCAGAATTTTATGATTTTTTATAAATGTGTTTGCTAAGATAAACACAGGTGATATGTGCAACTTGCTCTAATATTGAAATTGGTTCCTCCAATTCTCAGCCGCCAACAATTTTGGGGAAGAATGCTTGGGCTGAAAAGAAAACAAAATGATCAGAGATTGGGTCGAAATAAAGCCTTCAGAACGTTGCTTATGTTTAGAATAAATGATCATTTTATAAATGTTACCAGATTTTTACCACAAAGAAAAAGGAACAAACGTTACCAGAGTGAAAGATCTTGCCGGTATTTAGTATCGTACCGAAAATAATTTTTATTTTTTTCTAAAATAGTGAGCCGGATTGCCAGTAGTATATATTATCTAGTTTGGATGATACATGTCGCTTATCAAACAATAAGAGGTGATCCTATTTGGTTTCAGCAGCATTGTTCCTGGCTGAATCTCCTGTCTGCTCTAGTGCAGTTGCCCTCATAATAATAAACTTGATTAAAGAAAACAGATGAATTTAGATAATAAGGATCTCAACCACATCTCTCTGCACTTTATTAAATGATACATGTTATTCTATATGATTTTGAGAAACCTATAGAAAAATGAGAAGCATGCCTGCTGCAGTGTAGATCCCTTCCCAATAACCAACTTCATTAGGACAAGCAGATGAGTGAGGGTACCATTTATCTACTTAGACATGTTAAATAATACAGATTATTCAATATTGCATAAGATTTTTGGGTTCCTATTCGTACGGAATAGGGACTGCGAAGAAGGTTGGACCAAAGTTCTTGAAACAGTTGTCCAACTTGGAAGAATGATCGGTCAGGAAAAGGAGGGACGGGGGTAAAAGGAAGCATCCAATTGAAATTTGGATCAACGTTCATTTTATTGATACTGCTGTATTTTTGTGGAAAATATATTAAGAAACCATCACCAAATTGAACGATCCTGCAGTTGCCAGCCACAAACCAGAACAGGATGGGCAGTAAGCGCTTTTATGGATGGTAAACAGCCAGATAATTCCCCAATATATATCATCCACCTCATGACCTCTGCCGCCTACTGCTCATTATCGATCAAGACTTAAATGGTAATAACAACTGTTATGACTGATACAACACCAGAACAACATGCATGATGAATATACTCCAGAACCGTAAAAAAAGACATGCTAAATCCATGGTTAAGAAGCACTGTTCGGAAGTCCAAATGCTGCTAACCTGGAATCTCCATACTGAAGCACAGATCGCAATCTCAAAATTGTTATAGTGGCGCTGCTCGTCTCACAGGTGCCAATTAATTGTTCTTTCTAAAGCAGCTAATGTTGCAAGAAACAATCAAGGGCAGAGCTGCAAGTCACAAAGAAGGGCAAGGTTTAGGTCTGCTGTGAAGCTGAAAGTAAGATTCTGCTAGCAGCTGCCTGTAATGTATGGTGGATTTTATAGTTCTTGTTTGGCATCCTATACTCAAGCAGTGCACTTCAAAGTCACAGAGTGCTGTACGTTTCTCAAAGTCCAGTGTACTTCCTACAGGCAGGCCCTAGTGGAAACTAAGTTTTTGCTCCAGACAATCTAAACTGCAACTTACAAGCTAATAGGTTTCATGCACACATGGTATCATGATTCCTTCTAATCTAAGTTGCTATTGAAGAGAACTAGAAATGAAATCACAATGAGATTCAATTTCTGTAAGAAAGGAGGTTCTACATTTTATGAAGACTTCCAAAAACCATCAGCACAGGAATATGCCCCTAATTGCATTCTCTCTGACAGCTCACTTTGAATTGTATGAATCACCTTGAATACAACTATATACCGAATCACCAATAACATTACACTTCTCAAAATAATACAACACCACCAGAATCGGGGAAGACTGCCAAGAAGAATATTAAATGGAGCCAATGTTAATGAATGTTATGCTGCCTAGCAATACAAAATGATATGGAAACCAGTGTTTTCTTCTGTTGCCCGCATTTTGCATTAAAATGGTAAATCAATTAAATGACAAAATTGCACCTTCAAATAAATGCTTATTTACTTGATGAACGGGTTGCAATAACAGATCTCTTCCTTTTGCATCCCCAGCTTGAGGCCACCTGGTTTATCTTTCTCTTACTCCCCAGATAGCCTTGGCAGTTGGAAGCCTTACTCCCCAGATAACCTTGGCAGTTGGAAGCCCCACAGTAACACTTGACCATAGGCCCAAAATGCACAAATCTACAAAAAAATGCATATGAACTTTCTGTATTATTCTCTCCAGATTACAGATTTGAATAAGACATTCCATGGAAAGTTGAAGGAATTCTATTTTCGAGCAACCCAAACAATACTAAAAGTTAAAATGAACTTAATGAGACCCTTAAAACAAATAATACATTAAATAAATTCATAGATATTTGAACATTCCTTCTAATACAGATCTATACAAAATATTGCATCAGGTTATATAATTTCCCAATAGCTTTCGTAGGCAATACATGTTATATTCAGGTGGTTAATATCATTGAACACCAAATTATTCAAAAAAGACACCACATTTACAACTTCAGGCATAGATTGGCATATTTCCTGATATATTGTTTGAAAGAAACATGGATCAATTTACAGGTTATCTGGGAGGCATCATATGGAAATTCTTGTTGATGCAAGTTAAAACACAATCACAGGCAAAAGTGTATCAACAAAGGGATTTACACGCATAAATTGACCAGCAAATCATGAAACAAATTGATGAAGCGAGGCATGATTAAGAAGACGCCAGTTAAAACCAGTCACAGGCAAAAGTGTCCCAAAGGGATTTGCGTCCATAAAGCAACCAGCAAATCCATGAAAATTGGAGGCATGATCAAGAAGATGCAATGACTCAAAGAACTTTATACAGCACACCATTCATCAGAACACATGGAGGTACATATGGCTGAGGCACCAAAAATCGAGGCTATTCCTTGCACAGGCCAAAACATCAAAGACTATTGTTATTTTAAAAAAAAGTGGGGAGGTAGGGGGAAATAAAAAGATATCTTTTTAGGGTCCATTTGGTTAGGGATAATCTAGCATGGGCAAATGATTCCCATGCCAGATTACCATGTTTGATATGAAAAGTAGAAGAGAGGGATGGTAAAAAAAATTAATGGGCCCCATGTTTATTTTTCGGAGAGAGAAAGTAAAATAAATACCATGAAGGGGTTGGTATTTGATAAATTTTCGAATGGTGGTAATTCATACTTGACAAAAATACCCCCAATAAAGCTGCATATAGTCTCATTGAATTTGTTTTGATGCCTTTTCAAATTCATTCAATAAAGAGCTTTTGCAAAGAAAATAAGATGGAGATGACATTATGTAAAGGACTATGTAATTATAGTCATTATATAAAAACTAATTGAAGATGACAATACTATCTTAGTATTAAAAAATTATTTTATATTTAAGAATATATTTGTAAATTTGGTCATATTCCTATATAGATTTACCTCCAACCAAACATAGTAATCTTTTTTCAGTATCATTTTCTAGAGTAATTTTTCCACCAACCAAACATCATAAAAATTATTTTCCTCGGTAATCATTTTTTCAAATAAATGATTCCTAAGAATTATCAGATTACCCGGTAATCTAACATACCCCAACCAAACGAGCCCTTAGCTTACTTTTAAACCTTCTAATTTTCATAACCAAACTAGAGTACCCAGACTCATTCTAGTGAATTATATCCTTTTTTTCTTCAAAAACTAATGAACTTTTACCTTGAGGTATACATCACTGTATCAAATTGAAGCAACAAGTATTTCAGGACCCATGATAATTTACGACCAATAATAAAGATCGCTCCTGCTAGAACTATTACAGCATTGATATATTCACCAGAAGTTCAGTGTGCTATATAGTTCCTCTAGATATACAATAAAAACCTTAATAAAACTGAAATTCCGAAGAATGTCTGATGGACAAGAAGTCGTTGATCTTAGCAATCTAACAGTTCATAACAACAAAAGCAAGATACTTCTATAACCCTCATAACTGTCAACATCTACATACTGTTAGATTGTTGATTGGGTTCTTAGTTCTCTAATTGACAATTGCAGTGCTCAGAGGTGCAACTATGACCAGTATGGCACCATGTACATATTGAAAATTCTGAGGAATTTGATGCACAAGAAGCAGTTGACTTTCGAAATTCAACAGTTCATAACAACAAAACCAGGATACTTCTACAACCATTGTGACTGTCCACCAAGTCAGATTGTTGATGTGATTTTCTAAACGACAATTGCAGCACTCAGAGGTGCAGTAATGACCACTTTGACATCATGTGCATATTGGGCCGAAGACAATAAAGTATTAGATACATTATCATCTAGTAAAATACAAATATCTGCGAGGTCACCCTGGTGGTCAGTATACTGCAGTATAACAGCACATGTAAACAGTTACATCTAGTAAGTTACAGTGTGGCTATGCACCAAGTCTTTACCATTTAATATTATCAGCAAGTTGCAAAGCAATATATCAAATTTTCTCATAAATGATACATGCTGCATGCAGAATATAACACATAAACATGCAAAATACAACTATATAAAATCCTGTATACACTACATGTTTCACTAAATCACACTTTGCAAATAAACATTTGATCCTTTTTCCACATATGAGAGATTTAGAATGAGCATAGTAGCACAAATGGGCATAATGCTTAAATTAATCATAGTGGGACTGTTTTTTAAAATGAAGGCCAAAAATAGTCATAGGAGACAATCATTTCAAGTGCAGATTGCAGTGTCAGAAAGAGGAAGAAAGATAAATTAATATCAGTAAGAACAAGTCATTTGTTAGTAAATTCATTGATGGCAAAGTACAATCCAAAAAGCAAAAACAAGAGATACCATCTGTGCCTATGTAACATGCATATTGAACTTTTCCCGATTATTAATTGACAACAATGGCCAACCAAGGATCATCAGATAAAATCAGTCCAGTAAGCCATTCCATGTTTGTACTGACATGTACAAGGCAAAAGAGGAATATCTGACCGAAGATATAATAACACCAGAAATAATTGATACTTTTAGATAACCTGAAATTTAAGCAGAAGAAATCAAGAAATGAAATCACATGATGACAACAAATACTCAGTCATTAGATACCTGTAATCATATGTCAAAGGCTCCCCAACTTCTATGGAGCGAGAAGCAAACACACCAACACGTGTCTCCCCATCAACTTGCCTTAAAAAAAATTACAAAAAAAATGATCAGTCATAGCATGATCCGGGAAAAAAAATAATTTCCTGCTATATGTGAAAGACCTCAATCAATATCTACCAAGAACTGACTAGCTTTGGAAATATTGTTTAAAAAAAAAAAACTTGAGCAGAAATTTGAAAGACGTACCACTTCTCTAGTTTGCAATTAGGATTACAACTGTGGTTTAAAAAACGAGAAGCATTTCCTTTAAAAGTTGCATCAATTGTGAAATCTTTACGAATCTCACACATATAAAAATTTCGATCGCCTCGATGCTTCATGTCCCAAAGTCTTTGCTCACACAAAGCATCATCAATAACTGAAACAGAAGAAAGGAAATAAAAATGTACATCCAAGGACACAAATTCAAATGAAAAAAATGTTGAATGTATTATTTGTCTGTTAAAGAGCATTCTTAATCCAAAACTTACAGTTTATAGATACCATTTTAAAGAAGTCGAACTTCATCTAACAAATTACACAGCAATGCATGCATGAACAAACAGTTTTGCAATGGAACAACAAAAGAACAAACATCAGAATATTTCAGCCAAATTATCTCAAAAAAGGAACACAATAGAATAATTCATTTGAAAAGGCATCCAGAAATTATCTAAATTACATAAAGAGGTGCCATGAGCATCCAGACTATATATTAAATCGTTCAAGTGAATGTTCATTCTCTACCACTACCAAAAGTGGAAACATATGAAGAAGAATGGATATTTCCAACCGCCTATATATGTAAGTCATAAAACTTGCATGTCATTAGCCTTCAAAAAAAGGGAATTTCATTTCACTGCGAGGAAACCAAGCTTCTAGACTATAATTAACTTCAGCATGGGTCAAATGCTTCATTGCCTTCACGCATAGTAAAGCAGACTAGATATCGTAGAAACTGGATTGCAAACTTCAGTTTCTTAGAAGGTCAATCCTCTACAAGCATAATTACAACAGTAATTCAATCCAAAGTAACTATCAAGAATCTCATAACAAGATATGGATTGCAATTTGCAAATGGAACGATTTAAACATCACATGAAATTGCATGCAAAATAGATATAGCATTACGATTGAGGAATTAGCATACTATGTTACATATTGTGTCAACTAAGCATAGTAAACATCATAATGATATGTTACATACAAATGTCAAGGGAGCATAATAAACATATGTGATGTCCATCTACCTTCTCCAATATATTCGATGACAAAGTCTCCCTTTTCCATTGCCTCTAATGCCACTACTCCCCATCCACAAAGTTTTGTCTACAAGAAGATATGCGATATACTGCACAAAGTTAATGACATGGAACAATGAAAACAAAAATACAATGCAAAAGAAACACTAAATTATAATCCATGTTCCCATAATTTCTTTGCAATATTCCTTTTTAATGATAACAATTATTCGGGAAAAAAAAAAAAAAAAACTTTTCACAGATAAAAGGGAAAATACCAGCATTAGCACCTAAGATTCGAAACATACTAACTTCAATGAAGCTACTTCAATCTTCACAAGGATGGCCCTGTGCATATTTATATGGACCGTAATGATATAGTGTGAAAAATATAGATTTCCATTTTACATTATTATATAAAGTAACTAATCTTTAAATCTGACTATAACTCATACAAATGTTATTTACATCCCTGATACCACTGTTTAACTTGAGAAACCTATAATATTATATTGTACAAATATAATGCACAATCTAATCCAAACTATTGCCCTTCAAATAAACATATAAACAAGCTACCCTTGCTTTATCTAAAATATAGTTATATCATTTAAAGTGCATAATTTGATAAATAGAAGGATTTAAGGTACACTTGTACAGCCTTCAGCAAAAACAAGTAGGGACAAAATTTATAAGCTCAACCAAAATAGATGAATAAAGATTGTCTGTCTTGAATACAATAGATGTGTATATCAAGTATTAGTTATGTTGGTTGACATGTACAATATAGATATTGACTTTTAAGTCAATAAAACCTGCAAAAATTATAACAGACTAAATGAATTGCCTCAAATAAAATATTACTCAAGGATTTTACTTTGAAAATGAACTACAAAAACACTCTTGTGAAGGGCAATACAGTATCGTCCCCATAATTAAAAATGATTGGAAAATGGTCAATTTGAAGTTACAATATCAAAAAAAATGCCCATTCATGAAGCATGTTAAATCTTGAATCCTTTGAAAAGTAGATCGTCAATGAATAGCACATACAAGAACAAAGAAAATGCAAAAAAAGAAAAAAACCAGACGAAGGCAAAAATAACATGATTGAGCTTTTAAAAAATGCAACTCGAAAAGAACAATGTGTTGCATGAATATTTGGATCAACTAGAACAGAATTATCACATGAGAGGATTATATTTCCATCCAATGGAAATTTCATGAGTACTTATCCAAATCTTAGAAGGTTGTTTTTAAGTATAGGTGTATTTAACCTACTTTGTAGTATTTTCTAGTTGATTTAGCTGTTAACATCTTGTGAGTACTTGATCATTCAAAGTATGAGATCATAGATATTGATGCCCAAAAGGCATACAGTTTTGTTCTTGTCATAGATAAGCATCTCTTTTCTTCAACAGGATCCATATCCTCTTTCAAAGAGGGGAGTGTTGAACTTTTTCTGTGTTAGAGGAGAGCTTCACCTCTTTGCCACATTATATGACAACTTTGAATATTGACTTTACCCACATAAAATAGAACAAAAATAAAAGTCTTAACTATACCTGATCGATTTAATACTCCAAACACCAACATTTCTTATAAGATGTGAATGAAAAATCCAAGTCGCAATGTGTGTATGCATATATGTGCATATATACATGTCTAATATGCTTGTAACTTTAATTAATAGTCAATACTGAAAGGTTTCAGGGTACTATTATACAACTAACTTCACTAAAATGAAATGTTTGATATGAACAATAATATTGTGCAGTGTGTAAAACTAGATGCTTAAAACATAGCCTCATGAGTAGAGTTGTGGCCCAATCTCAATAAGTTATGGAAGTCCAATTAATAACCAAAAGGATTTATCAGCTCCAACAATAAGGGGAAAATGAATAACATAACCAGATTGTGGAAATGAAAGGTGAACAACGTGCTTTGTTTCCAATAAATAGATAAAACAACAATTACAAGTAACGGTGACTGGTATCATGAAAGATTGAGTAATAATTTAGAAATTAAAGGGAAAAGAAAACTAACAGAAAGTGCATTCTGACGAAGACATTATAAACATCAAACACCCAAGTCAAGGAAAACATATTGGCAAATCTAATTTTATTTAGAGATAGGTATCTAACAACTATATCAGGAAGGAGACTAGAAGGCTGTGATCGCCACCACCTTGGATGATAACAATTTAACATAATTACGGATCAAAACACATGCACAAGGCAAGTGCATTATGCTGACATTGATATTAAGCACATAAAAATGCAGATACACGCAAACACAATCTTAATTACAAACCACAACTAACAATTGCAGCAAACTTTTACCTTGACAATTTTTATCTTTCTCTCCTTGCGAAATGGTCTGTTTGTGCACACGTCTGAGCAATGGCAGGCCTTGGAACAGCTGATTGAAAGACCCCTGTTGAATCATGCATCCACATAAATCATTTAATGCTTACCAAAAAGCAATTTATACAAGGATTGTGGGGAATACTGCAAGCATTTACTCATGTGCCTATACACACACAATAATTTTGCAGTACACATATGTCAGATTAATAATAGCTCCAACTCCAAGCTTGACAACACCTGTGATCAAAGTATTTCACTAAAGAAATGGCTCGGCTATGTCACATCACTGCCATCTAAACATGTTGACATACTATGTAAATCAGAAGTAGACTTAAATAAGTGAAGGAATCGGAACAGTGTTGAAAGAGATTTTCAGTCTTCACAAAGTAAATTTATATTATTATTAATCAACTCAAGGATTTCATGTACCCAGTTACTTGACACTAAAAATATGAGCATCACAAGACTATAGATAAAAAATTATTACAAAATCTGTATTATGTTTTATATCATGAATTGCTGTTTTCAACTAGCCCATTTGAGACACAATTTGAATTACACAATGAGTCCAGTCATGAGTTTATCAAACAGCACATTGACTAAATAAGTTGTTTATATTTATTTTATTTTTTTGCCAACTAAGCTACTGAGAAAATAGAATCACATGAAAACCGATGCATCAAATGAAACAACATTGCAGCAGTTTATAAACAACAAAAGAGTTGCAAATTTTGACTAATCAAAATATTAAATGTACCAAAAAAAAAATCCAATCATTAACAATAGACTGATATCAATGTTTCGTAATTAAATCAATAAAATTCAAGCAACTGATTGTGATAAAAAACGTGCCAGTACCTGCATTCACAATCGTCCTTACATATGGATTCAGCACGGCAATTTGTGCACCCAACACCAGTTTCCGCAACATCACGCTTCTTCTTAACTAAATAAATGTCTTTCTTTGTTAAGGACACAGAATATTAGATCAGATGAGATCTTTTCTTTCATAAATAGATACTAAATCTAGGTATATAAGCAAAGTAAAGCTGTTTTAGCTGTAGCTCATACAATAAATTTCTGCACCATAGCAATTTTAACAAGTTCCAAGCAGTATTCAAGACTTAATAAAGGATACTGCGCTTGATATGTATGTAAGGAGACGGCTCATTTTTGTTCTCCAAAACATCTTTCAAAATGGAACCAATCTTATACTCTTCATCAACATATGGAAGTGGCAGGCGGCTAAAGATCTCCTGCAAATAAAGATAGAACAGTTGCAACACCACCCGAACAAGCAATTTAAAATAATATAGAAACTCCTAGAAAAATTATTTATTTGAACTAGCTCATTTAGCAGCTTCTGAAACTTTCTCTGTAGTCCAAGTTCATTATTCTTTAAGTTTTTCATTTAAAAATTTCTAGATCTACAGGAAAGCAAAAATCTGGGGAATCCTGTTCAAATAAAAATTTCAAATTCTGTATGATACAAGGAATTTTATGAATCGTCACAAAACAACCAAACATCATTTGCCTCAAAGAATAGCTGAATCTTCACAAGATTAGACAGCATGCAAAATCACAATGTACCATGATTTTACTGAAAATCCAAATTCATCCCAAGAAGAATTATTTAATTTATCGGATATAACCAAGTAATTAGAGCCAAGAAACAAAATGAGGAACATCCTTGGTAAGAAATCCAGAAATGAAAAATAGTGATAATGGTTCTGACTTCTGACCTCAACATCGCTTGTGGGATCTGCATGCTGTTATCCAATCAAATAAATCAGTCCTGTCAGCCAACCTAATCAATAAAAAATAAGAATAAAGAAGCATAATTCTAGAACAAGAACATAAAAAAGCACAAGAACAGACTGCAGGCCATACAGAGCAGCAAGGATACATGATTGCCAAATTGTTTATTTCATGAATTTCATGATTCAAGTATCTGATTTGGATATCTATGGCAATAAGGAAGCAGTTAAAATTCATAACAGAAAAGACAATATAAGGCAATCAATCTGCAATGAACTGAGAGGTATTAAGGAACTCCCGACCCAACCAGTGGATTTTTCTGTATAGATCATGAGGTGGAAAGTTTAAACAAGGTACTTGACTTATTAGATAGACAGAAAGACTAAATCCTCTTTGAGTTAATTATTTAGGTGGAAGAAGCTGAATAAGTAAATGCAACCAATCAACACCAGCATGAAAACCTCTACTTCATCACCTGATGTGAGTACAAGAGAAGAGAGATAAGTAAAGAATCCAATAGTACTGGTAAAGCAAAAGTGGAATTTATCATACAAGCAGAAAATTGTCGGTCCCTTTAACTTAAATATCCGGCAATCCTAAAAGAGGTAAGAAAGCTTTTTTTCTTTTTTTTTTTTTGTACATAGGAGGTAAGAAAGCTTTCATATCACAAAACAACAAGTAAAATGATCATTATGAAATTTGCCCATTGACCAACCACTGACTCAGATTTTGCATTATTTTGAACATTGACAGTGAAAATATGTTCCTTTTTTATCATGCAATCATGTGTTTTTTTTTTTTTGGGAAAAAATGAACTTTTGTGACACAGATACAAAAATGAACCCTTTTTTTTCCAACAGCGAGGATGTGGCCCCTTAAAAACAACACATTACCAGTATAAATGAAGGGATGTATCACTTGTCTGCATATATATACCATGGTATACCACTAATGAACCAGAAACCTATTCCAAAATGTGTAGTTTGAAAGACATTTTTTTCCTGATACAATCATGTTCATAAGGATAGAAAACTTATTAAAAATGCATGGGCTCTCCTATTATAGCAAAATGAACTTATCCAGGCAGTGAGGAGGTCAATAACTCTTATCTTCCTTTACTAGCTTATTTTTAATTTATATATCCATGCAGATTGCTTCCAATGCAATGCAAGGTCAAGAGATGTAGGTTCTTCTAGGAAGTAGATATGCCTAAAGAAAGAAATTTCTGACATGATTTGCATATGAAACCTCTAGTAAAGAGATCCCATGATTCCACTGAAGAGTGTAACTGAGCATGACTAGTAACTTTTAAAAAAGAAGAAATTCAGTGGACAGCAAATTTGTCTAATTAAGGAAAGAAGAGATCGACCTCCTTCTCAAGCCTCCAATCAGAAGGATGCCTCCAACAAATTAATGTCCCTGGTCGGTCTGTTAGATAGATGATATCTTCAGGCCATGGTGCACATTTGGGATGTGCAGCCATTGTGCATCGTACACAACGCCAATAAAATTTCTGTTTGCAAAGGAAACAACCCTGTACGACAATTAAGAAGAATCAATGAGTAGTTCATGCTACAGTTAAGTGCAATCAAGATATGTTGTATAGCCATACTTCTGATAAAAGAAGAATTGGAAAAACCAAAAACAAAAAAAGAGGGAAAAAGGATCTTCAAATAACTAATAAAATCTATGAATTTGCACATACACTTAAGAGAGAAGAGGTAAATAGAAAGCTGGTAGGCATTTATATGGTTTATAACCACCCTTAAGTGAGTGAATAATGTCGAGGTACTTGTAGTGGTAATAAGAAGAATGCATATGATTTTATAATACATTGGTGTCCATCTATCTATAACATGTAAAATTTGATTATTTTGCAATATAATAAATGTAAGAGTAAATTACAAACCCTCCCAAAGATTAGGGGTAAGTTACACTTATATCCAATAGTTTGAAAAACCTATACTTACCCCCTGAGGTTTTTTTTTTTTTAATCCAACACTTTAACCTATAACTTAACAAAACATTAGTCAAACCTTTGACCGTAAATGGGACTCAAATACCATGTCAGAAAAAGTTTCAAAAATGACGACAATAATCTTAAGTGACACAACCACCCAAGGATATAAGAAAATGTGTACATCCTTCTTCCCCACCTAGGGGGGCAATTTCGACTTTTCACATAAGGAAGTGGTTTCACCAACACCATTGATTTAACTGGGTGTCAACATAGATTTTACAAACTATTGCACGTAAGTGTAATAAACGTAAACCTCAATGGAGTTATTGTAGTTTACTCTAAATGTAAGTATCAAAGTGGCATGTTATCCTATGTGCTTTGGTAAGGGTCTACTAAAAAAAGGGGTAATATATAAGAATAAACTACAAATAGCTGTATGTTGCGGTTACTTTAATGGAAGGAATGGGTTTCAAAGAAGAGAAATAGCTTTACTAAAAGTATGTCTAGACCACAAGTTGTAGTTCCACCAAAATATATCTTGAGACATCCTTCCCATATTGCTTTTTCAAATAGAACAAAATATGTACATAAATAACAAATGATAAAGCAAAACAATTCCATAACATAAGTACAATAAGTAACAAACAAAATCTGCAACGATTAAAGCAAGAAAAGAAAAAATAAAAGACAATCTAAAACTAGATCAGCTGATAAAATGTGACTGAGGGCAGAGATAGCAGTACCAACACCATTAGAGCAAGAGAAAAGAAAGGAGAGGGAGGCAAACAAGAGGGTAGTAGGCTTGTTGTTTTAGGACTCGTTTGGTTCCAAGAAGAACCTTTCTTCCTAGGAAGTTACTTCTTGAGAATAGGATTTTGACATGTTTGATTGATCATAGGAAAGCGACTTATTGCAGAATGGCTTATATTTGGTTGAGCACTCATTTTCTTAGAAAACTTATGTAGAATAGATATTATACCCTTAATAGATATAAGACCATACATTTTTACTCCTAAACTTTATATATTTTTATAATAATATTATATTTATATTAACATCAATATAATATTAATATATTAAAATATAACATTATAATATAATAATTTATTGTATTAGTATAATACTACTATATCTTAATATTATATTGATATAATATTAATATTTTAATATAATAAATCTATTAATATAGATATAAATATTATATTATATTAATATTAATATTAATATATTAATATAATAAATAAATAGTATAATATTAATATAAATATAAATATTATATTATATTCATATAAATATTAGGATAATATTAATATAATATTATTTAATATTTATAAAGATAATATTTAAATGATATTTTTGAAAATTTATATGCTCCACAATCATGCTAATCATCCATTGATATTTTGTAAAATCTTAGCCATAAATCTTAAAAGAATATTTTTGAAAAAAAAAGTACCATCAACTCCCATCCCATAGGAAGTTTCAAAATCCACCTCCACCATGGATTTTCACTTCTCATGAAACATGAAAAATATCTTCCCATAGGAAGAGATTTTTTCGTTCTCTCTCCTCTTAAAACTCCAACTAAACAAAAGGCTCCCTATCTACTTTCCAAGAATTGCCTCTTTCAACCTCCACTTCTCGTGAACCAAATAAGTCCTTAATAAGCTCCCTTTTCCAGCCCATAGGGCTCCTTATATAGAACCTTGCCATAGAAAAGAAAGAAAGAGTAGAGAATAATAGAAGACAAGACTGATCCAAAGGGAAGAGAAAAAGAGTAGAGTACAAGGCTGATCCAAATGGAAAAGAAAAAGGCAGAGGGGCTGATTGAAGAGAAATAAAGGAAAATGAGGGATAGGAAGACTTGTACAGAAGATGGCTATGTGAGAATGAGAAGAAAAAGAGGATACGGTGGTTGGTCAATAAGCATTAGGTATTTGACTTTGACCATCATCCCTGGTATGGATGATGATCTTAGAGCCTTAATTGACTTAACAGCTTTCTAGTAACCTCCAAGCCCCCATCATAAATGCCATCTCACTCAAATTATCATGTCACTGGCACATTACAGAAGAAGTGAATGTGGACACATCCCACGGGGAAAAAATGTAACCAAAAATCATAGGAGAATAATGCTTCAAGGCAGCATCAACTATTAGGATCCCACTGCAAGATATAATTGGATCACCCCCTTTTAAGACAGAAACAGCAGAGGAATATAGATCAACAACTAGAGTTCAGCATGGACTTATGCGAATGAAACCTAGAGAAAATAGTAAACTTGTGGGAATGAAGACATTGTCTGAAAATTCTTAACCAAAAAGAAGCCATATTTAATCACCTATGGTAGCAAAAATCATGGACTCGAGGAATTCCTAGAAGCAAATAGAAGTCTCTGGTCTCCTTTAAGTTCTGCATCCCAGTAAAATCGGCTGTCTGCCTTTCTTAGAACCCAAAACCAGGTAGCCACATACGACAGAAACCAATCACTAGGTATGCGAACTCCTCAAGCATTGGTTAACGGTAACTTAAATATCAGGCTAACAACTGATAGTAACATGACAGGCCAGCTAACAACTAAAACCAATTCAAATGACATAAAAATATAAATGTGATATTCCTTTGCTACTTTATTATTCCAAACTGTAAAACCAATTGCCTTGAATATCGACCCTCATATATATGGAAGCAATACATAATTCATTTGGCCAAGAAGTTGGAATGTGATCAGCGCAAGATCAAATGATCAATACATTAACTAGGCATCGAAATGGTGAAGAAAGCAATCCTTCCCAAGCAATTGAGAACTGAAAAATCCAAGTTGGCCCAAAATTCTCTTTATCTAGTTCTACCTGTTGAAACCATCCATGAAATCTGACTCAAACTGTCTTCATTCAATCTGTTCATTGTTCTTCCAATGGGAACAATTTCAGCATCTAAGGCTGGTTTTAGTATTGGTTGGCTTCCTAGATCAAGAAGCACTTTTTACTGAGCTGACAGCAGTTAGGCCTAATATGAAAGGGATCAAATCTAATTTAGCTATTAATCTAGCATAAGAAACCAAGTTCACCCATTTAATAAGCTTCAAGTTAGAGTCCATAGAAGGCTGTCTTCGGATCTGAATTGTACATATCTAACTTACACAATATGAGGTCCATTCTATTCCATGTTAAGGAGTTTGATCCACTTATGTTAGCCGTGCATCCAATTTCATTCAGGTTTAAAGTGCAAACAAAGAATTTGGATGTCCAACCCACGAGTTCAGTTTTTGCTGAGTAGAACCCATAATGAGGTTGATTGAATTAGGATTTAGCTAATCCACTTGCATTATTGAAAAATTTGCTTTGCACGAGGTAAAGCCATCAGTTATAAGACACAAAATAGCATTTTTGAATAGGCACAAGACAAAAATTATTTTTTGTTTTCCTAGTTTCTCTAAAAAGCTGCTTGCTAGTTTCTACTTGCTTAATAAGTAGTTTTTATTGGATAACTCCATACACAAATATGTATGTGCATGTACTTATATGAAATTATTTTTGCTTTTAAAGATGTAAAAGAATTTCTTGGAACAACACCAAACATGTCAATACATGGTATATTGGCACAAGTCCCTTGCAAGGATAAACAATGCTAACTGCGAGCACACACTTGGGGTTGCCTGTATATGTATAGCCATGAATTCCTATGTGTTTGTAAGAGAGAGAAGAGAGAGTATTCAAGGCAAGAATAAAGTATTAAAGCATTCACAATCAAGGGAAAATAAAGCCATAATATAAGACCTGAAACATACAAGAATAAATATTGTATGATTAAATTCTTCCCACACAAAAGCAAGTAAAATAAAAAGGTATAGCTGTAGCCATAGAAAAGTTACATGTTGAGGGCACTTGAAAGGTTTATGGTTAGGGAGTCCAATTTTTTGTTTAGCACACATCAGATGGAAAGCTTGTCGACAACCTTTAACACAGCATTGTACTTCTTCACCAGGGTAGATACATCTATTGCACATCTGACAATCAACCTATTCAAGAAGTCCAACCAAATATAAGCAGCAGAAATAATTTTAATAGGCAATAAATCAACCATTGTGTTAGCATCAGAAACATCAACTATCTGGTTTAATATCACATAAGGTGAATGCAAGAATACAAGTATGAAAAAAAACAACCCAAAGTACCTCATTGCATTAAGTGGAACTTCATTCAATTTTATTAGTCATCATTTTCCCTTATTGTCGCAGAATCAGGAATAATGAACAAATTTCCTGCTTTTCTTACACTGCAGTTTTTGTATTTGATTGAACAAAATGACCATAGCACAGTTATAAGAATGACATTATTGAATAAAGGGAAGGATAAAAAATCAATCCTGCTTTTGATTCTCTGTTCAAAATTTTAATAATTAATTGCTGGAAACTGGATGTCATGAAATGTTAAACTTGGAATAGGCATTCCAGTGGCTCTTTCAATCATGCAGCCAACATTGGATAGATTGGTTATACATTCACCTAAGCAACTTTCTTGGTTGCCCCTACATCAAGAGTATTTTTTAAATTTAGTTATTTTTTAATATTGGAAAGCAAAGAGTTAACAGCAAGCAAGCAGTACTCTGACTAAATTATAAAAAAGTTTCCAATGGTGGTTTGATCTGTTTACAAATACAATATTTCTAGAAGAAAACTTCATAAACCAATATTCTCCTTCAAAATTTATTTTAGATCCCCGAATATTTCCAGTCTCACATAATTTTCTTTGTTCCTCCTCCAGACTTGTCCTACCGATTACTGTTTTCTGATATTTTCCAATTTTTCATCATTTTTTCCTTCTAAAGTATACTTCCTTAATGCTGGCAAATTTACAACAATCATAGTACAGAAATGATCCAAACCATACTCCAAAATCAGAGAAATAAAAAACCACGAAAAGAAGGAAGATGGTCCGAGAAAGGATGAAGAAGAAGCCAAGAAATCAAAGAGAGGCCTACAGCCTGACTAAACTTCTAAAAAGTTTCCAATAATAATTCGATCAGTCGATGGCATAATATTTCAGGAAAGACAACTTAAAAATTATGCTGATAATTTCACACAAACCCCAAATATTTCCAAAGTCTCGCAAAATTTCGTTTCTACACCTGAGGACTTTCCTATTGATGGCTCTTTTTGTGTTTCCGATTTTTCTCGTTTTTCCTGCGCAACAAATATAGCCTTTCCTAGCGTGGCGAAATTCCCGATCATAAGACTGGTACCAAGATAATCAAAAGCTTTACACGATCCTAGAAAACAAGAAAACCAAGGACAAAAAAGAAGACGGTTCAAGAAGGCATACAGAAACCCTAGAAGCCAAGAAAGTTGAGGAAAGAGGCATCAAGAACTCACCAAGTTCGGAGCATTGGTGAGGAAAGGTAAGAAGCACTCCCTCTCTGGCACCCCGGAAGCCACCTTCTTCTCCACCCAAGCCCTGACGTGCTCCGCGAGCAACACCCCGCCGCTGGCCTTCTTGGCCCCCCTCCTTTCCCGCTTGAGGACCGAGCAAGTCCCGCGCGTGGAGATGGGGAATCTGAGGCGGCGGCTCCACCGGCAGTCGAGGGCATCGCCATCTAGGGTTTCGGGTCGGGAGGAAGAGGAAGAGCAGGACGGGTCGCAGGGCTGCAGGACGGGAAGAAGAGCAGAAGAGGAGGAGGGGACGGAGGGGAAGGGAGGGGAAGGGGGAGGGAGGAGGAGATTGCTTAGATCCGGCATGGCCGAGAGAGAAGATTAGGTCATGGAGGGACAGGGAGGCGGTAAAGAGGAGCGGGGGGAAGGTTTTAGTTCTTGATCTGGGGTGAGCGCGTTCCTCTTTTTATTTCTTTCTTTTTTTTTTCACAGGGGGTGAGCAGACGGGGAAAGAGAAACTGAAGGGGGAACCGAATTGAGACGTGGGCGGGAAAATGGGGGACCTGCGGGCATTTAAGAAGAGCCCCGGGTGGGCCAGGGGACGGCGAAATTACGGACGGATCGCCGTGGTGGTGGGCAAATTACCAGACGGCCATCACCGCCGCTTCTGAAGCGATCACCGACGCTAGAGGAGAGACCAAACGGTAACCGAACAGAACAGTTTTGATGTATTAGACGGACGGATGGTAAGAAACTGCAACCTCTTCTTTTTCACGTGGAATTAATTCAGTAGTGAAGCACATCTTCGTAAATTGCGGGATAAATGGATGAGTGCGGAATGGGGAGTGGCGGAGGATCAACTAACCGCCGACATGGCCGGTGAAAGGAAACTTAGCTCATTTTTGGGCTGTCTGGATACAGTTCTCATTCCACCTGTCTGGAAACCGCACCAGTCTGGAAACAGCAAGTTTGGTGCTAGCCGTTGTCTAGAATCAAGTTTGGTCCCAGCTGTTGTTGGCGCACAAAAGCCTCCGTATCAGCTCAATCAAGTTTGGGTCCTACCGTGTTAAGACCCATTCTTTTTAAATTAGGGGAAAAAACCTCAAAATTTAATTATCCATTCTGTCGGCACATTGTTTCATAACAATGATCATGGTCTTTTTATTCCCTTCTTGCAGAAATCCTTCAAGATTAATGCTAAATAGCTGATGCTATTCAGACAACCATTATACATAGATATTATTTAATTAAAGCACCTCCAATTTGGTAGAACATTTTTCACAACAGAACCGTTACTTTAGATCATCGTCAATGATAGCAATCATCTAGTTATTGCACAGCAGCACTGTAGAGAATTCCTGTTGGCACTGCGATCACGTGTCATATGACGCAAACGCAACAGTCCATAATTCCATCGGAATATCACGACAATGTTGAAATTGGCATAATATATCTGCCAACAAACCGAGAGATAGGTTGATCCGGAGCTGGAAATAGAATAAAAATATTCCAAAGGAAGAAAGGAAACACTTCGGTGAAATGCCACAAAACTCGTTATGCATGCTTCTTTTTTTTTTTTTTGAGTTACTGTTGCACGAGAGCCAGAAGTCTCCCTCCACCAAAAACAAAGAAAAGTCACCAACCAGACGTTGATTGGGGGACCAACAGGGCATTGGCCACATGCATTCACCAATCATACTGCAACAACGCCGCTGCTCTTTTCGTACCATTGCCTCCCAAAGATTTCAACCACCCCTGACTAAGCAAACAGTAGACATATCGATGCAAATTAATTCCAAGATCTAAAGCTCAGATGAATGGAAATAAAAATTTACCAACAAGTGATTTGCAATCTGCGGAAAAACGATGCAAAGACAGAATGAGCATGCCATTGCTCAACCATGAAGAACCATGTTTGTAACTCCACATATTACAGCAACCGCTTTATCATTCTCGGATCGTACAAAGTTCGCACTCCATCCATATAACAGATTCCACAGAGAGCACGTACATGGACACATGTACAGTAGCAGTTAGGGCTCAGTAATCCTAGACTTGGGCCCCATTAATTATTGTATCCTTCCATTCTTGGAAGTCAGAACTCCCTATCTGGGAAGAGAATGGGAGCAATTAGAGACCAGATGTATAGAGCTGCTGTGGCCCACTGAGTAACAATCCTGACCCACACAGAGGACCAGCCCACATCAACAAGCTTTCCACTTTCACCAACCGAGGTTGACCAGCCAGTCAGAAGCATCGCCGCGTACATACTGGCTAGAGAGAAAATGAGATAGAAGAAAGAGTATGAGTAGGAGACTGGCTTAGCCTCATCATTCTTCCTGTCTTCCTGCTGCTCTACCGTATCAAAGGGAAGCAGAGGCTTCTCAGCACCTACACCAGGTTAAACACACGAAACATGTAAAAATTCAAAACCCCTCTAACAAGAGTCAATCAGTGACAGTTTAGGCAGCAAAGACCGAGCACTGACCAGCACGTGGGGAGCTTGGTGGCGAGAGAACGGTTGTTGAAGAACCAGCACGAACAGCAGAATAGATAACCGAGAGGACAGTTGTCAGCAATCCCAGGGTAAGACTTCCGGTTGAAACAGCTTCCGAGTGATTATGGAGACCATTGCACTCGTAATCCCTAGGTTCGCTTGATAGCCCGCTGTAACAGAGGTAAGCGCAGTAGAGAGAGAGCACTGATGCTGGCAATAAGCTGCCATTTACCTGCATGCATCAATAGAAACAATGTCTCAGATCTGGGAAAGCTTTCTATATGAATGAAACATTAATTGCCCATGCTTGGCCTATGCTACCATGTGGAAAAGACTATCAAAATTACAACAACAGAATCAACATAACAAGGAGGATGGAAAGTCGGCTAGCCAGTACAACCAAGGTTTTAAATCTCATGGGGCAATTTCTCTATGGAACGGGACACCCTCCTGTCCCATTCCATCCCGACAATAGTTTTGATCATGTATTCCGATAGATATCATCCATCTTTCTCACCTTCTTCTTTCCTTTCTTTCTTCTTTTCTTTTTGTTTTTTCTACCTTATTTGCTTTTTTTTTCCTCTACCTTCCTTTCTTTCCTTTAATTTTTCATTCTTTTCTTCTCTCTACCTTTCTCTTTCTTTCCTTTTTCTTCTTCTTTCCTTTCATTTTTTCCTTTCCTTCATCTTTCCTTCATTTCCTTCTTTCCTCTTCTTCTTGTCTCATTGAAAGAACATTTAATTGAAGATGGCTGATAAGATGTTAAACCATAAGGCACCTTGCTTCTTCAATCAACTTTCCCATACTCAGTTACAAGAATATAGACTTTGTTCTATCAAGCAAATAGCAGCTCAAAGTTGCCATTTGAGGCCCAATTTCATGCAATATAGCACAACCACCAGCATGAGATGAAGATAATATTTGACAAACAAAAGGTAATAGGGGAAAAGGATAGATGGTTCTGTTAGAAGAGACCCATCTTCTTTATCTGATTAAACTATAGAAAAGTTTCATTATACTTTAGGGCATGGTGTGATTCTAAAATAAGTATTATAGCTGGTACACAAAATCAAGTCATAGGAAAACAAGACCGACAATCAGTTGAAACCCATTAGAAACAAAACCTTCATCACTTTAAATCCAAGTTTCACCAGGCCATCTTTTCAGCACTAGACACCTAATTATGGAAGTTGATATGACAACATAACTATAGAGGAATAGCAGAATACGACTTGGGGCTGGTGTGAAATGAGGCTGAAAAGGCTTGAATGGGAGGTGGTACAAGTCATGGAGGATCTCACCTGAGCACTGAAAAGATAGATAGCCATGCGACCTATTATCTTGGCCAGGTGAAGTACTGTAGACAGACAAACTCAAAAGCTGACCACATGATGACACCAATTACCACCGCAGTGCTGAAAGGGCCAGCCATATTTATTTCATCAGCACTCCATGAAACCATATCAGTAGCAACTTGGCTAGCAGCAACAGCCAAGGAGATTAACTACCCCATGAGGCTGAATATCAAATTTATTAGTTAATCTTTCATAAGTGATTACTCAAATACTTCTTACTCCCCTCAAGAAGGTCGCATTAACTAAAGCCCACAATTTTCATATTTACAAATTAAAAAGAAGTTGTTGCTTGAGTACAAAAAATGAAAGACCATATGACAGTCTTAAATCAACTAATATATGGTTTCACTATTTTCAAAAATTCATCAGACATTAGCAGTAAAAATTTCAGAACAGTTTGCCCTCTAACAGCCATTGCATATAAGAGTGCAAATGAGCCGGGCTGCTCAAGCTCGACTCAACTCGACTATTTCTGAGCTCGAGTCAAGCTCGAGTAACTCAAATAATTTTTCAAATCAAGCTCAAGTAGCAAAATACTCGACTTGAAATCTCGTGAGCTTAGTTGAGTATATATATTTTTAATAATATTACATTTTAATTATATTTTATTTATAATAGATATTATTATTTTAATATTTTAAAATGTAATATTGTGTTATATTGTGTTTTAACCATACTTTTTAAAATTATGACCAAGCCTTGAATTCGAGCTCGAGTATGGCTCAATCTTGAGTCAATCTTAAAGTATAGTTTTTCTTTTTTTTTTTCCTTTTTTTTTAATCATTGGGTCAAGTTCGAGCTTGAATATTAAGGATCAATAAATCTCGAGTCGAGCTTCGAACTCATGTATTTTGAATGCAGTCAAGCTCGACCATTTAGCTACTCGACTTGGCTCAACTTGATTACACCCCAAATTGCATATAAGAGACAGACAATGCCTTTCAACCTTCCAAATATTCCTTAGACATCAGCAATCATGACAACCACAATAGTTTGCTCTCCAACACGTTGCATGAAAGTGGATGGCTTTCACAACCAAGTTAGCCCTCTGGCAAGGATATACGATACAAGTTTATATAAATTTAAAAAAAAAAAGAAAAAAAAAAAAAGAAAGAAGACTAATGAGCCTAAGTTCCTTAACTTACTATGTAGACATGAGCCTTTTCAAAGGATTGTAGAAATGCAGATAACAGCTATGTACATCCCAGAATTCAATAACACTGTCCCATGAACAACTTTTGGTAATGGAAAATACAGATATCTTCGGCCTATCTAACGCAGATGAACGAACTTCTTTCCTCATACTAACGAAGGAAAAGAAGTTTGTCAACTGTATGGAAGTTTTCATTGCAGAAAATCATGCCTCTCAATTTTAAGTTATTTTTTCTTTATTTCTTGCTAATTTAAGTGTTATTTTCCCCTTCAAAGTATACAAGTATTGAGGTAAGACGGCTGCTTGTTTGCTAACTCTTGCTTCTTATCTGTCTTCTTTCAACATTTCTTTTTCTTGAGGGAGTCATTTCTCTTTGCAGGTTTATGTACTGATATCTGATGTTCTTAGCTAATTCCACAACTATAATAAAAAAAAAAAGCACATTTTATTTTCCTCTAGCTAAGATGATATTTACTTTCGAGTGATTCGAGATCAGGTTTCCTCAATCCAGTGTATAATCATCCTTTGCATTCCTTGTCGGAGAATTCAGTATATCAGATAGAAACAATGAACTGAGATGAAAGGATGAGAGACTACCTAACTGAAAAAAGATTATCGAGGAGAAGTCACTATGCATTGCCTCGCTAAGTGAGATACAATCACTTCAAATGAGACTATAGCAATACACAGTACAAATTATCGGGTATTGGTATTGTTTCATGATATCATTGCATTTCTGTATTGCTATTACGTAGGAAAAAGGAATTTGAATGCCCAGGAACTAGTGCAAAAGATGATGCGCATGTTGGAGATTAGAGATGCATAAGTCCTTGAGTACTAATAGCGAATCAATATTTTACTAAATTGTCAATTTTCTGGACAGATCAAGGAACTTAAAATTGAAATTAAGCCCCATAATGGGAGAACAGGCTTTAGATGCCTGGGCTAGCAAAGCAGAGAAGAAGGTGCAGCAACCAAATCTGCAGATGGAAAATGTAGGTATGCATTGATGTTTGATCGAACAATAATATATCTCATACATTTCAGTTTTCTATCTTCTACATCTAGTATCTCAGGCATGTTATAAAAGCACTCATTCTGTACTGCATCTTTTAACGAGCAATCAACCACCTAACATAAGTCAATTATTCTTTTCCAGCCTGTCTCATTTAAGCTGCAGAACTACATTTTTTTTCTAGCCTCCTAATTTACATTCTCTAAATCATGTGATAGTTGCAAAAACTTTTAAACAACAAAATGCTTTCGATACTAAAAATTTCAGGGAAATTATTATCTTGAAGGAAGTAAGATATCATCAAAGGGGTTAAATAATAGCCAATTAAATTGACTGAGAACTAACTACTGTTTTACTAGTTCTAGTCTTCTTAAAAACTGGACAACAAAGCATAAGGATGTTGAGCAAAAAAAGGACTTCTGGATGTTTTTAATGAGTGAAGTCAGCTGAAGGATAGCAAGTCATCCTATCATCAAATTATAGGAGTTCCCATACCAATTAAGTGAAAATGGCAAGGGAGAACAAGGACATACTACAGGAAAGAACATAGAAATTTTTCAAAGTATTCCTAAATTATTAAACTACTATTATGGTAAAATTTACATCATACTTTGCTGAATGGCTCTGTAAACTTAATGGTTATGGCAAGCTCATCATACCTTTGGATGCAATGCAACAACCGCAAAAACAAACACGAGAATCAATGTCAAAACAATAAAAAAGGTGTTGAGGCCACAATCATGTCCTGATGGAGTGAACCAGTGAAACAGCAGTCCTGTAAATGAAAACGTGGCCACATAGCAAACAAGCGAGACGATGAACAATGCCACATACCTGCCATTGAAGGATACAAATAAAAGTTGAGAAATTATTCAGCCATACACGAATAATAATTACCAAAAGCCTGGAATCAATTGCTAATGAAGAGCAACGCAAAGAAACACTTAGATAGTTATACAAACCAGAACTGCTCATCCTTAGAGACCCAGCTGTCATTCCATCCATGGACAAAGTCCAACAAGAGAACAACCTGGACTAGAAGAAACAATCCCGATCCAAATTTTGATATTGTCTCTGCAATTATAAAAGTACTAATGTCACTGCCACAGTGCCAAATCCATCATGCATATAACTTTCCAGTTCAATCAATACATCATAACATAATACATCACATAAAGGCTAAGAAAAGATCAGAAAGATCAGCCTCTTACTAGTTTGTCAGTTTAAAAATAATTGGCACCTCCAATGGTGCTGCAAGGACAGAAAGTTAGACATCATGGTTAGAGAGAGAGGAGGAGGAGGAGGAGGATGAAACAAGAAGAACTACATGCCTTTGAAGGCACAATGAAAGCAAGCCTCACCTCTTCATAAATCTCTCAAACTTACATAAAACAGTGATTCCAAAAATTTCAGGAACTTGATAGTCATTAACCAGGAAGCATGTGAGTTAAAAACATAGAAAATCCAGGTCAAAAGATCAGACAAGGACCAAAAGGCAAAGGGTAAAAGCTAAATTTCCAGTCTAGTGTTTGGTCATCTTTCCGAGTCATAAACACAACAACTACAATTAGTAATTTAATATACTCCTATGAAAGGCATTCATATCCAAGGGTCTAATCTTCCAATAATGGGAGCTATCCAGGGATTCTTATGACGGCTGCTGTTCTGATTCAATAAATTTGGCTCACACTTCCACCAAACTCTGAGCCCCGTCCTCACCTGCACCATCTCTATCCTTCACTTCACCATCTCAGACAATGATCCATCACCTATTACTTCATCCTATATTAGTGCAACTTAAGCTTCACACAATAAACACTTACTGGCTTTGCTTGACCATAATTAAATCCATCCTATCCTGCTCAACTCACCAGATTGTGCAAAATTCACATTTAAAGATGTCCAGTTAAACTGTTAATTGCAATCTTCCTTGGTCTAGTTGAAGATATAATCACAACAAAATTCTAACAAAAGATTCAATTTCTGCAAAATTGAAGATAAATTCACAAACCCCGATCAAGAGGTGCAGAAATTAAATTCCATGCAAACCCTATAATTTTGCCTTTTCTTTTTGACAATTTCTGGTGACAGAAATATCATAAGGACAAACTTTTGCTGCAACTTTAGAAGCTAGGATGTTCTAATTCAAAGACAGAAACCAATCATAAGAAAACCCAACATACTTTCCATCAATTTCACGATAGAAGGGCATCAATTATAATCATCGTCTTATCTTGACCAAGTTGCCTCCTTTATTCGTTTCAAATCAACATAATTCCATTAAAATTAAAATTGAGCGCAAAATCGCACCATAGAAGCTGACAAGGCCATTGGGAACGAAGAACATAAGAATCACCAGCACAAACCAGCACACGATCTTCGCCATCCACCCACCGTGGTGCAACCGATCGCGTGGATCCTTTTGATCCTTGATCCCCACCATCATAAGGGCCAGGATCGTAAAGAAGAGGAAATTCCCGAGGCTGACGCGAAGCACGGCATCCGTCTCGAACCACTCTCTATCAGGCGTCCGATGGAAATGATTGATCCCTACAAAACGCCCAATAATCCGACATCACCCACCTAAATTAGATCAACGAAAATGAAGAAGGATCAATAGGGGTTCTAGGGTATACAGGGAAGTTTCTCCATGAGGGGAGCGGCGACCTCGCGCAGAATCCAGGAGACGATGAGGGAGAATGCGAAGAGTCCACAGTAGGCGATGCGGGAGGAGCGGCGGCTGATCCCGCCGACCACCGACCGGCACGCCTCGCAGGCGCAGGCCGCACAGCACGAGGCGAGGCACGACGCCGCCCACATCTCGCGAAGATCTCTTCTTGCTCTCGTTCCTCGAGATGGCGAGAAACCCTAATCGCTTGATCTGAGAAACCCGGGACGACGTGGGAGGAGACTGATTGGAGAGTTCGCCCTGGAGGCTTTAGCTATTTTTTAAAACATGGATTAGAAGAGGACGGGGAATAAAAAGGCGTCGAGGAAGCCCCCTCAAAAGAGCCGGGTCCTCGATCATAGAGTCGGCAACCATTTGGCGACTACCTTGGACGTAGATTATTTCAACGTAGACTGCCAAGACGTTTCTAATTGAATACTAATTATCTATCCATATGTCCTGATGGAGACTTTGTTGCGGCCAGTCTCCGACGGGATAGGCATCCAAGAACCGAATCGCTGCATCCAAGCACCGAACGATGGAAAATCGGAAGAAGATATCTATTTATCGTAAAAACGAAAGGGTCGAAAATAAGAGCAAAAGTTAATGATTTATTAAACTACAAATTAGATGGAGGCCAGATCAATTATAATCGATCGATGGTGTTCGAAAGCAACAGCGCGACCTGCAAGGTAAGTTCTTGTCGGAGATTGCTCCAACGAAAATCCTCCAACATTCAAATCAGTTTCTAACTCAACAGATGGAGGAATAGAGAGGCAGAATTTTGACTCTGTATTTTTTACACGTACCTATCGAAGGTCTCTTCTTACCTCTATTTGTAGAAAAAGCAAGATCAAAGACGGAAGGACAGGAGGTCATTCCGATCATATCCCATCGTACGGAGCCTCATGAGGCATTTTTAAATGGCCCTGATGGTGGGCGTGATTTTTGTTCGATGCGCAAGTGGCCGCAGTGACGGGCCTTACCGTGCGTGTTACACAAGTAATGACTTCGTAGCTTCCCATCATGATGCGCAATATGCTGTCCAGGATATGGCTTTTGGATGATGTGATTTGATGTGATCCGATGGGACGGTGTGGCGGTCATACTTGACATTCAGCTGCTCGTCCATCAAATAGTGCCATCCAGTCATCGATTCCGATAGTCGATAAGGCATCGAGTAAGTAGTCGGCCATATGCCAAATATTACATCTCATCGTAGGTGGCACGTCGAGCTAGGTCGGTTTAGTGCCGACTTGGTTAAATGCGTTGCACTTAGTCGGTCAAATATCATCGATCTCGATCAGTTGAGGGCCGATTGAGATAAAACTCATTGATCCAAATCGGACTAGACCACAGCAATCTGGTCGAAGCAGTGCACTTGGTCAGTCGGGAGGCGAGAAAAAAGGCTAGCCGGTTAGGTGATGAGGATCTGCCAAATATATTTAAAAAAAAATCGTTAAGGATCCCTTATGGAACACCAAATTACTTGCGAGTATCTGAGTTACAAACTTCATACTAGGACCTATTCGGAGACCTGCAGTCTGCAGATCAACCTACTTCTACACCAAGTTGCAGGGCAAGCCAACCCACTTGTTTGAATATCTACAATTTGACCACAAACATACATCAAGTTGCTAGAGCTCTAATCGAGCTCTATCGATGCCATAGACGTCTTGGATTGAGTTTGATTCATATTATGGATCTGTACCTCATCCTCGGCTACCATATCCTCATCTTCAGCTAACCTATGGGAGATGACGTTTACCAAGTTGAGTATACGATAGATGAAAAGATCACCAGGCATGACCCGCTAAATCAACAGCAGTTCTTACTCAGCCCAATCCTGATTCACTTCGTCCTCGGATGACCTACCATAGCTCATACATACTGACCAATCTCAACCAACTTGGGGTCACACCTACTCCATAGACTCCAGAACCTCAGCCCCGGACAATCTATTATAGCTCGTTCATGGCCTAGCTATGCTCCTCATCAGATCCGTTTCTCCTTCAAATTGGAAAAGTCTAGATAAAATAGATTTTTTCTACGATCGAGTCTCTTGTAAAAAGAAAATATCTTATCCGAATCAATCTGTATGACAAATCCAAAAATTATAAGGACTCCAAGATGGATATGACTCCAACTCCTCCCTTATAAATAAAGGAGGGGCTCTAGGACCTTCAAGGTACGCAATCGATTCCTCGCTCTCTCATCTCATTGTTCTTCATCTCTTGACTTGAGCATCGGAGGATCTTCACCGGAGAACATTCTCGATGAGGACTTCTTTGCAGGTGTTCGGGCAAAGCTCCAGCGACGGTTTCATCTTGGCCACATCTATTTCGACAACTGACCTCAGGCAGGAAGATCAGGAGCAACACTTGACGCTAGAGGAAGGATCCTCGCCTAGTTTTGAGATCTTATTTCGAGAGGAGAGAGCTCACCATCAGTAACCATGAAGATACGAAGGGGTGTATCCATCGCATCACAATACTCCAACAGTCGACAGGCCAATAATGTCCAGTCGATCAATGCACCACCATCACTGATTCAGGAGAATCTGCCACCAGCAGCATCAACGATCTTCCAAGATCAATATAATAGCCTCGTCCAATAGGTGCAAGCACTTTCGGCTATAGTAAGAGGAATGCAACAAAATAGCAAACCTTATCCAGCTCCTCAAAATCCATAGCCAAATAGAGGGAGATCAGCAGACCGACCTCCACATAGCTCGACTCTGGGAGCCAATCGTCATAGCCAACCTAACAGCCCACTTCATCATAGATCTAGGCAATCATCTACCTTGATTTCAAGAAGGGATTCTACTCCAGGTCATGTTTCTCCTCGACATCACCCAACCTGAAAGGATGATATGGAAAGAAGGCTCTGAGAAATGCAACAACAGATCGATGCATTCCAGACATCGAAGCAGCCGGATGATGATCTGGGAATCAACATCGACCCACCATTTATGCAAAGAATAATAGATGAGCCCCTTCCACCTCGGTTTAAGATACCTCAGATAAAGCCCAATGATGGAACTACCAACCCAATGGACTATCTAAAGAATTTTCGATCTTTGATGCTTCTACAAGGGGCCAATGATGTGATTCTTTGTCGAACTTTTTCTTTGACCCTGAGAAAAGTAGCTCGTTATTGGTACTCTAATCTGCAGCCAAACTCCATGGACTCCTTTCATCAGTTGAGACAGCTATTCGTCGCACACTTCGTCAATAGCCACCAATAGCACTACAACTTGAATTTTCTTATTAGCATCAAGCAAAGGGAGAATGAGCCCCTTTGTGACTTCATCAACCATTTCAACGTCACAACCTTGGAGGTGAGGAACTTGGATCAGTCTACGGTAATGACCACGTTGAAGGTCGAGCTTTAACAGAATGACCTCCTCTTCTCGCTCAACCTGAACTATCTAAAAGACTTCATCGAGATGTTGGAATGGGTGGAGAGGTACGCTCAAGCCAAGAAAACTTGGGGTCGACAAGGGAAGAACCTTGACGATGGATCACAGCAAAACGTCGGGCAAGAGAAAAAAAAAAAGACTATTGATGAGTGCAGCACCGACACATGAAATCGAAGCCTCGTCATTCTCAGACCCCACCTTAAAATAACCAATCTAGATCTCCTGCAGCACCTCACCGATCTAGGACCCTCTACAAAGGTTTTATCATTTCACTCTGCTGAATGCTTTTCGAGCCCAAATCCTCATGGAGATAGAGAGGCAAGAAGAGCTCTCCCAATCGAAGAAGATGGTCGCTCTGATGTGAGAACCTGAGGAAGTACTGTAGATATCATAGGGATCACGGGTACGACACAGAAGAATACTGGCAACTCAGGGAGGAGATAGAAGTACTTATCTAATGTGGACACCTTCAGTGGTATGTTGATGAATGGTAGATCCCAGGGAACCCACGCGATGAACCTCCTCAACAGGAAGATCTCTCTAAAGAATGACCAGTGGCAGATTAGTATAATCGTATCGATCTATGCATGCGAATCAACCTACTTTTTAACAATAATATTAGAGCCATGTTGTTCTAGCATATTTTAAATAAATTTTAGATCTGAAATTATATTCATATGATCTGATTTATAGTTCAGATATCTGATATATAAAAGAAAATCTGATCTGAATTTAATAAATTATATATCAGATATGTTAGATTAAATTTCTATTAGCCTAGTACTTGGATTGGGTGCATCATCATGGCCGTCCGATCATAAGAGAAAGCAGAGGTTAAAGTGTCTCACTTACCAAATTGATGGATTCCCTTATGATGTGTAGAGGTGCCACTTGTGATGATCTCCCATGAAGAAAAATCGTGAACGAAAGATCCTAGATGCATGTGATACACCTTTTAGATCTAGATTTAATTTTTATGCACATATTAGATATATATTTTTGATTAATTTTAAATTATAAAATTATATATGTGATATATAATTTATTGACACATGATCTGAAATTTAATTTCTGCAAAATTCTAGATCTGAAATCCTAGGATCTAATTTGTATAAACCCTGAAATAGTAGCTGGCTTGCCAGTCGAGTCGACTTGGATTCAATTAGAATCCTTGGCGAGTCGACTCATCCTTGTTGGAGTCAATTCGAAACTATGGTGAGTTAGCTCATTTGTATATGAGTCGATCCAATCCTGTAGGCGTGGGCTTACTGTTTCTATTCATCATAGATGAATCGATCCGTGTTTCAGGATGAGTCAACTTGAGTATACTGACAACAAAATTGTATGTGATGTAATCCAAATTAGTTTAGATTAGAAATTAATTTGACATCTAAACTAAACTTATGTTCATAATACACTTAATTAAGAATTAAGATTTGAAATTAAAAGATCTAAAACTATGAATTTAAGATCTAAATTTCATCGTATAAAATATGGGCTTTGGATGTGGGTAGCTCAATTAGGTCTAGTTTGAGTGGTTGATCAAACTGAATCAAATGTTGATTAGGATTAGGTCAAATTTGCTCATGACCAACTTAATTAATTGTGGTTTAGTCAGATTAATTAACAGCCATATGTTATCAATCAATTTAAGACCTAATTTGGCTCAGTAATTCGAGTTCGGATCAATATGCTAACCTAATCGATTCTAATCAACCAATTTGATATTTAAGGTAAGTATATAGATGGTGGTTATTTAATTGATTTCATATCTGATCTGACCAATTCGTTGGTGTCTAAAGATAACAACGGAGAGACCCCCACACATCTTAACTTATTTAGCTATTTTGGAAGATTATATTTTGTATTAGGTTACTTGTTTACTCGAGCTAGCCCATCCCACTAGGTAAGTCATAACCATTATGACTAATTAAGGAAGAGATCTGAATCAAAATCTTCTCAATCAAGTATTAAGTCGAGCGGTCTTTCATCGTTGTAGAGATGCAGGTGCCTTTCTGGCATTGATCATTCTCAACTGATTACAGTTGTTTGATTGTATTGAAAAAGTATAACCACTCTATGGCATTGGATGCCCCGAGATAGAGATAGGGTTGAGCTCAATAATTGTTAAGTGAGAGATCTAATAACGACTTTGCATCCGCTGGTGTACGGTGTGTCTGACTTAGAAATATATCAATAATTGTTAGGTGAGACCACAGGACTTAGAGATCGAACCTACTGCATCTTGCTTAGTGAAGTAATGGATAAAGTATTGTCCACTCATTGGCCTGTACGTTATCAATAACTGTTAGGTGAGGTGCGTGTGGATCAGTAAGAGCGTAGTACCCATTAAAAATTGATCGCGTATAGATTTTTATTTCTCCATCCGATGAGTGTAGGAGATTCATAGAAATAATGGAAATCATATTTGTTTGTTAAAATGCTTATAACAAATATTTATAAGTACAAATATTTAATTAAAAATTATTTTCGCTCTGCAATTGATTGATCATGTTAAGTTCAAACCCTCTAGCTCAAATTTTTGACACCAATAGGTTGACCAGATTAAACTACAAAGACTGACTCTGGAACTTCAGAATTATTCTCAATTCTGAGATATTGACCCATATCCTAGATCAGGAGATGCCTGTGTTGCCAGTTTGTCTATCTCCTGATCAACAAGTTGCACTTAACAAGTGGATGGATGAAGATAACAGGACTAGTTGCTATATTTTTGCATCCATGTTCAATGATGTTCAGCATCAGCATGAAGATATGATGACTACTAGATAGATTCTGACTCATTTGCAAGAATTGTATAATAAGCAAAGTTGTACGGCTCACTTTAAGGTCTCTCAGAGATTTTTCAGAGCAAAAATACGTGTGGGCAGTCTCGCATGATCATTATCTGACAATGATCAAGGACATTGAAGAGATTCAGAAGTTTAGAATGAATATAGATAAGAAACTATGGGTAGATTTGATCATGCAGTCTTTTTCCTGATTTGTATGTACAGTTGATCATACCATATGAATAAGATTGATAGCACCTTATCCGAATTATTGAATATGTTGGTGATAGCTGAGAGCACCTTAAAAAGTTCAAAAAAAATTGTTCTTACTTTGGAGCAGATTTTTTTCAAGAGAAAATCTACTAGAAAGAACAAGAAGAATAAAAAGCCTGTGAAAAAGTAAAAGACCAAGAGCGGAAAGAATAAGAAAGCTTCAAAGAAAGCCAACAACAAAGAAAAATCTTTCCACTTCAATGTCGAAGGTCATTGGAGAAAAAATTTTCCTGCATACCTGGTGACAATGAAGAATAAGAAGAAGAACGCATCTTCTGAAGGTACGTCTGAATTGTTCATAATTAAAATTAATCTAACGATTTCTTCTTTTTCTAGTTGGATTTTAGATTCTGATTTGAGTACTCACTTATGCACCTTTATGTAGGATTTAAAAAAAAATTAGAGGACCGAGACAAGGCAAGATCACTCTCTGAATCGATAATGAAGCAAAAATTACCATCGGGACTTACTCTTTGAAGCTACTGTTAGGATTTAGTTTGCTTTTAAAAAATTATTATTTTGTAACTATAGCCAGTAGGAATTTAATTTTTATTTTTGTGCTGATACAGGATAATTATAATTTTCATTTGAATAAAGACTTGTGTTCAATTTATTTTGAAAATAAAATTATTACACGTACCTATTTGATAAACGATCTTTATCATTTGCATGTTAATGCGAGTGTTAACCTTAACAAGCAAATTATGAATGCCGTAGGGTCTAAGACACTTTAAGCTAGGCTATGCATATTGGAGAGGACAGACTTAATAAATTGGAGAAAGATGGTCCTATCAGACTATTGACTTTCGAGTCATATTTAGTTTGTGAGTCTTATCTTCAAAAAAAGATGGCCAAACTGTCCTTCATAGGATAAGAAAAAGGACCACTGATATATTAGTTCTGGTGCACATTGATGTGTATGATCCATTTGATGTATAGACCAGGGGTGGCTATATCTACTTCATAATTTTTACTGATGATTACTCATTGTATGAATTTATATATTTGATGCACCATAAGTCTGAGACTTTTAAAAAGTTCAAAGAGTTCAGATATGAAGTAGAAAAATAAATCGTTAAACCTATAAAGGTTCTTCGATCATATCAAGGAGGCGAATATCTTAGTGAAAAATTTCAGACCTATCTTAAGGATAATGGTATAGTCTCACAGTGGACACTTTCAGAGACATCTCAGTATAATGGGATATCTTAAAGGAGAAATCGGATCCTATTGGATATGGTCCAGTCCATGATGAGCTTCATAGATCTTCTAATTTTTTTTTGAGAATATGCGTTACTTTTTTTCATTCACTTTTTAAATAGGATTCTCTCTAAATCCATTCCTACCACACCATATGAGTTATGGCATGGTGAGAAGCTAAATCTTAGTTATCTCAAGAGTTGGAGATGTCTGATCTATATCAAGCAACAGCAAATGGATAAATTAGAGGCTAGATCACTTAGGACTCATTTTATAAGATATCCTAAGAAATTCATGGGGTACTATTTCTATCTTTTAGAGAATCATAATATGATTGTGAGCCATCATACTATTTTTTTGAAAAAAGAGTTTCAAGACGGAGGCAGTGGGAGGAAGATTGAGATCGAAGAAAAAAATTTTAAAGAGCATCGAGTCTAAAAGTCTGAACCCATTAGTGAGCCAATCGATGTGATACCTCTTCTACCTCATAGATCCAGTAAGATCTTCTATTCTCCAGAAAGGTACTTAGATATTCTTACAAAAAATCTAGAGAAAGCATTCCTTATAGAAGATATGGATATTAGGAATGATCCCAAGACCTATGATGAAATGATATTAGATATAGACTCTAAAAAATGGATGGATGTGATGAAGTTAAAAATTGACTCCATGCATTCCAACCAAATTGGACTGTAGTAGATCCACCTGAGGATATTATATCCATTGGATGTGAATAAATTTATAAAAAAAAATAGATTGAATGGTCAGGTAGAGATCTATAAAATAAGACTGGTAGCGAAAGGATATAGTCAATATGAAGGCATTGACTGTCAGAAAATTTTTTTACCAGTGGCCATGCTGAAATCCATCCAGACTCTGCTTGCTGTTGTAGCTTACTATGATTATAAAATCTGACAGATAGATGTGAAAACTATCTTCCTAAATGGATATCTTGAGAAAGATATCTATATAGAGCAGCCTATGAGTTTCACATCTAGTGATAGTAATCACAAAGTTTGTAAGCTGCAAAGGTCTATTTGTAGACTTAAGCATCTCAGAGTTGGAACATCCACTTTAATGATGTGATCAAATCATTTGATTTTATTAAAAATAATAAGGAGTCATGTGTATACAAAAAAGTCTATAGGAGTGCTATCACATTCCTCATATTATATGTGAATGACATCTTTCTGATTGAAAATGATATTTCCATACTGAATTCGGTCAAAGTATGATTGTCAAAGAAATTTTTCATGAAAGATCTAGAAAAAGCTTTCTACATTCTTGGTATAAAGGTCTATAGGAATAGATCTAAAAGAATGATAGAACTTTCTCAGAAAATATATATAAAGGATGTGCTAAAGAGATTCAACATGAAAAACTCCAAAAATAATCTTTTGCCCCTTAGGCATGATGTTTACCTTTTCAAGAAGATGTGTCCTGACACACTTGAGAAAATCTAACACACGAGTAAGATCCCTTATGCTTCGGTTATAGGGAGCCTCATGTATGTCATGCTGTGTACTCGACTTGATATAGTACTTGTTGTGAGTGTCACGAACAAATATCAGTCGAATCCAGATGAGAAGTATTAGATTGCAATTAAAAATATCCCTAAATACTTGAGAAGGACTAAGAATTTTATTGAGATTTTATGATACCCTCATAGCCTTGAAGGTGACCATAGGTGGAGCTGGATTGATAGGCTCCGAGTTCACTAGGTTAGGAATGGTCCTGGGGTGGAGATGGTGCACAGCTTCTACGAGCTCGAGATTTGGTGATGAGGACTTCGAGGAGCTTGATTGGAGCTTCGGATACCTAAGATACAAGGTGGAGCGAGACACTAAAGACGATCTGCTTCTGCCAGCAAAGAAGTCGACTCGAACTTCAGACAAATCGACTCAGATCAGGGTCGAGTCGGCTCGAACCCTTAGAGAGCCGACTTGAGCAGACAAACAGAGAGCATATTTCTGTGGCACACTGCTAGCACGCAGTCGAGTCGACTCGAGGTTCGATCGAGTCAACTCGAAGTGCAGGAGAGTTAACTCAAGTCCTAGTGGAGTCGACTTGAGTCATGGGAACAGGCCTGCATGGGATTTCTGTTTAGGCTAGGATTGGTCTTTGATCTTAAGGCTTGGGCCTCGTGTTTATGAGTTTCAAGGATGGCTAACTCAAGGATTTCGATTGGGAACAAATCCAAATGATGAGAGCATGTGAGGCATGGACTCGATGAGTGCTTTCATGTATTGGGTTCTGCCAAAAAAAATTTTCAGTTGGGGTTTATTAGGATTTGTATGTAAGTCCTGGGGTATATAAACCCATGTATTGTAACTTAATACAAAAAGTGAAATATAATAGCTTTTCTCCCTCAATCTCTTTCTCCTTCTCTTATTTTTGTACGTTAAAACCCTAGCCACCATCTTCAAGGAGGGATCCTTGTAGCCGCCCCTCTTTGGTACATTGCTGGTGCATTCCTTGTCCCATGTCTTGGTGTTCGTCTGCAAAATAAATTTATTCTTGATCTTTGGTGAAGGATCGGAGCTAAAAGCAGAAGGGTACACTGATTCAGATTTCATATCTGATGTCGATGATAGAAAGTCTATATCAGGATGTATTTTTCTATATAATGGTAGATCGGTTAGTTGAAAAATTTCAAACAACCGGTCATTACAGATTCAACCATAGAAGCCGAATATATCACTGCCTCTGAAGCTACTAAGGAAGCATACTGATTTAAAAAGTTTATTGCAGAGCTGGGTGTGATGCCATCGGATGCCATTGTATTGCACTACGACAATAACGGTACCATAGCACTCGCTAAGGAGCCCAGATCTCACTAGAAGTTCAAGCATATAAACGGTGGTTCTACATCATACGCGATTATCTCGAAAAGATGTTCATTGAGATACAGAGAGTCGACTCCATGCAAAATGTGGCAGATCTACTGACGAAGTCTCTTAGCCAGCAGAAGATCGAAGGTCACCTTGAGAAGATGGATTTTAGGTATATGGCCAATTGACTTAAGGTCAACGGAGAGTTTGTTAGATATGTGCTCTAGAAGCTAATTGTTGACTGACACATTATGTAATTTTAGAGACTATTTTTATACTTATAAATTTATATTATTAATAAAAAAAATATTTTTATTTTTAATTATATTTATGTTTATGATTTATCCTAAAAATTAACAAAGATGATTTTGTATATTCTCAATATGTTGAGAATTTGAGACATATATTATTAGTGGTTAGTTTCTAAATACTCCTGATTATAGGATCGTCACAGAAGATAGTGATCAATCTATTTAAGATCGATGCATGGATCATCTTCCTTCTGGATAGATGAGTCTCGAGTCTGTAGTATAGGAACACTGGAATGAGAGTGTAGATGATTGTTATAGAATAACTTGCATTGAATGTGACCAACACGAGAAATCACTTAGATGTCTACTCACTCATCAGTGGTCTTCTCGATGCTGCAGTGATGTGAGTGATCCTTTGACCTGTGGTGTCATCGACTATTCGCAGTGAGACTACTGAGTTTGACTGTCATTTTCTTAATCTCCAGCCATTCGAATCCTTACTGTGTATGTTGGCTACAGTAGGTTTAGATTTTCTATTAGAGTAGGATGCACCTAGATGGAATCTATCGACCTTAGTAGAAAAGATGAAGTCCTATGTGATTAGCAAGATTGAGTTCAGAAAGTCTTCGACTGAAGCAAATGTGAATACTGAAAAGGAGTTTTCACAAGATTCATAGATGAACTCGAGTCGAATTAATTTGGCATATAACTAATGATAGGGTTTGACAAGTTCTCCATAATCTTCATCTAGTCGAAACTCACGATAGAGAAATTGAATCATACGGTAACTGCACCTAGAGGTTTAAATTTGTTTGTTCTACTGAATTATCACTACATGCTGCTAGACATTACTAGTGGATTGTGAGAACTCACTAGGATTATTTTTGGATCAACAATCTTTGTTGAGTTGAGCTAGAATTGTTCTAGTCCATCGAAAGGAGTTTCGATGATATTGTGATGGAGATCACGGTACGTCTCACTATCAGACAGAATAGAATCCAAGAGGTCACACATAAAAAGAGTTTGACTCAATCAATGGCTTAGATCAAATTCAAATTATCAATTTGATTGATAGTTTGAATTTGAAAACTACTAATTTGTAAGTATTACAGATTCAGTAACTACTAATTATTAGCATAGAAACTTAATTATAAATATTATAATTTAATTGAGATTGATTAAATTATAGATTATATTTTAATTAATTTAAATCATATTTAATTTAATTAAATTTGATTTAATTTAATGCTAATTGGATTCAGTTATCCAAATCAGATTTAGATTTCAATCCTGATTGGATCAGTTTTGACAGTCTTTCGAATTCGATTCGATTTGAACTCAATTTGAACTCAATTTAGATCTAGTTTGAACCAAATTAATCTTGACCCTTTGAGTCCAGGTTCTCTGGGCTTCTCTCTCCACTTGGCTGACTAGAAAAGGGGTAGGATGGTGATTTTTCTTGCTGATTTCTTCTTGGCGTGCGTGAAGGGGTATGAAAAGGTTGTTACTTGGTTTCTTGGTTAACTAGGACCCTTATCCAGATAAGAGATAAAGCCTAACTAACATAACTAATTTCTATCAGGTTTGGAATGGGAAAAGGATGAACTTTGTGCGACAAAATTATAAAAAGGGGTTTGGGAGTGCGGTGTTTTTTGAGTTGCACTAACTACCTTATCCCCTTCCCTTCATCCTCCATGCCAACCACCAACTTCCTCTCTATTCCATCTTCCACGCCCCACTTTTTCTAGATCAGATCTAGTGAAAGGCATTAACTAGAGAGAAAGAAAATCAAAAAAAGATTTTTTGATTTTTTTTGATGGTTAGGATCAATCTTCAAGATCCTATACAAGACTATTTCAAGTAATATAAGGAAAAGGAGCCTGATTCAAGCCGAAGACGAAGTCTGCATGGGAGCTAGCACCCTAAAAGTTTTAGAGTTCTGATCGAAATATCTCTATATAGATACCAGCAGAGGTTAAGATATTGCACAGCTCTGACAGCAACTCCAAACATCCGCAGGATCCGATCTGAAGAAGGAGGAGGGAATAACATTAGGTATTACTTCTTCCTTTATCGTTTATGATTTCAGATCTATGCAATTAATTTATTTATACATATTAGACGATCCTAGGATTGATTAAGATTGAAAATCTACATGTTTAGATCAGATTAAAAATTTTAAAATATGCTTCCACTGTAGTTAGTGTAACCATATCGATCTATGCATGTGAATCAGCCTGTTTTCTAACAATGAGAGATTTGCATGATCTCTGGGAGGCAGCTCGGCCATAGTACCTCTGAATCAAGCTGAGCTGAAGATAAAGAGTCAAAGAAGCGAAAGATCGATGATGAGATCAATTTTTCTGAAGCTAATCTAGATGAAATAAAATATCCACATAATGATCCTGTAGTTGTCTCTTTGAATATTGCCAATTACGATGTACATCGAGCCCTAGTTGATAATAAAAGTTCTATTGATATTTTGTTTTATGATATTTTTATTTGTACGAACTTGAATCCTGAGCTACTAATAAAGAAGAATATACACCTTTGATCGGATTCTCGGATAGCACGATCCTAGTAGAAGAAACTATCTTCCTGATTATGATAGCTAGACGAGCTCTAAAACGAGCCATCGTCAAAATAAATTTCTTTGTAGTCAAGAGCCCATCCATATACAACATCATTTTAGGTCGATCTGGATTGAACATTCTCTGAGCTATAGTGTCGACCTATCATCTGATGGTGAAATTTTCTACTCCATATAAGGTCGGTAAGTTCCAAAGAAATCAGCAGCTTGTAAAGGAATGCTACATGGCGACCTTACGTGGAGCAATACTATGAGTGTGTCTAGTTCGTCTCCCTCCACTTGGAGCTTTGGTAGCGACATTAGGGGTGCGGACCCAAAGTCCGAAGTAGCTTGTTCTTCGGATAGGCCTGAGGTTTCGGACTTCGGCCCGTTTAGGGTGAACTCCATCCACACCCCTGAGGACTTGGAGATTCTTAGGCTGAAGTATCAAATCCTAGCCGAGTTCAAGCTGGAGGTCACCATTCCCTAAGAACAGATAGCTTTTTTTCATCAAAATCGAGTAGGTCTTTATGAAGAATCACTGAAGGTCGATCTTCGACTGTCCTTCCATTTTCTCATTGTAGAATTCCTAAGTTTATATAGCATAAGCTTCTGTAACATTGCGTCAAACTTATGGTGTCAGATCTTAAGTTTCTTTATGCACTGCCTTCTCCTCAAGGTCAAGCTGACCTTCTGTCTCTTCCGGGCTTGCTTCACATTAAAGGTGTACCCTACAGAGATCGGGTGGTGGTACGTCTCTCCTTGGAAGGGGCATCATCTCTTTCAAGATGCTCTTTCCTCGATGCATAACTGGAAGGAGTATTTCTTTTTTTATCTTGGCTGAGCAACTCTGGGACTTCAATACATCGTGGGGTCGACTTCATAGGTCGGCAGCAGTTCGATCTTGATTGAGCAGAACTCCCAAAAACTTAAGTGATAGAGTTCTCTATATGAATAATAGAAGCAGTAAAAATAAAGTTACCACAGTTCTATTTATAGAAGACAAGGACGGCTCCGATCTACTGACGATTCACCACCCCCATTCGATGCTCAACAAGTGGCAGCCCATAATTGGTCAGGACATGGCTCCCACGGATCCGATGAACCAATGGTCCAGATTTGAAGATGGTTCACTTCAGGACGTCGATCTTCGACACGTGTTAGCAAAGGATCGCTCGATGAGATCAGCCTCGACCTCGGTGGAACTCTCTTTGGCTGACCTATCGAAAGCTCGACCTCAAGAATGGAGAGCATATGTTGTGGATCTGTACCTCATCCTCGGTTGCCATATCCTCATCTCTAGCTGAGCTATAGGAGCTGATGTTTACCAGTTTGAGTATATGGTAGATACAAAGATCACCAGGCATGATCTGCTAAATCGATAGTAGTTCTTACTCACCCCAATCCTGGTTCACTTCATCCTCGGATGACTACCATAGCTCGTACATACCGATTAATCTCAACCAACTTGGGGTCACATTTGCTCCGCAGACTCCAAAATTTCGGCCTCAGATGATCTATTATAGCTCGTCTATGGTCGAGCTATGCTCATCATCCATCTCTCCTTCAAATTGGGAAAGGCTAGATAGAATAGAATGCTTCTACAATTGAGTCACCCATAAAAAGCAAATATCTTATCTGAATCAATCTGTACGACAAAAACGAAAATTATCAGGACTTCGAGATAGATATGACTCCAACTCTTTTTCTATAAATAAAAAGGCTCTGGAACCCTCAAGATATGCAATCGACTCCTTGCTTTCTCCTCTCATTATTCTATATCTCCTAATTTGAGCGTCAGAGGGTCTTCATCGGAGAACATCTCTGATGAGGATATCTTTGCAAGTGTTCAAACGAAGCTCTAGTAGTGGTTTCACCTCAGCCACATTTACTTTGGCAACCGATCTCAAATGAAGAGATCAAGAGCAATAGTTCATATACGACCCCCCAAGTTCCCCAAACTCCCCTCCCTCTACAACCACAACACCACCCCCCTCGAAAAAAATAAAAATAAATTCCCCAGGCAACCTTCCAAGCTGCCCCCATCCTTCCTCTCAACCTGCTACTCTCCCCCCTCTCCATCCGCCTCCCTTGCGCCACCAAACCTTCTGTCGTCTCCTTTGCAAACGTAACCTTCCATCATCCCATCTAGGGGTGGCAAATATCAACCCGCCCAGCCAATCCGACCTGCATTTGACCCTCCTTAAATAGGTTTGGATTTGGATTAAACGAGTTCCGATCATAAATGGATTAACCTATTTGACCTATTTAATAATCGGATCGAATTCAGATTTCAGATAGCTGACCCATTTAACCTATTTAATAAATAGGTTGAGTTGGGTCGGGCTATAACATAAATCTGTTTAACCTGTGATAGCTGGAGACCTTTAAGGGCTTTAAGGGTTCAATCATTTGGTGAGCCTCTGTCAATTCCGCTATTCACCACTTCGATCCTCCTTCTCTCGACGCTCTAGGATTTTCCATCCCATCTCATTTTCGACACCTCTCTCGGCCGAGGATCACTCTTCATGTACTCCCTTATCTTATCCCTCACAGTCTTTCCCACTGCCACCGCCGGCAGTAAGTGGCTGTTCGCTACCAACTCCTCTCTGTTTGTGGCCATGTTGACCAATATCAACCCTGCACCTCCTGCCGCCTTCACCACCTCCCCCTTCTCTAGGTATAGGGCTTTAAAGGCATTTTTCTCTTTATTTCACTTCCTGATGAGAGTATCTTTTTCCACTTATTTTGATCCGTGCTTCTTGTCATTCAAATCTATATTTTTTTTCCACAAATGGTATTTTTATCTGATTTTTCGACTGTTTTCTTGGGATTTTGTTCAGTAAATTATTTTCTACTTAAGAATCTCATGTTTTTGTGATTTTTGATGGGCTTTTTGGGGTTTTGTCCCATAAATGCATGGATGTGGATGATACTGCTGATTTTTTGATGTCTTGGGGACTTTGCCATGTTAGATCTGATGAGGTTGGTTGTGGCTTTGTTGATGATCAGTTTTGAATTATTTTTTGGTTTTGGTTACTAGATCTGTTGGTTTTTAAGAACTACTGCGATCGATTTGGTTTTTTTGGTTGGAAATGAACAGATCTGGTTTTGGTTAGTTGAAAACCCCTCTTCTTTTTTTTTGAGTTTTTAAACTATTTTTTTCTCTTTTTTGATTCTGGCTCCCAGCGGGTGGGCTCGGATGGTTCTGCTGGTTTGCTAGTAGATAAGAATCGATGGCCGTCAACGGATGCTTCCATCTCATTTGGGCCTCTACGAACTGTGATGATGGGCAACATGAGCCCAGAATGGGCCTCTCTGATTAATTGCTGAAACTTATAAAAATTAGGCTCTTAGGCTGCTACTACCTGTTTAATCTGAAAATATGATTGGTGATGGGATTTGGCTTAGAGTTAATATTATATCTTATTTGAATTTTCTATATGTGTTACTGTTGTATTTTTTTTTTTTTATTGAGTAGGTTTTCTCCTCATGCTTTATATTATTTAAAGTGATCATATATTAAATAGTGGCAGCATTTGTTGTCCTTTAAAGATAATGTGTCTCCAATTTAAAATGGTATATTTTGTCTTGAATTAAATATGCTGGCTGTTTGTGATGTTTGTCTTAGTTAAAAATAAGTTAAATGAATTGGATCGGATCGATTAAATAGGTTGTTCATCTAATAAATAGGTTAAATGATAAACAGATTAAATAGGCTGGATCGGATCGGTTAAATGGATTAACTGTTTAATAAACAAGTTAAATGGATCAAATTAGATGATCTATTTATTAAATGAGTCAGGTTCAGATTTAAAAATCTGACCTTTTTAATAAACAGATCGGGTTCAATTTTGAAATTTTCTGATTCGACCCGCATCTAATTCGATCTATTTATGATCTGATCCGACCCGATTGCCACTCCTAATCCTACTTAACCTTTACATTCTAAGAAACATTAAAAAATGTGACAACATTCTAAGAAAGCCAATTCAATTTTATGCTATGAAGATCAATGGTGAAGGCTATACTTTTTTCAACATTTGATCAGAGGACATTAGGAAAAAATATGTGAATTATTTTTTTATCAACTTGAAGGAATTATATAATGCCATACCATAAGAGGTATATTAGTTGACTTGAGGATGAAAAGTTTGTGGTTGTTAAGGAAGGTGCATATAAACTCAAGGAACTAATGCAACACCTATAGAACCAATTAAGTACATGAAGTGCTTCTCCTTAGAAAACCCCATGATCTCTGTTCCTTAAGATCTTCTTTGGAAGAAAAAACAACAAAAGCACACATTCATGACTTCAAAATGTCATCAGTTTGCATTTTTGTACATAAATGAACTAGTCGATACTGCATAAGTCAATTTTGACGGAAGAAATTTATGCGAAAACCAATTCTAAACATACTACAATACACAAAAAAACATGCTGAAAACTTGGTATGATTTATGCCTTCTCCAAAAGGTTTTTAGTTTTCTTCACCTTTTTCATGTTTGAGATCCTAAATGACAACTCAAGGTGCTATATCAAGTGAAACATTTCTTTCTTTTTTACCAAAATGTTGATTTTTTTTTAATATTTGCAAATTTGATGATGGGTCAAAAATCGAGAAGGTTCTTAGGATATTTTAGTTCTTCCCACTTCTCTTGGATCTCCACCAAATATCATGTCACTTTATCCACATGGTTGTATTATTCTTCTCAGAGTCACCATTTTAAACTATCCAATTAACCAAACATGTCCAATGATGGATCATTTAGCATGCAAATCCATCACAAGATCTATTGAGTTGATGTAGATCAAGGACATCCATTGTGATAACTTTTTTTGTGTTTTGTTTGCAACTTTCATTATTAGCTGATTGCATGTTCGATGTGGAGAAATCATTTGTGTCTAATTTTCTGTTTACATTCCACTTTCTAGTTTGGCACAAATGGCTAAGGACATATATATATGTCTATCCAATGCTAGGCAGGTTTCAATTACATGTCTTAGATGCTGGTTCATTCTGATCAGTGTGCTTCTCTGGGTTCCCAAAGCAGAATTTGTTAGTTATCTTATATCACCTGGTTGGAAACATGTTTTAAGTATTCTGTGTCTAATGTTGCGCCTTATCACTTCTCTTCGGCGGCCGGAATAAATGATAGAGTTGGGATTAATTTTCCTTCGTATCTTGCTGCATGTCTATTTGCTCCACTACATAATATTTGCTGTCATGAATTACTCAGTGATACAGATACCTACTTCATTTTTCATTGTGCAGATGAATTCTCACTCTGTCAGGGAAGTGGAAAAGCTTGCTTAATGCTTAGGCTCTCTACTGTATTATATTAGCTAGATATTAAAACCCATGCGATGCATAAGATAACAAAAAAAAAATATATATATATATATAATTATATATTTTATTAAAATTAAGTAAAATAATATTTAAAATTAATTAATTGATCTAATATTAAAAATAATTAATAAATAATTTTTTCTCATAATAATTAATATAAATTTTTTATTAATTATAATCAATAATGCTAAATACTGGGAATGTCATTTGTCAGACATTCAGAATACCATTTGTTAAAAGATCACCAATCTGATCTTTCTTATTAAATTGTAATAAATAATGCTAAATACTCGGAATATTATTTGTCAAACATTTAGAATGTCACTTGTCAAAAGATCATTAATCTGATTTTTTTTATATATTATATTAGATTATATTAGATTTGACAGATCGTTTTTCTACTGCATGGAGTGTTGTTGCTGGAGGTCAACATTATTACCATTTCCCCCAAGTCTGGTTTACATGCAAATCACTTGTGTATGTTTGATGGGAGTCATACATTTTTAGGTTATCCATCGCATGAAGCCAACTGCATCGCCTCACAGTCTTTATTTATGATGTATCCTGTGGGTATTTATCTAAACACTTTCTGGATGTATTTCTGTTTTGGATTGTGGGTAGCTTTTGTCTTATTTATAAATATCCGTCTCTTGTACTGTGTTGCCATTTGTCCCATTCTTTTGGGAAGATGGTCTTGTAAATTTGTTTCAGGCCTTCCGGCCACCTTCTATCAAAAAAAAAAAAAAATGGTGTGTTGTGTTGGTGGTTCGGGGGTGGGGTGTGGGGAGGTCGGGTGTTGAGAGAGAGAGAGAGAGAGAGCTTTATTGAAGCGGTGAAACTTGACTTCCTAGTTCTAAAGTGCTAAATGGTAAAAGAGCAACCCAATGCACCAGCCCCCCCCTGTGAGTTCCAAGAAGGATTATATGTACGTAGCCTACGTGGAGAGATTGTTTTTATATTTCAAACCTATAACATCCTATCCACAATGCTGCAACCTTGTTTTTTGATTGAAAATGCTGCAACCTTGTAATTGCACCATGACTCAGCTGCTTTTAAGTGCTAGATGGTATTAATACAAAATTTCCAGACTCTTCTAGCGAAGTGTCCAGAGCAATTTTTCTTTTTATTTCTTGTTGGCATGGCATGATCAGTCTTGTTTACTAGAAGTAGCAAGTAGTCAAGTTTTGAATAGTAATCGACACATCTTGTTACATATGTATATATACATGCTTTAGAGTAGAAAAATGCGTTTACCAAACAATTAAGAACACTTGGACACCATGTCAAGTGTTTAAGCATCACTAGCATTGCATGAAGCTATGGTTTATAATAATCTCAAAAAGTGGTCCATGTACCAGAAGCATATGCGTTAGATATAGGCCCATATTTACATTTTAATGTACTTTTGTATTTACTGAAGAAATGAGAATATCAAGCTTCCTGGAGAGTTTTTGTTCAACAATCAACAAAAATAAAGGGTTTGAATCTTCATTGACTAGGAAAAGTTTGATTAGGAAAGTCATAGTCTTTTTTCAAGTCCATTTACGTTAAGGTCACGACTTGAATCAAAAAAACCTTGATTTATTATGATTATGTTTCCAAGCTACTTGGATATCTTTTCATACAAAGGTTGGGAAGCTCTATGTTATATGTTATAAAAACTCTTCCTCCTTTTAACTTTCACAGTGTGATACTATTAGAAAGGTCAAATAAAGCTAAACTCAAGCAAGCAGAAGTAATTTGATATGTGTGCCATTCAGCGGTGAAGGAATCAACATTCACTATTGTCGGTGCAAAACAAGTGGTCATCCATAAGACTATGCAATCATAAAGCACCAAGGAAACAAGGTGTATGTATCCCTAGTTCTCCATATATTTATCTGCATAATTAAAAAGAAAAAACTTAACATAATTAATAACCATGTTTAGATAACTGCTTGGAAGAATTCTGGATCTACCTAACCCGGACCAGAGAGTCCTTGTTTATCAACAAGTTTGAATCGATCATCCAGAGATCCATGAGAAGCCATGCCAAAACCAGATACAACAAGATTAGAGTCCTACTTAAAGCAGCAGTTCAGACAAAACATCAGTTGCTAACAATATGAAACACAGAAAAAGCAACACTAAGCCAGCATCAACCAAATCAGTGTCCTAATTTTTTTTGTTAAAAAAAGGAGAAGAAGAAGAAGAAGAAAAGACCATAATTCTCTCTGCGATGACTGCATATATTAAAACCTTGTCAAGCAATATGCTACGTGGCTCCAGATTAAGAATGATAGAGGAGCTAAAGAAAATAAAGACATAAGCAACTCAGCCACTGCAATAGCCACTTCCATCCCTGCACCCCAGCTAAAATCTCCTGCTCAATTTCAAGAAACAGATAAGCAAAATTATATGTCCGCATACACATAAAAACACACGGCAAATTGAAAAGAGAAAGGCATCGCAATCATAGATAAGGCCAACTTGCCACCATTAGGCAATCATAGAGTTTTCATCACTTTCAGTATAAATTTGCTTATGATTCTATCCACAAGCAACTCAAGCTGGACCTGGTACGTGAGACGAAGTAAAACCCAAAACAAGAAACAAGAATGGCTATGAAGTGAATGCATCTTCAATGGTAATCAGGAAATATAGAAGAGCAGGGTATCATAGATTGCATCTTCCATATTTTGATGTCAGTGTTATAGTCTTCAATCCAGACCTCCACAATGACATTCCAGGCAATGTTCGACCGCTTGTCATCAGACTGTCCCCGGTAAGTTTCCACTGCTGAACACATTTACGCATTCTACTAATACATCGTAGGTGAAAACCCATACAGCATCTGGGATGAACAAGTCTTCATGACTTTAGCCTGATGAAAGCAATGGTAAAACATGGACCCTAAAACTTGAGCATCTAAATGGTATTGTGAATTTTAGGGAAAAGAGAAGCTGGTGTATTATTATAAAGAAGAATAACAAAGGCGTCCTTCTGTTTGGATTAAAAAAACTCTCACATAAAAATCTTTCAACACTACCTGAGTGATCGGGAACCCTTAAATCTTAATCAATTGCATCAAGAAAACGAAATGCTAGAGACAGAAAACTCAAGACCATAGCCCAAAACCAAGAAAAACATATCGTTGTGACATAATAAGAGAAATAAAGAAATAAAAACCATGACATTGGGGTGATTTGGAAAAAGAAGATGGATACCCTAAATAATGGTGTTAAAAGGTTGAGGAGACAATCCAGAATGGAAGGTGTTCGGGCAGATCCTCGGCCCTTATCTGACTAGCCTCCTTCCTCACCTCCGGATCGACTAAATACGCTACACCGACCAAGTTATTGTGGCTCAACCCGACTCGGATCAACCAATTTTCATCCCAATCGGTGCTTAATTGACTACAGTCAATGGGCCTATTCAGGTCGGCATCTATCCATCATGATTCGATGGGCTATCCTCGACTGGCCGACGACATTTGGCATTCGACGCATAGCCGGCTACTTCCTCGATGTCCCACCGACTATCCGATCAGGTGACACCGCTTCATAGGCTCATTCATCCGACTTTCGGACCCCATGGCACAGGCATCAGCCGAGCAACCGAATGCTAAATGTGGCCGCCATACTATCCTATCGGGTTGCATCAAGTCACGTCACTCAAGAGCTATATCTTGGGTGGCTGGCTGTGCGCCATAATGGGAAGTCACGAGGTTATTAATTGTACCACACGCACCACAGCATCCGCAGCTGCGACCATCTGCACACCGAGCAAAAGGCATGCCCACCGTCAGAGCCATTTAAAGATGCCCCATGTGCCTCCGTGCGATGGGACATGCTCGGAATGACCGTCCATCTTTCCATCATTGACCTTAATCTCTCTATAAATAGAGATAAGTGGGGACCCCTTTAGGGACGCACACGCACATGCACACATATGCAAGGCTAACACAAATGCCAAAACTCTACTCCTCTCTCTATTGAGCAACATCTTTAACTTGAGTGTCGGAGGGTCCTTGCCGGAGCAACCTCCGACGGGACTTTTCTTACAGGTCTCACATCCCTGATGCCGAGTGGAGACCAGCGCCGACACTTGCCGCCAACCCTCGCTCTCGCTCTCAGCTTCTTCGATTGTGCATCTTCTCCAGTGACTGGGCATCCTCTTCCGATTTTTCACCATCCATCACTCAAGTGCAGCGACACAGTCCCCAGCCGACTACCCCATCGGAGACAGGCCACAATAGTTTGGCATGTCAGGTAGGGGAAAGAAGAGAATATTCTTTCAAGAACCACCATGGTCAAGATGAGAGTGCAAAATGCTTCCACAAGTTTCGTTCGACGCTCATCGCGATGTGATGTACCTCCGACAACCCTCGGAGAGCCAAATACTTCACGACTGATGGTGACAACAGACTACCCATAATTCACTGTCCTTGTGCAACAAGTGAAAACTCTGACAGAGGCAATCCATGGCCTTGAGCAGCAGCAGCAATAACAGCGGCCAGAGGAGCTGGTGCCGGATGATGTGCCTTCCCGGCACAGTCATCGGCCCCATTCTCCATCCCGCCACTCGGCTCGACGTTCCCGCTGGACAAGTCCTCGACCCATCCGATGGTCACCACAACCTAATTCCCAGCATGCTCCACATATCGACTCCGACAATTGTCGGTCTCCTTCCCCTTGATGAACTCCATACAAGGGGAAGAGGCTGTGGTCTCCATTAAGTTCTTCTTCTGGGGAAGGTTCGACCCCAAGATATCCTCAACATCCTGATGAGTCTCAACGACGATTGGATGAATATGACCATAAGTTGAGGGAGCTCGATTGCCGTTTGGATTAGCTCCAGATAAATAATCGGGATTCTACTGGCGAGCTCGGCATCAGCATGCATCTACCTTTCTCTCGGTGGATCCTCGACGAACCGATTTCTATTCGATTCAAGATACCATAAATAGAGCCATATGACAGCTTCACCGACCCACTTGACCATCTCGAGAGATACAAAGCTCTCATGCTTCTGTAGGGGGTATCCGACATCCTCATCTACATTGCCTTTTCAGTTATCCTCCGAAAAACTGTCCGAATATGGTACTTCGGACTTCAACCGAAGAGCATCCAATCATTTAAGCAATTCGAGCAACTCTTCATGGTGCACTTTGACACCAATCAAAGGGTGCCACAAACCTCTAACAGCCTTTTCTCCATCAAGTAGCAGGAGAGAGAATCACTACAAGACTTTGTGGCGCATTTCAACACCGCCATCTTGGAGGTCCGAGACCTCAACAAGTCGACGGCCATCACTGCCATGAAGCGAGGACTGTGTGCTCTAGGTTCACTTACTTTCTGGACAATACGCTTTTTCAAACCTACATCGAACTTCTCAAGCACGCACAAAAGTACATCTGTGATGATGAATGTGCGATTGATCGAAGCCAGTCTGAGAGCAAAAGTCAAAAGAAGAAGAAGATGAAAGAAGGAACCTCCATGGGGCCCAGCTGAGCCCGTGTTGAGAAGGAGGCTCCACCTTCCCGACCAATTTGAAGTCCAAAAACTCTGACAACAGATACAACTCCTATATCCCTCTAACTACTCCTCATGCATAGATTCTCATGGAGATAGAGGGAGAGAGCTACCTTCAACGACCCCAGTCAATGAAGTCGAAGTTTCACAACTGGAAGCGCTACTGTCGGTTCCATCATGATCATGGTCACGATATCGAATAATGCTTCCAGTTGAAGAACGAGATAGAGTACGTCATAAGGTGGAGCTATCTCAAAAAATATGTGTGAGAACGATTTGTGTAGTTGCCTTCTGATCCACCGCCATAGCCGCATTCCGAGGAAGAAACTCACGTCCAGCCTACCATGGGCATGATCAACATGATTTCGATAGGATCGAGACTCTGAGGGGCAGACGACTCGGAAGGCACATCTAAGCATCAGCGGGCAAATGACGATATCATTTTCTCTGAAGAAAATCTAGGAGAAGTCTAAACTCCTCACAACTATACTGTTGTTGTATCAATGACAATAGCCAACTACGATGTAAAATGATGTTTTATCGATAATGGAAGCTTCGCTGATATGATTTTCTATGATTGTTTCTCCCGAATGTGACTCTCTACTCATCAACTTAAACTAGTCAATGTTCTTCTAGTCAGATTCACAGACGACTCGATCAAAGTAGAAGGAGAAATTGAACTCTCTATTGCTGTCAGGCAACTACCTCGGTAATCGATCGTGTGCCTCAACTTTCTCGTGGTCTAAGTCTCCTTTGTCTAGAATGTCATCTTGGTAGGATTCGAACTAAATGCACTCCGTGCGATTGTTTCAACATACCATTTATTCATATGTTTTCTGACGAGGAAAGGAACTGGAGAAATGAGAGGAGATCAACAGTTGATCCGACAATGTTACTTAACCATAATCAAAGAAAAGAGGCCAACTGAAGCTCTTTCCATCGAAGACGGACTGGATTAGAGAGAAAAAAAAGTCGGGAAGAACCCGTAGAGCAACTCATTTTAGTGCCCCTTAATGACGGAGACCTAACTAAGACCATCCAGGTCGGATCTTCATTAAGCGATGAACTGCAGGAGAAGCTGATCAACTTTTTGAGAAAGAATACTGATATCTTCACCTAGTCTATCTCGAACATACTGGGCATCCCTTCGGAGGTAATCATCCACCAACTGAACGTCGATGCCAACCATAAGCCGGTGAGACAAAAGAAAAGAAGCATCACTCCTACGCCACAGCAGGCCATCGACGAAGAGGTTGACAAGTTGCTGATAGCTGACTTTATTCGTGAGACAACCTGTCTCGATTAGCTCATGAATGTCGTGATGGTTAAGAAAGCAAATGGCAAATGACGGATATGCATCGACTACATCGACTTAAACAAAGTCTATCCCAAGGACAGCTTCTCACTTCCACAGGTTGATCAACTAGTCAACGTCACATTAGGCCACCAGCTACTCAGCTTCATGGATGCCTTCTCCTGCTACAATTAGATCCAGATGGTGCTCAAAGATGAAAAAAAGATGGCGTTCATTACCGATAAAGGCTTGTACTGCTATAAAGTCATGCCTTTCGATCTCAAAAATATCGAAGCTATATATCAGAAGTTGGTCAACAAAATTTTCAAAAACTAAATCGATCGTAACATGAATATTTACATCGATGACATGCTCGTGAAGAGCACCGAGGCTATCCTCTATATCGACGATCTGACTGAAGCTTTTGATGCCCTGAGGAGATATCAAATGAAACTAAATCCGATAAAGTGTGCCTTTGGCGTCACTTTGAAAAAGTTTTTCAGCTTTATGATGATGAGACAAAGCATCGAGGCCAACCACGAGAAGATCAAGGTGGTTCTCGATATGAGACCTCCGACCTCTCGGTAGGACATTCGAAAATTGGCAAGGCGCATGGTGTCTTTGAGCCGATTCATCTCTAAGTCTATAGAATGATGCCTCTCCTTCAAAATTCTCAGACAGATGAAAGACTTCATCTGGATGGAAGAGTACCAAAAGGTTTTCGATGACTTAAAGCAGTATCTTGCTCTCCTCCACTCCTGACGAAGCCAAACACCGAAGACGAACTACTTATGTATTTGGCTACAAGTCTTGAAGCCGTCAATGCGATGCTGGTCCAAGAAGAAAACAAAGTGTAGAAATTCATCTACTACATAAGTCAGGTACTGCATGAGGCTGAAACAAGGTATTCTCAGATCGAAAAAGTTATCTTCATAATCATTACGATTATTCGATAGCTGCGACCATACTTTCAGGCCCATTCAGTCAAAATCTTAATCAATCTTCTCTTGGGAACTCTACTAAAACAGTCAGACACCTCGGAGAGAATGGTCAAATGGACGATCAAACTCAATGAGTTTGACCTTTCTTATGTTCTGCGATCTTTGATGAAGGCTCAGATACTCGCTGACTTTACCGTCGAGTGCATGCCAACCAAGGACAATCAAGTCGGAGATCAATCTCAGGAAGAGACCTCAGAACCTGCATGGATTTTACATATGGATGGAGCTTCAAACACCCAAGGATGTGGTGCGGGCCTCATTCTAACAAATATTGATGGGATGGTGATCGAGTATGCACTTTGATTTAGTTTCAAAGCTTCAAACAATCTAGCTGAGTACGAAGCTCTAATAGTCAGACTGAAGGTCGCTAAAGACCTCAGTGTAAGATGTCTAAGGGTGTTCATCGACTCGCAGCTGGTTGTCAGACAATCTCGAAGAGAATATGTGGCCCGAGATTCTATTCTTTTTAGATATCTACCAAAGCTCAAATCTTTACAAGTACACTTTGACTATTTCGAAATCTTCCACATCCTCTGCTCGGAGAATGCTCGAGCTAATTTTTTGTCTCGACTCACCACCTCTGACTGTGGCAAGCTGGAAAAATCTTCATTGAGCTTCTTGAAAATCCAAGCATCGACTCCGAAGAGGAAGTTCACCATGTCTAAGTCGATCATGAATCGAGCTAGATTGATCCATTCGTCGACTACTTGACTAATGAAATCCTGCCATCTGATCCTGCTGAGGCACACCGAATGAAGAGACTGGCAACTTAGTATATGATCATCGATGATCAACTCTATAAAAGGTTAGCGTCTCTGTCCCTACTCAAGTATCTTCGATGATATATGAGAGCATTTATAGTAACCACCTGGGGGGCAAGTCGCTATCCTACAAAATTCTTCGATAAAGATATTATTGGCCAACCATGCAGAAGGATACTTTTGACTTAGTGTGGAGGTGCGACCAATACCAAAGGTTTGTCAATATCCAAAGACTTCCATCAAGTCGTCTTATAACCATTTCGGCACCTTGGCCATATGATCAATGGAGAGTCGATATACTCGGTCCATTTTCGTCTGTCAGTGGACAAAGAAGATTCATTATCGTCGCCATCGACTACTTCATCAAGTCGGTGGAGGTCGAACCATTGATACAAATAACGGAGCGAAAGACTACCGACTTCCTATGAAAATCCATTATCTATAAATTTGGTCTACCTCGAGTAATCATCATCAATAGTGGTCGATAATTCAATAATACCAAGTTTGAAGAATTCTATGTAAAGTATCATATCATCTACAAACTCACTTCGGTTGGACATTCGTAATCCCATGGAAAAGTTGAGATGACCAACAGGACAATCTTATAAGGCCTGAAAATGAGAATCGACCAAGCCAAGGAAAGTTGGACTGACGAACTCTACAGTATTCTGTGATCTTACCGAACTACTCCTCGAATCTCGATCAAAGAAACTTCTTTCAAACTGATATTCAGGATAGAAGCTAGGATCTCAGTTGAAATTGGCCTACTCTCAATTTGGGTGGAACATTACAACGAATCGACCAATTCGGATAAGCGATGAGTTGATCTGGACTTGCTCAACAAAATTCGAAGATGAGCCCAACTGAGGATGGCCTCCTATCAATAAAGGGTAGCTCAGTATTACAACTTCCGAGTCAATCTCAAAATTTTTCGAGTGGGAGATCTTGTCCTTAGAAAAGCCGAAGTCTCCAAACCAGTCGAACAAGGAAAGCTATCTTCGAATTGGGAAGGCTCCTACAAAATCTCAGCAGTTCTATGATCAGGGGTATACAAAATTAAAAACTTGGATGGTGCAAAAATTTCTCAAACCTAAAATATCGAAAATTTATGGATGTACTATCAGTGAGAATATCTTATCAATAAAAGATTTTCTTTTCTATGACTCTGTGCCGAACTGTCCAAGTACTCGACAAACTACTGAGCAAATTGGTCGCTTGACATCCGACCAAACTACTCCCTCATCGGTTAGTGCCTGATGAAATGTTATTCGGCTGACACACGTTTACAGAGCTATAAGGTTCGGCAACTGTAAGCGTGCCTGCTACGGCCCAAGGGTCACGGGTGTATAAGCTACGGTTCGCATGCAAAATCAAGACAAAAAAAAAACTATGATTAGTCGGCTTGCTCCCGATTGACCATGGATCAATTGATCCGAAATAAGATGGAGATACTCTCTCTAATTGACTTTGTTCTAATTCAGCGGAACAATCTATGATGGATGATCCACGACTATGACTCAAATCTAGCTAAGTTCATCTACAAAACCAACTACATGACTTAGAAACTTTCTTAAATCTATATGTTCGGTTATGATCTACTCGGTTTGCAACCTCTGATTACTTTACTTAGTCTTCCCAACTACTTATTCATTTTTGTAGAAAGGCAAGTAAACAAGCAAAGAAGGAGACGTGCAAATAGATATGAAAACAAGTCAGATATACAGAGAAGATCACTTCATTTCATTGCCAAAAAAGAGTTCATTACAAAAGGAAATTCGTTACAAAGATGAGGAAAGAAAAGTACAAAAAAAATAAAAAAGTATAAAACAAGCCTAAGAAGGCGGAGGACGATCTTCTTTGGCGTTTGCCTTTTCGTTGCTACCTGACTCTTCTCCCTCTGGGGGCTTGTCGGCTTGTATCCTACTCCGATCAAGCTTGGGCTGCAGTTGGCAGATGGCCTTGTTACAGTCCTCAAATTGAGTTGGTACGCATTCACGGAGGCTTCAGCAAGCTCCACCTCATACTCCCTTGGCTCGCAAAACTCAGCCAGAGCCCGAGAAGCTATCTTCTGGGCTCAAGTTTCTACCGTCGATAATTTCTCCTTCAGCTCCTTGGCAGTCTTCTCGGCTTCCTGCCCCTTGTCCCTTTCCTCGGTGAGGGCACTTTCTACGGACTTCATCTTCTTCTGGTAGTCGGCCCTCAACTTCCTGAACTCCTTCTTGTCTTTCTTCTGCTGGGTCTCTAAGGATGCCAACTCAGTCTCCAACAGGATGATCTTCTCCCGACTCTTCCCCTCTTCAGTAGCGCGGAGAAGCTCCTTGGCGACTTCGGCCCGAGCATGAGCAATCTGGGCCTTGTCTTCAAGCTGGGCTTGAGCCGTGCAAAGCCGATCAACCCCTCATACAAAATTATCACGTCATGTATTATCTGCAAAAGAAAAAAATTAGCTAAAGTCATTTATTTGACCAACAACTATTCAAAAAAAGTATCGAAGAAGAATGATCGAAGACTTACCAAAAATAACGATGTGTAGGAGCCCGACAAGATCTCTGCGGCTAGGTGGGCCTTCCTAACTTCTTAATCTACAGGCAGCATCACCATCTTCACCAATTTTTCGACGAGTCGACGATCCTGGAGTGCTTGCTTGGTGGCCTCAAAGTGTATCCCCGGAGCAATGGTGACCTCCCCGAAAGAGGTATCCGGACCATAGTCGACGGTGAAGGCAGGGGTCTTCCCCTTGTCAGCTTCCTTCCGACCAGATGCCCGACCTCCGTCAATTCTGATCTGGGCTTGCAAAGCTTGGATCGCAGTGGCTAGCCTAGTCGAGGGCTCGACGATGATGATGTCATCATCAGCAGGAGTGGCTGTGACTATGACTCTTGCGATGGTTTCGATAGGAGGTGCCGATGAGGGTAGTCTCGGTGATGATCGGGCCAACTACAGTGGCAATATGCTTCTCGGCACCCGAGGAGGAGAATCCTTCCCTCGGCTTCTTCAATGGTCGAGAAGGTCTACCAAGCCTAGATGCCGGCTTCTTCCTAACGGCCTATTGCAGGGTTTCCGTCGAGACCCTCATGCCTACGAAACAACAACAAAAATAAGTCAGTCCACCTGAAAAGAAAAAAAAACTACAAAGATCTACAGAAAAAAAAAGACTATCTAAGTGGCTAACTGGGCTTATCCAGGCATCATACAATGACTTCTCCTCTAGGAGCTCCCATTGCAAAGGGATCAGGATATCGAACAGCTTGTCATACTGCTCCTGATCTTTAGCCAGAACCACATCATTCCTATTCGGGGACAGACTGTGAGTGGTCCAATGCCAGTTGAAGACTCAGGGGTGGTTGACAGCTATATAAAAGAATTTATTCTTTCATCTGTGGATGGAAGAGGGAAGCTCAGTGATAAACTGATATTTAGGCTGAGGACTGAAGAACCATCATCTCCATTCTCGAGGATATTTCTTCAACATGAAAAGAGCTCGAAAGAGAGAGATTCGGGGCTCAAATCGAAGAAGATGATAAAGGATGACAAAATAAGATAAAATCCTAAAAGAATTGAGGGTGAGCTAAGCAGAAACAATATCAGGTCAAGAACATTGGCGAAGAAAGGATGAAGGAGAAAATGGAGTCCTGAACGAAGGAACTCCTCATAGACAGTGATGTAGCCGTCAGGAGGATGAACAACGTGACCTTCTTCATCAGACGCCATTAGTGATACTGACTAGAGATGTGATACTGACCCCTCAGCCAGCCAACTGCAACCTCGGACAACTCGGACCTCTCAGCAAGAGGCCCGAGAAGGTTCTTTGGAGCTGGCTGCTCATCTAACTCTTCAGGATCAGGATGATCCTATCGAGAAGAAGCGTCTTCGAAATCATCTTGAGGAATCTCCTCGATCTCCCTCCAAACAGTTGGAGTCCGAGAATTTTGGTCTTCCATCAGGTTCTTATCTCCGGACCCTCTATTAGAAGAAGCCATGAAAGAAAGAAAGTTCAAAGGTTGAAACTCAAAAGAAAAGGCAAGGAAGCGTAACCTCAAGAGGGGGGGAGACGACGACCGAAAGATCGACGAGGGAGGACCAACGGTGATGAAGTCCACCAACGAAGGAGATGGCCGACTACGATGAAGCCTAAATCTCAGAGATCCTAAGCTCTCTGCTGGGAGGCAAAGGATCTGAGACTAGGAGCAAAGGCACCAAAATCAAAAGTAAAACTGAGGTGGGGCCAACCCCTATTTATAAACTCTTTCGATAGTCAGGATCGACGTTGACAATCGCACCTTCTTTGGAGATCTTGATGCATGGCGGCGATCTCCACCGACTATTTTCTCGATTTTTTTATGCACCACTGTCGAGATTGCACCAAGTTAGCCAAATCCATGTGATCATGAGTCGGGCCAACCAACGATCGACACGTGGATGACTCAGGTACCTCAACCTATTATTGCTCTGCCATCTGATCTTCTGCTATCATTACAGAAGATCGCCTCGAGCATTGCGACATTCATTGTTGCATAACCTATGATATAATAGAGCCATCGCACGTTCTACGAAGCAACAAAGTGATGGTTCACTCCACAAAGCGATAAAATGATCGAGCGCAATCTTTGGAACCACATTAAATAAGAAATTATCGAAAAAAGTGACTCGGATCCACATAGCGACTAACTTCCTTCATCCGATTAAAACCACACAATCAAACTCGAGAGTTGGGAGGCAGGTGTTAGGGCAGATCCTCGGTCCTTACCTAACGAGCCTCCTTCCTTGTCTCCCGACCGACCAAGTGTCCTACACCGATCAAGTTGCTGTGGCTCAATCCAACTTGGATCAATCAATTTCACCCCAATCGGTGCTTAACTGACTACAGTCAATGGGCCTATTCAGGTCGGCATCTATTCATCCTGGTTCAATGGGCTACCCTCGACTGACTGACGATATTCGGCATTCGGCATATAGCCGATTACTTCTCGGTGTCCTACTGACTATCTGGTCAGGTGACACTACTTCATGGGCTCATTCATCCGACTTCTGGACCCCAGGGCACAGGCGTCAGTCGAGCAGCCGAATGCTAAATGTGGCCGCCATGCTATCTCATCGGATTGCATCAAGTCACATCACTCAGGAGCCATACCCTAGGCAGCTGGCTACGCACCATGATGGAAAGCCACAAAGTCATTAATTGCACCACACACGCGGTAGCATCTGCCACCACGACCACCTACACGCTGAGCAAAAGGCACATCAGCCGTTGTCAGAGTCATTTAAATATGCCCCATGGGCCTTCGTGCGATGGGACATGCTCGGAATGACCGTCCATCCTTCTGCAATTGACTTAATCCTTCTATAAATAGAGGTAAACGGGAATTCCTCCAGGGACGCATACGCGCATGCACATGCACAGCCACACACGCACGCACATATATGCAAGACTAACACAAACACCAAAATTTTGCTATTCTCTCTCTATTGAGCAACATCTCTAACTTGAGTATCGGAGGATCCTCGTCGGAGCAATCTCTGGTAGGACTTTCCTTACAGATCTTGCATCCCCAACACCGAGCGGAGACCAGCACCGTCACTTGCCGCCAATCTTCGCTCTTGACTTCTTCTACTATGCACCTTCTTCGATGATTAGGCATCTTCTTTCGATTTTCTACCGTCCATCGCTCAGATGCAGTGACTCAACCCCTGACCGACTATCCCACCGAAGACAGGCCGTAACAGAAAAATCATCCGTAATGTTCCCCATGGTTGTGGTGCTCCCAACGTGGAATGAAAATGGTGAGAGCCTTTGTTTCTATACAAAACCTTGAAACCCTGAGGAGAAGAAAGAGTCTCTGATTCCTCAAAAAGAGATGAACGGGTCGGTGCATTTATATTCGGAAAAATTATATTTATATTCCAAATTTTAAATTTTTTGACCGTTTGACGTTTTTTCACTACTGGTTGGCATAAACCTACCCATATAGATGGTTACAGATCAACGGTTTAATTTAGGGCAATCGTAAGTAAATATATATTCACAAGTATAATGTAGAGCATCAATTGATGTTTCTACGGCTCCTATGATCCTCTAACTTGGATGAAAGCATAGCGCCAGGTCTTGGTTCGGATAGTACTGCCTGTTGTTACCCAAAAAAAAAAAAAAAGAACAAATAAAAAAAGCACACCGGGTTATACAGGTAGAAACGTTATCTATCAGCGGACCTGATAGTCGTCTAGCTGAGCAAACGCATGCCTATGAGTTTTAAAGCATCAAAAAATGACAACGGAGAGAAGCACTATACAATCTGACATAAATAGACATCATCAATAAAATCAGGCCATAATTTTATAGCAGTTTCCACATACACCACTATGCAACAATGCCCAAAAATAGCTCCAGTGAGGCAGAGACTGCTTTGAGTCAACAACTATTCTCCAAGAGACCAAGAAAGCCTCCTTGATTAATCAACCCCCCAGGCTTGACAGGCATGCGCTTCACCAAAGGGCGAGGAGAGCCACACGACAAACACGCTTCATTGGAGAAGCTGGGTAGGTTGTGAAACATCAGAATTTAAGCCACCTTTTCTCCTTCTCCTTGTTGACAACTGCACTAGAGGCCGAAGCATGAGCAGACTCAGCATCTGCCAAAGCCTTGCGGGTTTCGCTCAACTTCCTCAAAGCTGCTTCATACACTATCTTATCCTTGCGATTGCGGTTCACCATCTCTTCCAGCTTCTCAACACGGTTCCTTAGCTCTTTTACTTCATCATCATATGCGATCAAGGATCGTCTGTCCTCTTTCTTGGTGATTATCTGAGCCTCAGCTGCCCCCTTTTTATGTCTGCTCCTGGAACCATTTGCAACATCTTGCCCAGCAAGCTGGGCATTAATAAAGCTGAACACATCTGATTCCTGCTCTTCTGCTTTAGCAGCCCGGACAGCTTCTGCATACTTCTTGTCACGCTTTCTTTTGCCACCTCTGCTGCGTTTCTTGGCTTGGCCTGCTCTATTCTCTTCAGTCTCATTAGAGGCAACTGCATGATCAAGAGATTGCTGAGGCGGGAGAACTTTTACTGTAATTGGATCGAGCATGCCTTGACCTGAGACACCTAATCCCATCCCTTCACGATAACCCATGCTGGCCATCATCTTGGAAGCGATGCCCCGTGTATGATGTTCCCACTTTGCAAACAATGCTGTATCTGTCTGAATACCCCTTGCTGTTGTTGTGGCATCCAAGAATCCTAGGCCTTGATGGCCTGTTTCGTTCTCTCCATCTTCCTCTTCTTCACTGTATTCAGATGTTCCTGAGCTCAAATCATCATCTTCATCATCACTCATTGCAGCATATTCTGATATAGAGAGCGCATCGGTCCCAAGTTTAGCCAAGCTCCCATCATCTTGGAAGACAACCTGAGCCAGTGCAAGCTCATCATCCCATGACTCAAGCTCTGCTTTCCTCCAGATGCCAGAATGACCTCCAGAAATTGCCCAGATGCTGGAACCTACCAAAGACTGCTGCCATATGGTGGGAACGTACTGCTTCAATGATGAAGTAGGAAGAACCATTCCTGCGAAAGTGATTTTGCATTAGAAGTGCATACTCAGTTTTGCTTTAAGACAGCAGGCTCGCTGCACACATTTCCACCCCAGCAAATAAGAGACATGAACTTAAGTCTACAAGTGGTCATCCATTTTTCGATGTTAGAGATTGGAAGCAAACTTGAGAGCTTCATATTCAACAAACATAACTAAAAATACAAAGGGTTTCAAAAGTGAAGGTCATGAACAGGCTGCAACTCAGGTAGATGAATCTAAAAACGCGATAACATACCATGTGATAAGCGGCAGTTACTACCAAATCGACATCTTTGCTGTAGAAAGAACTTGCACATCTGCACTTTGGTGGACTTGTATTAGTAAGTTAAGGAGTCTTCCAGGGTTCTAAGTGAGAAATGCACAGGAAACAAAAATTACAGTAGATGGATGCACAGAAACGAAAACCAGCAACACTTGAAACTGTCAGAATTCTGTTGCTTAAACATCACTACGGTAAGACTATCAGAACTCCGTTGCAGGATGCAGTGCACACAAGGGCACTAAAAGTGATGACAGCAGCAAGTTTCAGTTATGTACAGTACAAAACAATTGTTTAAACAGGCAAAAGAATAAGAAAAGCCATCTGTGATCCTTGATCCTTGTTCCACTGCAATCAAGGTGGTCCAGACTCCATAGAAGGGTACTTTAATGAGTCTTGGCAGGTCCTCCTTGTTTGGACATGTTCAGTTCGTAAGGTTATTATTTTTGAATGCAATTGCTAAAGTAAGTGTTTTAGAATGAAATTGTAAGCATTGTCCATAACAATCACTAGCCTGCTTCAAATGGGCAACATAAGCAAGGTTGAGGTCTATAAATTGTTTGCTCACATCAGAAAAACCCCATCAACAAGCAATAAGGGGTGATCGTTTAAAAAAGAGTGACGTTTTATTAGGGGTATGAGAATCATCCTTGGTGGTTAGCATTCTACATAGAAAACTACTTGGTAATTGTTTGCTAGGGGAATAACTATCCAACTCATGATAAAAGAATAAGGACAGCCTACCCTGGGCGAGGCAACTTGATTTCAGATGTGGTAAGCAGTATAACCGATGGCTTATCTTCAACCGAAAATGACACTAACTATTGGTGTAGAGCAAAATAAATGGTCAAGTGCTAGTTTACCTTATACCATACTCTATTTTACGTATGCTCTTTTATCTGAAATGAGATACCAGCGACCCCTGAAAATGTTATTCAATATAAACGAAGCTACTGAAGATGCTCTTTCTACTTGCAATGTTATTCTGAATAAATTTTGCTAGTACACCTTAAATACTAATGTCCTGTAGTGTTTTGTTAAAAAAAGGAATTGCACTTAATTTACTTTATCCTGTAATTCTTAAGGTATAGAGAATTTGCAAACTTGACCTGAAAAGGGTGTGCCAACAAACAAAAACTCCAACCACCCCCCTTCCAAAAAAGAAAAAGAAGTAAAGAAAATAAAAGAATATGACAAAGAAGAAGGAGGAGGAGGAGGAGAAGGAGAGAGGGAGGGGGAGGGGGAGAGGGAGAGAAGAGATTAAACTCAAGAAAGCATATTATAAGTTCAAGATGCTTCTCAATGATAACAGGGAGGAGAAACAAAATAATGTTTAAACAGTTTTACTGAACTGCCATGAGTAATAAAATGGCAGCGGTATGCTGGTCTTCTTCATGCACACAAGAACATTTTGACAAATAAAAGTTATGCATGTAATTTAACAGAGAGCAACGAGATCAGAAATTCTACGCACCAGCATGCTCTCAGATGTAGGGGTAAGGAATGAGATCCTTGCAGAATTAGCACCTTCAAATCCTACTATGTGACCATTATACCAGCGCCCATCTGTATGACGGAATCTACACTTTGTTCCAATGGAGTATTTTTCTGATTCTAATGGCTCTGGTTCAATCTGTCTCGGATCCAAAGGCTCCACTTTGACATCCTGAACAATCGACTCTGGTCCTTGGCTTGAAAAGATTGCATCAGCTTCCTTCAGTAACCGTGTACGTTTTAGGTGAAGAAGACCTTCCTCTGCATCCTTGATTGCCAGGAGAAGCTCTTCATGGACCTTCGAAGATACAAAAAGTTGGCCTCATAAACATGGAAGGAGTTAAAAGTAAGTAGATGGAAGAAATTCATTGATCCTTCAAGCAAATATGGAATGAATTTAGAAATGCCATGGCAGATAAACTTTGATTTAAAAAACAAAACCAAAATCAAAAGTAAGTTCCAAGCATGGACATCACATGCTGCAGATCCATGTTCATGTATTGATTAAGTTCATCCAAGATGAGTAACCAGCCCATTGTTATTTTTTGAGACAACTGATCCATTGCTGTTAGAAGCTAACCATTGCATGTTTCAGCAAATTACTATATAACTAAGAAAATGTTGAACAAAAATCACAAACGTGAAACAATCGTTGGAAGAATCTATGTGCATATAACTGAAACCCATGATGGTCATGCACCCTCCTCACCCCACCCAATCAACCAAACACGTGCATTAGACGCATATGATCAATTTAGGCTTTTTCTTCAGAGTTTTGGAGACCATTGTCACATAGATTTCCTTAGTTAGTTGCCTTGAACGTTGGTGCGTAAGTAATAAGCTCAGCTACTTCTTCGGAATAATCTAATGATTTTTGGTGACCATATGTCACATAAAAACATTATTTTTTTTGGGCATCACTCCTAATCTCCACCAAATATTCTATATTTTCTCTCTATATTTTCTCTCTATTGCTCCAAATTGAATAGAAATACAGCTGAACATCCTTGCCACGCTTATCTTATGCTCGCAAGCCCTATAATTCAACTATATGTAAGCTAATAAAATTTTCAATCCTGATGGCATTCAACAATCCCATGTGCCTCTTATTAAAAAAAATATACATTATATATTGTTGCGGCCAATCCCCTCGTCGCCTGATCGCCGGAAACGAGCGTCTGCAAAAAAAGAAGTCCACACTGACCGTCGGCGGCTCCGGCGCTGTTGGGGAATACCGACCGACCCACCGACCCACCGACCGACTGCCGGAGGGACCGTCCGACCGACCGACTGCCGGAGGATCCGACCGACCGACTGGTGGGGGGACCGTCCGACCGACCGACTGCCGGAGGGACCCACCGACCGATTGCCGGAGGGACCGTCCGACCGACCGACTGCCGGAGGGACCGACCGACCGACCGATCGATTAACGGCCCCTTTCCGTCCGTGGATATGTCGATCGGGTTTCCACTCTCCGGGCCGACCGAACCAGGGAGTCTGATGGCCGACTCTCGCAACATGACTCGCTGACTGTCAAAAGGGCCCGAATCTCCACCCGACGCCACACAGATGGCCACCGATCTAGGGTCGGTCGACTCCTCCGATCGTCGTACAGCTGCCAGAGCTTGTCAGTCCTGACAGCAACATGCGGCATTGCCACCTAAGGACATTATCCCGCCTAGGGCATTGTCAACCCTAATGATTTGACAGCCCCACGACGATATGACACTTTTACGGTGACTCTGACAGTCTACAGTGAGTTGACAATTCCTCAATTGTCCGCGTCATTCATGACGGCGCCATACCACGCTCCACTATATAAATCGGAGAAGGCAACAGTGCAGGGGACCTCCACTTCGACTTCGAAACCACAGGCTTGCTCCCCCTCTCTCTCTTCCTCTCTCGTTGAGCTCTCTGTCTTCATTTCACTATTGCACAGTCACCTCTCTGACTTGACCGTCGGAGGGTCCCCGCCGGAGCCATCTCCGGTCAATGTGGACTTCCCTGGCGCTCGTTTCCGGCGATCAGACGACGAGGGGCTTGACCGCAACATATATATAAACAATCATCACATTCTCCATCAATTTCAATATCTTCAAATCATCTAACTTTCGGTGCTATGTGCTGAGAAGCAAAAAAATCCATATACCGGTAGATTTGAATCTAAATTCCAATCAAGTGGTCCAATTTCTCTCTCTCGTGTAACGAAATCCGAGAAAGAAACCCTAGTTGGCGGAACCCTAGAATCGAATCGCGGGTGGGCGTACCGTGTGAAGCTCGGGATTGGAGGGGTCGGAGGCAAGGGCTTGCTTCACCGCATCCAGCGACTCTTTCTGCTCCTCCAGCTGCTGCTCCAGCTGTCGCTCTATCGCTGCCTCCTCGCTGCCATCTTCTCCCGCCATGGATGGATCCACAGAGAGCGGGACCTTGAGCTCTGGAACAAGGGCGGATCGGGTCGGTAGACGGACCGGAACAGGGTAGGCCAGATACCTGGATGGCGCCCCTCAGCTATTGGCCGGGCAGCGAGCATGCTGTGCCCCAATATGTACCGATCGGTCCGGCCTAGGGTCAGTCTCAAGTGTGGAGTCTGGGCCCTAGGCGTCACCGGTTTGTTGATAGTGGAGCTGTGTTGGACCGGATCATGTTCACGTGCCTGATCAAGTCCAATACAGCTACCACTTAGGGAAATTGGGCAACACTGATCCAACCCAACTTCTACATTCTTCAACCTTATCTCAACTTAACTGAATCCAAGGATGAGAGTTCTTTTGCCAAACCTAGCCCAACATGATCTTGATCTAAACTCATGTTTTAGGTCAGCCAAAACGGGTGGAAGTGGTCTGGTTGAATTGGGATATCCCATGTTAATTGAATTAAATCGGATGAATGAAAATTTCAAGATAAGAGAAAAGTTTAGGACATGTTTTTTGTTGGATATTGTTAATCGAGATCTGGTTCACTTTAAATTTCAATAGTATTCTTACACATAATTTGAGATAGTTAAAGATATAATTAAACAATCTATATGAAATATAAAATAAATTACTCACTCATATATCAAGTTGAGTTGAGCTAGTGGGTTTGGTCAAGTCAAGTTTAAGTTGGGTTGGAAGTCAATCCTATCCGAATTCATAAGATGTTGAACCTCACATGTCCAATTATAAAATCTCGACCAGATTCTATCCAATGAGTGCATTGAGCAAATAGGTTTACGTTGAATCATTCAATCCAAATTACAGTTTGTTGCTGTTGAACTTTGAGAACGGGCAAAGATTAGTAGAAACTAAAATGAATTGAGGTTGGTGTAATTGTTGATGCTCCTTTGTTGACTACTAGGCCTAAAAAAAAATTTACTTATCGGAGTTTTTTCCAATGAGATATTTTTTGAGTTAGACAAAATTTAAATAAAAATAGAAGAGATAATGAGAGCAGTGAGATGGCTCAAGAGGTTTACCTGACAGTCCTTTGCTCTCCTAGATTGGTAATAGTTTCCATGATGAGCAGTGCATGAAGTAACTATACAGCAATAGCTGGTTCACAATTTAAATGATTTGTAATGGCTAACCATGTGCTTTAGTTATTAGAAATAGTTTATAAAATATTCCTAATGTAGTCCAAAAAAAACTAACAAATTTTTTTTTTTATATAGAAAATTTAAAAAAATAACTTACAAAAAATAGCAAAACCAAAATCAAAAATCCGAAAGCACATGCAACACTGTCCTAAGGCATATTTCTGTTCCTCATATAGAAAAATCATAAAATACCATTTTAGGATGCGATGCAAATCCTCCGACTGCAAGTATGACCATGGAGGAGGTTGATAAAGATTATTTCAGCATCAAGAGAGATGAAAAAAAGAAGAAATATTATAATGAAAAAGATTAGAGAAGCTTAGAAGTCTCTGGATGGCTTGCTTGATTGCGTCCTAAGTCTATTCTAACAATTTGAGTTAGCCTATTAAGGACAAAAATAAAAACTCCCAATGTTCAAACAATTAAAGGCCCAACATCTAAAGTATTAAAAACCCTACATTCAAAAAATTAAAAGTCCAATGTTCAAAAAATTAAAACGATAATTAAAAATTAAAAGTAAAGTTTTCGGATTAGCACTCATACCCACACCCTACCTAATCCAGTCTTGTTCGTGCATATTAAAGATTTTTCTTCAAATCTCTCAAACACATCTAAAAACTTAGATAAACTCTTTTCTCATATAAAGAGTTCAAACAATCTTTTCACTTCCAATATGAAACTAAAAGATCTCAATTAAGCTGGTCAAAAGAAAAACATCTTTGAAGAGAAACTTATTTGAGAAATTATGAGTTTTTAAATTCAAATTTCCATCCAACATTAGCGTTTACGAACATCCTAATCATGTGATAATAGTTGTGAGCATAATCTTCACTGACATTCTCAAATTGATGTGATCGCATCTCTAGATCATCCATGTTCGAGGCGATGAGGTCATCCATGCTGAGTTAGTTCCATCTCGGGCCATATCACTCCACATCACAGCCAATACATGCTTAATGCATGCACCCGTTTCTTCTGCACAAACAATCTCATCATCAAGCATGATACAGTAGTGATCCATGCAGTCAACTCTACGAGCTCGAAGCCTCATAATTAGTATTGTTTTGTCTACAAAATATATAAATGTGTGGAGGAAATTTGCTGTACCACAACGACGCATGCTAATTTGTTTTGTAAATTCACCCCGGAGCATAAAATCTAATGTGATCTAGATCAAAAGCACATCAGTACACATCTATGCAAAATTACATGTAAATATAGAACCTAGGTTTCTTGCTCAACACGTACTTAACCCATGTGAAGACCCGAGCATTTGTGGTGTTGACGTAGGCTTAGGTCCCGTGTCAACATTATTTTACGAGGCCCCAGCCTGGCCTGATGTGGTTTGCTTTAAGCCTCAGCCCGATCCACATGGCCTAACCAAGTCAGATTGGGTAAATCTAAGCCCACTAGGCCCAACTTGATCTGATTGGTCGTGAGTGGAGAATGGGTGATTGTTCAGAGGGGTTGGAGGGGAAGAGAAATTCTTTGTACACAGATAGTGTAGAAAATCCGACGTGAAACACACCATCTTGTCTGATTGGTCTACATAGCCACTACTTCCCAACACACATTTAATGCTAGCAAATCAGTTTTTTTATTTAAAAATTTTATATGACGAAAATATCCTTTTTAAAAATTATGACATTTATAGAAAATATTAAACTGAAGCGAGGTGTCATAATTTTTGTGAACGGATGTCATAATTTTTAAGAAAAAGTATCATAATACTGTATGGAAGAAAAAAGATAATGAATATATGCAGAAACAGTATTGTGACACCCTCTCTTAAAAATTATGATATTCTTTCACAAAAATTATAATATCCTGCTTCCGTTTAGCATTTTCTACAGAGGATGTCATAATTTTTGTGAAGGAGTGCCATAATTTTTAAGGAGTGCCATAATTTTTTAGAAAAATATTTTCATCATACAAATTTTTTAAATAAAAAAATCGATCTACTGGTATTAAATATACGTTGGGAAGTGATGGCTACTTGGACCAATCGAACAAGACGGTGCGCTCTACGTCGGATTTTCTACATCACCTGCGGTGCACAAAGAATCTCTATGGAGGGAATCCTCAAGTGGACTATAGATAATGTGGATCTCCATATTATATGGAAGATCTCGGAGATTAAAGAAGTAATAAATTTGATTTAAATATATACATATATACATATATATATATATATATATATATATATATATATATATATATATATATAGAGAGAGAGAGAGAGAGAGAGAGAGAGAGAGAGAGAGAGAGAGAGAGAGACGTATTTACGTATGTAAACTAGCAAGGAGATATTTCACTTGGTTTCCGCCAAGAAGCTGATACAAATGAATAATGTCTTGCTCTAATCTAAAGACCTCTCACAATTCTTTTTATTCTCTCCAGCTTATTCTGGAGAGCTCGAGAATGTCAACTTTGAGGCAACCACTCTATCAAAGAGAGCTGCAGATTTGCAGATTGAGACTTGCATACTTTTAGTTGCTCTTGAGTTGCGTCCAAGACTAGATACTTCTTCTTCTTATTGTGCTCTGACTCCATCTACTTTTTTCTACAAGAGTTTGATCTCTTGATGGATGAATGGTGGTTAGTTGTGCCTTAAGGGACATGAATCGGTCCTTCTAGGCATGTAATTTATCTTGAGCCAACATGTAAGCATCCAAGACAAGCCTAATTTCCTTCCTAAGGAAGTGATCTTGACCTCAAGTTCATTGGTGTGGGTTGCCATCATGTCAGGTTGGCCAATGGACGGTGAGCGCCAGAAATGTTGGCCAGCTTGTATTGGAGATCAGTGGCCAAATTTGCCAAGAGGTAGACTGAGTATTGAAGGGATGAGATTGCATTTGAAAACTTATCCAAGCTCTCTATAGGGATTAGCTCATCAATCAGGATGGTGAGAATGCACTATAGCAACTTTTTTGCCATCCTTACTTCTATAGTAATATTAGATAATGAGTGGCCAATTTGAGCAAGGCATCAGACAATGGGACCAATAAATTGGCTCCAGCATTGGTAGAGACTAAAAGATGGAAAGACTACTTAGATCCTGTAAGTCAGGTCGGTCAATAGAAAAATATTGCTATGATAACAATCAAGCAGTACCTTATTGCTAGTGGTCCATGAACTAAAGGAGCTACTTACCTTGGTTTTGAAAAATAAGGGGATAGCTCGATGCTCATGTTTGCCTCCACATATAAGCTGGAGCTAGGATTTTGAAAATATCAAAAAAAAAAAAAAAAATCATGCCAAGATCAAAAGAGAAGCATCAAAGCATCGTGGCTGACCACTGAGAGGCCAATATTGATGGCCTATTATGAACACGCGGAGGCAATTGGCTTGATAAAATCTAAGGAGATTAAATATTTGCAATACTAGAATATGTCTGGCTAGCATTAACTTTAAAATTTACGGAAAATAGCATCTAAAGAATTTCTGGCATGAAACCACTTCCAACATAGCCAGAATAAGCAAAGTAAGCCTTCCGATGCAAGTTAAATAGCATCAATCATCCCATTGCTTTTCCAAGACATGGCTGTTAGAGTGACTTGTTATTTTGCAAATAATATTTTTGGGGTACTGCTCGGTTTGATCTGTGATGAGTGTTCCATGTTCAGCTTGGTTAAATTGTTCCTTACAGTCCAATATATGTTTCTTAGCAGCTTGGGCTCCTATGGTTGCTGGATTTTCTTGCTCTTGCTCTCCGCTTATCAAATTGCATTACATGGCTCTGCATGCGTGGCAGATTTGCATTTTCTTTTCATTACCAGTTGGATTTTTCATATTTCGCAGGACATCACTTTAACTCAGCCATTCTCTTTTTTCTTTATGAAGCTGATGCATGGGAAACAAATTGTTTATGGAAATGTTACTTCTCTAGAAGTGAAATTTATGTTGTTCAAAATGTTGTTGAGAAATCATTTATGCTTCTGATATTTATTGTTATTGCTGAAAACGAGGAAGCTTCTTCGAGTTTCAGGTGCCAGGCTAAACAAATGGCTTCAGATCGGAATGCTCTTTCATTCTTGTGTAGGTTGTTTTATACGCTTAAGGAGCAGCTTCAGGGTTATTCCACAATCTAGATTGCAACTCTTACACAAATTCTGCTCTATCTCATCGGTGGGATACTTCATCTCGTATTATTGCTTTCATGTGAGAGACCAGCTTCCATGTTGGATATGGTTTATATATCTCCAGGCTTCTTTCCTCTGTTCAAAATTTGGAAGGATGCAATGCAGTTAAGCAGTGCTTCAAATTTTCCTATATTTTGTATCAGTTTGGGTTACTGTGCTTCTACCATTTTCTTCATTGCTGCTTTCTACATGAATGTGTTCTCTATTTTGGGTTTAGTCTCCTGTTAGCTATTCAGTTTTTACTTTTCTTTGTTGTAATTGTAAATCAGCATTTTGGTTGAAGTAATACTGATTTGATCTTTTCAAAAAAATAGCATCAATCAAAAGTCGCATGACAGTATTATAGTCAAACAAACAAACCTATATCAATGCAGCTTGAAGGTACGAACTAATAGCTCAATCCTACCATCCTTAGGCTACTGACGGTGATAAACCCACCATGACTGTATTTTTAATGGTAAAATCCTATCATTAGTTGACTTTCAAGTTTGAGTTGGTCAACAATCTTTGTACAGCAATTAGTAAGTTGTCTATACCTAACTGATGGTAGTTAGGTCATCGTCAATTGATTTGTAGCATCAAAATCATCCTTAAGGTGGGTTTTTCCCCACCTTTCTTTGCATTTTAAAATTTAAAACAACAAATATATTAATATAATCTAACATAATTTCATATAATTTATGTACATAAAATATATATTATATATGTCGGGCCAACCTTGGTTAAAAATGTTATTCCGTGCCGGGCTTAAAACCAGCCCATGGCCGAAGTACCACTAATTCTGGACCTGGCACCGCCCAACCGCGTCCATTGATGGAAATTAGGTGAGGTCCACGCTGAGTCAGGACACCGGGACTTTGCTCGTGCTGGACAGCACATTCCTCGCTGTCCGGACTTGGATCCGGCTGGCACGCGAGGGACCACGATAAAACGCGTGATTTCTCTTCCATGAAGCAAGAGTCGATCCCTTCTCACCATTCGTTCCCTCCCTCTGCTTGAGATCCTCAAGGAGTTAAGGCCAAGGACGCTCGAGTAGGTACGTAGAGGTTCCCTCACTCTGATGCGAGTACTTGTATTCTCCTCTCTGTCGTCCTCTCGCTCTGGATCTCAGACCAGAGCCGAGAGTTTCTCCTGCTCTCAGGGCTGGTTCTTGTTTTGAAATAGATCATTTGGTTTGAATTCTTTAGATTTGTTCCCCATTCTCTATTGGATCTGTTGGTCTCGTTTAAGTTGATGACGTTTCAGAGATCTGATTTTTAAAAGGCATTGCATGGTTGTTCTGTGAGTCTGACTGCGTGCTTGCTTCATGGAAGAAATTTGACGAAATAAATTATCAAAATTGAAAAAAGGGCTGCTGCATACCTTTTATATATTTGTAATATTTTTTCAACTCCATCTTTTTATTCATCTTTGAGGTCAAGAGAAATGGTGCACTGTGATTTTGCTCTTTGAAAAATGAGAAGGCATGCACATGAAATAAATAATAGATTTATATGTTCCATAGTCTTCATTAATCATGGTCACCTATGTTGTTTTAGTATATATATATATACACTCAAGATTTTCTAAAATATGGAGTTCAAATTCTGAAATTTTTTGCCCATCACATAGGAACCTTTATCCTCGCTTAATTTAGCTCAATCATGCACTTCTAGTACTATTTGGATATAGTTGTGTTTCTTCCAGCATGTTATCTGCATCAATGTGTTGAATGGTTGGAACGTGTGGAAGATTTAAGAAACTTGGATGGAGGTAGTGCGTAATGATTGATGTTTCTCCATTGTAGTCCCATACACTTGACTTTGGCTAACACTGACCAAATATGCAACCTTAGAAGCCATTTAATCACGTTAATGTTCTACCCAAAAAAAAAATCACCTTAATCTGATTAGATGAAGCTTGTCAATTATATGATTTTAAGGCAGAAAGCATCATGAAATTCAGGTAATTCCTTATTCAATTACCTGAACTTGTCAACTTTCATGACGATCAGATTGCTGGACTAGTTATGTAAATAGAAATGACGTAATAAACTTGTTTTGTGTGGCCATTGTTACATATTTGAATGACGCTGTTATATGCTACTAGTCTGGCATCAGTGTGTTAAATGGTTGGAACATGGGGAAGATTTGAGAAACTTGGATGGATGTAGGGGATAATGATTGATGTTTCCCCATTGTAGTCCCGTACACTTGACTTTGGCTGACACTGACCAAAGATGCAGCCTTAGAAGCCATTTAATCGCCTTAATCGGAATGAGATGAAGCTTGTTGATTATATTATTTTAGGGCAGTTGCAGACAATTCTTTATTCAGTTACCTGAACTTGTCAACTTTCTTGAGAATCAGATTTCTCGACTAGTTGTGTAGATACAATAGATGTAATAAACTTGTTCTATGTGGCCATTGTCACATATTCGAATGTGCTATTATATGTTGTGATGACCATGCATGGTGGAAGACAGTTTAACAAATTTTTGGATAGAAATGCTGACATGAAATGTGATAGGGATTCCAGTAGATGAGTTGTTATCTCCAATGAGTTCAAAGACTGTTCCTCATCATGTTGTCTCAAAAGAAAAATCTCAGCTCATTGACTACTGCAGCTAAATTTTATTTTGTCCTATTAATTTTTCATTGTTATGAGCATTAGAATGTTGATCTCAGCATTCTTTCTCTTTTTTGTTATTGGCCGGATTGGGCTTCGCAAATAGTAAAACAAAAAAAAAATGTCTTTTATGTATATATCAATCCACAATTTTTTGTTCTTTTGCCAACAATTTATATTTCCATGACAAAATTCTCATCTGTTTCTGTTGCATCAATAAATGTAAACATCATTCTTTTTTGTCAGGCATTATGCAACTCTTTTAAGTTTGGCTCAATGTAGTACTTGGTGTCATGGCTGCTTAATACTGATGCAGGATTTTTTCCCCCCCCTGGTTAAAAGAGCAGACTAGGAACATAATGGTTCTTGATTCTTCGTTATCTCCACATAGGAGATCCCAAAATATATCATCTCCTTCATTCTCTGTCAAGAAACAGCTAAAGGGCCATGATGACTTGGCATGGTCTATTCTCCTCGAGCGCCACCGATTTCTCCTGACAATGCTGGTCCTGCTGGTTTTACTGTGTACGGTCTATCTCTACTTTGCTGTTACCTTGGGGGCTACAGGATCATGTTCTACATTGTCGGGAGCTGATAAGGTATTGTGTCAGGCAAAATCTTCTGCAATACACAATGGAAAATTAAAATTTTTCTAGCTTGTAGCTTTCTGCTATCCAAACATTATGTGTGCCTCGTTTTTGCCTGTTGAATGTAGATCTATGTGGAACTTTTCTGCAATTGTTGTGAAAAAAGTATAATTGAATGCCGGTCTTCTTAGCCATCATTTTGACTTCAAGTAGAAAGCATGAAAGTTCTTTTACTCTGGACTGGAAGTCCATTAAAGACGATCATGACCGTTTGGCATGTGGCAAGCATATTGCCACAAGAGGTGTTTGAAAGAAAACCTATATTTCAACCAAAGAATTGGTTAATGATGGCCTTAAACCATATGCTTCTTTCCAGAAAAGTCTGAAAACACAAGAACTATTGGATAGAAACTACCTTCCATTATAATAAATATTTTGGTAATGGTTGTTTGGCAAGGAATGCTATTTATACAAGAAATGTGATGTATAAAGATATATCCAGGTTTGATTCTCTGGATCTCGGTACTCAATTTCTTGAATAGAGATTTGCTGCTCCTGTAATTTATGTGGTTATTCACAACTCTTGTAGAGCTCAATTTTGAAATCAAGTTAAATTCTGTTTTCCCAAGTTGTCACGGGTACCATATGAAGTCGATGTAATTCTACGTGCCAGATTCCAGCATGAAACTTCAAAAGGCAATGCCAAGATAAGCCCCAACAGCAAGGAAAAACCATTATGCAATCATGAGACCCGAGTCAAAATTGGGGGACGAAATCATGTTGAGTCCTTTCACATGGTTTGTGTCCCCATTGTAGGGCAAGAACATAATGGTATTAGGTGTGTTATTTTCTGAGCAGTTTGGAAGATCGCAAAGCTGTCCAAAAGAAGATCACTGCCATTCTTTTTTGGTAAAGTAAACCGGGAATTCAGACGGAAGGTGATTCCTCATCACCCTCACCGGGATTTGAGAAGGCAGTGGTGGGGATGCTGCACCAGAATCCACTGAGACCAGGTGGGCTCGTCGGCGAGTGGTGTGTGACAATAGTTTGTATATTAAAAAGTATGGGCGTCCCCTGCTTTGGATGTGGCTGGCTTGGCTATGATGCAAAGGATTGCCCTTGTCTGGAGAGGCAGTCGGGGCATATGCTTGCTGGACGAGGATGCTGTCTAAATTTTGGCTTGACATGAGTTAATAGAAAATGCACGCCATATGAGCCTCATTCACACGAACCTACGAACTAAACTACTTCTGTGTTATGAAATTGAAAAGGAGAAAATGTTTTAATTCGGTCAAGCATGAACAAATCTTGAATCGGGCTTGACCAAATCAATGTCAAGACATACTCAATCAGACTTGATAAAAATTGTATCTTTTTAAATTCCTAACTACTTTAACTCGCTTAAAGTGGTTGTTGAATGGAGAATATGAGAGTAGGATGAGTTCAGATGTCTTGGTCTTCAAAGATTTTCAATCATACCCATATTTAATGAAGATGGATTTGGATGGAAATATGAGTGTAGCTTGGACTACTATGGTAGAAATCCAAGTTAATACTATTTCTAGTCATAGGGTAAATATATTACTGGTAGGGTAAGTTAAAATAAAATTCACTGATGAGTTTGATCTTGATTTATCTGCCTACTCATCATCATCATGATGGAATTCTATCTCTTCAACGTGTACTTCTATAATTAGGATTTGTCACACTTGAACCTTATCTAGCCCAGCAAAGGTCATTTGATCTCCATCTGTCTTTACCTCATATAACCTTGTCCATGCAGCGCTCACTCATAGCCCTCCAACTACGTTATTGAGATGAGGAATAAACATCCACTCAACCTAATGTTAATCCACAAATTTTCAAACAAGTGGGAGGTGTAATCAACACTGATATTTCACAATAATCACTATACAATTACCTTTGAGATCACTAGTCAACGTGTTAAGGTGGTTGATGAAATAGTGTCCTAACTGCCAAACCTCATCATGAAAGGTAACTTGAGAGGTAATTCGTAGTAGATGTACTCAATGGATGGGCTGAGCCAAGTTCGTGTTGGGCTTAACTTAAGGTATAACTAAAACAAGCTAGGCCTGGGTCTAGCTCAGTAAGGCCCTTGATCCTACTTCTCAAGCTCGAGCTTGGATCTTACTCTCGCTTCGGGCTTTAGGCCGGTTCTCTCGCTTCGGGCTTCTCGATTAACCTCCACCATCACCACTCTTTTGGGCTTCCTCTTTGGTTTCTTGTACATGTTCCAATGGCCAGAGACAATCAAGATCTCTTCCACCGCCTCTAATAGTTTCTCCACCACCGCCATTGCATTTGCCTCTGCTGCAGTTGCCACTACCATCCATGATGCCGATCTCCTCCTCTCCTCTTGCTGCCTCTCTTCGGACCCTTGGCCTTCCTTTATAACACTCTTAATTGTGTCCATGCTGCTCTTATCCGCCACCATCACTACACCGCTCTACCCTTCCACCACATGCTATCCTATGATTCCCGTTGATGGTCACATCTTCACATCCACCCTTTGCATTACTGCCAACTTTGGTTCCTTTTGCTTAGCAACCCCCCATGCTACTGCCCTCATCCTTAACCCAGTCGTTAGTGCAAATTCCCTCGTTGCTGTGCTTATGTAGCTACCTTTCTCTTCTCCTATCTCCAAATATTTGACTAGATGCCCTACCAAACCTTCCCCGTGACTCGACATTGTAATCACCTACGGTGCACATGGTCATGCCATCGAGGTAGTGACACTATTTGAGCAAATGTTGGAATCGTCACGAGATGCAGTGGCAACGGGCTCACACAAGATTGTCCCACACTTTCTTGGCACCGACGGTCTATGCCTCTTTTGGCACTGGCAGTTTACACCTTATGAGAGACCCCACCAAGTCATCGATCCTTCGCTATTGATCCAATTAGAAAATCAACGAAGCAGATCGATCCTAATATCCATAACTATTACGAACAGAAACTTTGACAAGATCAAGAGACTATTGGACGATGCTTGCTGACCAAATGAGGGACCATAGTGAGTAGATGCATTCAATCGGCGTCAAACATCTAAATCTATGCCTGATAGTGGGTAGAGTATCGGATAAAATTTTTATAGTTAGACCGATTATGGAAAAAATTATAATCGGACATATTTCAAAAACGTTCATCAAATGATGGATGGCTGTACGTGTGTTAAAATATTAAAAAAAAAATAAATAAGTTTTAAGAATATTAGAATAGTTTAGATAAACATCACATAATCATTCTTTTTTTTTATGGATATCTCAATATATGCATGTGGCAAACGATAACGCATCCGATTATAATTCTTTTCATGATCGATCCGGCTATAAAATTTTTTTCCAAAATATCTATATATGATGTATGGTATATTTACATTAGATCCGAGTCAGGTCAGGTTCGGCTTAGGCTAATTTAAACCCTAGTTTGGACTATTTAACGAATTGGCTCATTTTTCACACTCAACTTTATGGGCTTAAAATATAAATTAGATCCCCCAAAATGCTTCAAACTCGAGTATGCCTACCGGATCATCCCTTTTTGTACATAGTCTTAGATGTAGATGGATTTGGACCATTCTCATTACATCGACAACTATCAGATTCGACAAACCTAATAGCTACACACAAAGATTAACTTCTATGAGTCCATCCCCCCGTCACCAGGAGGCATTTGGGAGCACCAATGTCTGACTAGGACTTTATGTCTACCCACATCATACTCGCGGTCGGGTGGCATATATAGAAGCGGGGAGGACTATTTAACAAATGAGCTCAAATTTCACACATGGCCTGCCGGGCTTAAAACATAAACTAAAGCGAAATTCCTAAACTAAATATCTCAAAATACTTCCAACTTGGCTGTGCCGAACGGATCATACCTTTTGTAAACAGGTCTCAGATGTAAATAGATTTATATTCTTTGGATCATCGCCAGAATTTTCTCACTACATCGACAGACCACATTCAATGAACCTAATAGCTATATAGAAAGGTGAGAAAGTTTTTGTGCACATACGTTGCCCCATCTGATTGGCACACAGTCATCCTTTTTTTCAAAATATATTTAATATTTATAATTTTATTTTTTATTTAAAATTTTAAATAATAAAAATATTTTTTTAAAAAAATTTATAATATTCTATATTCATATTATTAGAGCCATCAAAACAAATCGATCTAGTTCATGCAGAACCGATCTTTCACGAATCAAATCCATTCGAACTAGACCAAAAAATTCTTTTTGATAAACGGACCATCAAATAGACAGTCTGGTCATGGCCCTTATAAGTAAAGGATCTAAACGGACTAATCTTTATTCATCAAAAAATTAAAATAATTAAAAATATAAAAATTAAAAAAATATAAAAAATTAAAAATTTTCAGATACTTCGGCAAATAAATAATAAAATCAATTTCTACATTAAATTTTAAAATATCAAAAATAAATATGAAATGACTCCAAAAAACTTGTAATAATATCATTATATCTATTTTTTACAAGCAAAAAAAATTATAAAATAATTAAACTTCATAAAATTAAAGAAACCAACAAATAACAAATATTGTTTAAGTAATATTGAATCCAATCATTGAAATTCAGTCTCTATTCTCAAAATTTTTATTATAAAATATTTACCATCAAAATTTTATTAATCAATAATTATCTTCATCTTCTTCAATTATAATATTAAAATATTGACAATCTAATTTTGATAAATTTTTATATTTGAACCATCATTTTTATATACAATCCAAAAACAATAAATAATAAAGATCAATAAATAGTTAGAAAAAAATTATTTTTGTATCCAATTAAATTAAAATTTTTATTTTAAATTATAAAAAAATATTATTATTATAATAAAAATTATATAATTAATTATAAATATATAAAAATTTGTATATCATCGCGAAAGAGAAAGTATCTATATTTATTTAAAATACGGACATCAATGTTAAAAGCTGATTCATTTATATGCGACCATTCGGTCACCGCCACATAGGAAGCACCAATGTCCCACTAAAATTCTCTGTCTTCCCATGTCATGCTCACGGCCGGGTGGCATATATAGAAGCGGAGAGGACTATTTAACCGGTGGGCTCATGTTTCACTCCCATCACGCCCTCCTCCTCGGCCATGGCGGAGATCAATCACCAAGACGAGGAGCTTCTCGACGTCCTCACAAGAACTGGAGAGAAGACCGGCATCTCCAAGCCCAGGTTCGCCCCGTTCCACATCGATCGATCGAAGAACCTCTTCTTTCCTTCTTTCTCGTTTTATTCCTGCCCTAAGAATCTCATGGGATGTCTTCTTCTTCTTCTTCATGTAGGGGGCTCGTCCACGGGGATGGGGACTACCACCGGGCGGTCCATGTCTGGATATACTCGGAGAGCACTCAGGAGCTCCTCCTGCAGCGCCGAGCCGACTGCAAGGATTCTTGGCCCGGTCTGTGGGATATCTCTAGCGCCGGCCACATCTCGGCCGGGGATTCCTCTCTCATCACTGCCAGGTAGTTGGGTTCACTCTGATCATAAGTTTATTCCCGTTTCGGAGTCTATGTTATGATTGTTTATTGAGAGATGAAATCTTGTTCTTTCTTGTGGCTCGTTTTTTCTATTCTCGTCGGATTTTTTCTTGCTTCTTTGCTATTCTTTGAATTATTGGTTTATTTGTTCTTTTTTGAGGATGTATTTCTTGTTACCTTGTTTTACGGTTATGATAGACCTATCAAAGGGTCTCTTGATTGCAAAGTAGTGGCACGAATGTTATTCTGTTCTAGGGTCGATGTTATGATTGGTACTGAAAGAAAGATGAATCTTGCTGTTTCTTGATCTTTGTTTTCTATTTCTGGTTTAAGAGTTTATCGTGCTTTTTTGCTATCCTTTGAATTCTTGGGTTCCTGGTTGGTATCTAAGTTGGTGTATCTCTTTTTACCTTCTTTGGTGGAGCAATTAAAAGGCATCCTGACTGGCAGGTATTTGTTAGCTATGAGTTTCATTCTGTTTTAGGATCAATGCTATGGTTGCTACCGGAAGAACGGTGAATCTTGCTATTTCTTGCACTTCGTTTTCTTTTTTTTTTTTCCAGTTAGAGTTCTTCGTGCTTCGTTGCTATGCTTTTAAATCTGAACTTCTTGCTTTGCATCTCAGTGCACCACTTTTTACCTATTTTTATGATCATGATGCTATGTCTGAAAGGTCTCCTGACTCTCAGAGAGTAGAATCCATTGCTCTGAGTTTAGTTCTCTTTTAGAGTCAATGTTGGGACTATTAATGGAAGAAAGATGAACTCGTGCTGCCTTTTGTGCCTGTTTTTTTGGTTACAATTTTTTCTGCTCCTTTGCTGTACTTTGAATTCTTAGGTTCGTGGTCTGCATCTTAGTTAGCAGGCATCTGAACCTTGTTTTCGGCTTATGATCCAGCTATTATAAGGCATTCTGACTGCCAGGTATTTAATTCATTACTCGTGAGTTTAATTCTGCTTTAGTGTCAATATTGTGACTGCTTTCAGGAGAAAGATGGAATTTTGCTTTTTTTTTTTCTTGGTTTTTTCTTTTTTTGTGGGTGGGGGGTATGGGGATTGTTAGAGTTTCTCATGCTTCTTTGCTTCTTGGTCTGCATCTTAGTTGGTCTGCCTCTTTTTACCTTCTCTTATGATTATATTGTGCCTTTATTAAAAGGTATCCTGACTGCCAGGTAATCAACTCCACTGTTTATGAGTTTAATTCTGTTTTACAGTCGTTTTGTGTCTATTTATCTGAAGAAAGACAAAATCTTGCTTTGAATTTCCTGTGCTTCTTTACTGTACTCTGATTTCTTAGGTTCTTTGTCAGTTGGACTTAATCTTGGTACACCTAATGCATGTCATAGTTAATTTTTTCTTTCTGCATGCTTCCTATAAAGATAAGTCATCTCCCAAAAGTCAACAATAAGATCATAAGAATATGATAAATGACTTATGAAGAGAAGTCAATTATGGTTTTTTGTTTTTCTGAATTTTGTCTATTGATATCTTCACGTGACATTGCTTGATGTTTGTAGACAACTTGTAGTGGCTCTGGCCATAGATATGTGTCATTAAGCTTTAATTCTAGTTACTAGAATTATTTATTCTCAATAGGGAGTATTATGAGAAACAAACATATACATTAAGATAGCTATGGCTATTTCCTTACAAATTTTCACTACTAAGATGTTTACTTGCTTCCCTAAATTTATGCTAATATTGTAACAGTATTACTTTTTTATGGTGGAGAATTCTTGGAAATCACAAATTTTTTATTTGATTCAATATTTCAGTTTTTTCCCCTTAATCTTTATATATTGCCTAATTATGTAGACTATATTTTTACAGGAGGGAGCTTAATGAAGAACTAGGCATAAGCCTCCCAGAAGATGCATTTGAGTTGATTTTTGTTTTTCTTCAAGAGTGGTTTGTATACTTCTGCTCATAGTGTTAACATCTTTATTTTATTCTTGTCTGAAATTTTAACCTAATGCATTTATTTTCCTACAAAAGAATTTGTTTTTAACACATTTTCTATTATGTAAATTAGATCTTTGGCCCTTGCATATATGCTTTCTGTTGTTTTCATATAATGCAGCAATATTGCATAACTTAGTACATGTACATTTAAGCTAACACCCTAAGCTAATCTCCTTTTCATGACATTAGAACAGGCTTTCTGTTGTTTTCATATAATGCAGCAATCTTGCATAACTTAGTACATGTACATTTAAGCTAACACCCTAAGCTAATCTCCTTTTCATGACATTAGAATAGGCTGCTACCCTATTATTTTTTTTGCATTTTTTAAATCAAACAAGTATTGCATAAGCTTGAGCTATATGTGACAGACATTTCTTAATTAGGCAATGAGGAAGAAATGACCTGATTTTGCTGATTGTTCAGTGAAGTCACCGAATAATAATATTTTGGGTGGAAGTTTTGTGGATCCTATGCATCTGACCTCCTCATTAAGACCAGTAGTTGTGGTCCAAGATTTGTGGGACTGAATCCAAAATGCAAATTGGGTGTCCTTAGAAGACCCAATATCTGGACCTAACTTGAACCAGTTTTTGTTTTTGTTTTTTTTTTTTTAAAATAAAATTTTTAAATTTATTTTTTAAAAAATTATATCCATCTAGTGCCTAAGGGAATTTGTCTCATTGGGTTCTTTCATTTGTTTGTGCCCTAGAGATCAATACAACTCCCTTGTCAGAAGGTATCGTCGTCTTTATTGTCTAGACTCTTTTCATGTCCAGGTGTTTGTTGGAGATTTGCTCCTTTGCCTTTTTTTTTTTTTGACCACAAAATTGGAACTAATTTTTACAGGATTGATGTTAGGTTGACTGTTGATCGTAAACTTGATCAATCCTTCTGCGGAGCTTCCTTGGCTTCGAGTTGTGCTCTACGACCCATATTTGATGAGGAAATGATTTGGATGCTGTTGCTTTTGCTGCTGATTCATCTAGTTCCTTCTATGAAATTATTTTGAATATTAAACTACTATCATACTAATCTGGTTGCCCAGCTTGTGGTGTGTCTGTGTCGTAACCTGTTATCTGAATGGTTCAGATCATTATTTATTTTTGGAGAAATACATACTACTGTCTCATATTTAACTTTACCTGTCCCTGTTTCAGTAGACCCGAACCTGATGCGTACCTGACCATTTTTCCTTTCAAAAGGTTAGGTCCTAGTCACGTTGCTATATGCAGTTAAGGGACACTGTGTTGCCTTGCTGTCTTGTTGGATGATCTGGTTTGACTTTAAGACCAAATATTGTGTCTTTATTGATTAGGGCTATTCAAGGACTTTCAATCAACTGAGGAATCTGATGGGGCGTAAAATTTTTCTTACTTTAAACTTTGAAGAATAATGAATGGTTACCATTTCCAAGGGGTCCTCTATTTTTTTAGGGGAATGTAACTTTGAATCGCTCCATGTTTCTGTATTATTTTCATTTCATTCTGGAATATAATGCATTTATAATGACTGCGAAAATGTACGGTACATTGAGAAGAGATTTGCAGATAATAAGATAATAAATATTAAGCAAGCCAGTTTTTCTCAAAGGATGCACATTTTTGAAGCCCCATGTTGCTTTTTTTTTTTTTTTTAGTTAATTAATTTTGGCTTCTACTTATGCATAAAAACTTGGTTTAGGCTCGATGACAAGTTATCCAGATTTGCATCAAGTCTTCCATGATCATGTTTGTCAGTAGTTAATTTCTCCAGTTGAAATTGTTAATAGAAACCTGGCTACTTTATGTATCAGCCAGAACTCATCAAGCTGCTGCCTTGGTGTGGATTGTCAGTTGCTGAAACATCAAGGAAAACTTTAGTTCTTTCCCTATTTTTGTAGTTCTTTTCTGTATTAGTATAAAATCAATACCTGAGGTCTTGAATTAGTGAATTTTTTTCTTGTTGAGTTGAGCTGTCACATTTTCATTCTTTGACATATCATTTGAGTTTATTAATGCTGGAGCAAAGGTTATTTGAAGCGCCTTTTGCTTTATGATTCCATAATTTCTTCTAATAGCATGGTTAGGCATGTCAATGGGTGAAACGGCAATCCTCAATTGCATTGTTTCTGCTCAGGTTATTGAGTAAGGTGTACTTATAATTTTGCTTGTGTTCTGCTCAGGCAAGTCCATTGACATCCCTAGATGTGGATTCCCGGTTAGGATTTTTTTTTTTTTTTTTGATGAATTGGTTAGGAAGTGTAGACAAGTTTAAAATATGCTATAGCTTATCAATTATTGATGAGAAATTTTTATGCTATATGTAAATTCAAGCATTTATATCATTTTTTGATGCAGTGTTATAAATAATGGGAAATATATCAACAATGAATATAATGATGTATATCTTGTAACAACTTTGGCCCCAATTCCATTGCAGGCCTTCACTCTTCAGGTAAAAATGATTAAATTTTTTATTGTAGTGTTATGTGCTATGTATGCTATAGTTGATAGATTGTTCTCGATGCTAATTTGTTCTCTCTCACTATGAACACTATTCCTATCTGCAAATTGCTGCAATTAATGATGTACCTAAATATGGCCAGAACACTTACCTTTTGGAGTCATATATTCAGATGCAAAACAATAATAAAACATTGCTTGGACCTTTGGGCCTATTTTTTTTTGGTCACTTCTTTCCCTGATATGGCTTAGGAAGATTTATAGACCTCAAATTTTTATCAGTCAGTCTTTATAGTTCATAAAGCAACTTTCTTCATACTATGGTGTTGTTGCTTATTTAGAATAGAAAACCCATGTCTTGCTTCAATCATGAATCTTTATTTTCGAATGAAAGACAATGCAAATGTAGTCAGCTTTTGAATCATTTTATTAACTGGAGATAATTTGTTTGGGTGAGTTTTGAATCTAGTTTTAGAAAAGCTTGTATATGCAAGTACAAGCTTTTCGTCTATGGGGCTTGAAGTCATGCTGGTGGTGCATGTATATATGCAATTTGCAGTTATATAATAGATTATGTATTTCTTCCGTCAGTTTGGTTTTATGCCACGAAGGTCAGTGATGGAAGCTATTTTTCTCCATTGAAGGTCAATGGAGAAGTATAGAGAAGAGATAGGATCTCCACAGAGCTTCTATTGATTTAGAGAAAAGTTATTGTTGGGTGGATGTCTGGCCAGGACACCACCTCCTAAGATCCTTTCAGTACCACGCGATGCAGCAGGAAGAAAGAAGAAACAAAACAAAAGGAAAAACAATCAAAATACGTAGATCAGCCACAAAAGGGCTCTCCTCCACGGGGCATGCAAACTTCACTATGAAAAGAAAATTTTACAAGAGGAGACCTCACCCTCAACCCTTGTACACCCAATTCTCTCTCATCTGAAGTTCCCCTCACAAAAGCTCTCTCTCTCTTGGAGACCCCCCTGAACCCCTGAAGAGCCTGGCGACCGCTGTCCAGGAGCCTCCTGCTCCTCTCTCACAGCGCTCTCGCCCCTCTCTCTCTCTTCTCGGTTCGTACGGCGGCGAGAAACCCGAACCCCCCTTCTCTGTTCGTCTCAGGCCTTTTTAAAGGCTTAAACAGAGCTTAAAACATGATTAGAGAGGGATTAGGAGTCCTAAACAAAGCCAAAAAACCCTCGGACCGTCGGATCAAGACCGGGAGCCCTCTGGGTCCTTAGATCGCGCTCCGGTCCACGGAATAGTTTTGTGGACCGCGAGAAACGCGTGGGAAACGCCCACGCGGTCCACAGGCCGCGCCGTGGACCACCCGGTCCACGGTGGACCGGGGCAAAGGGTCGCGGGCCTGGGTCGCGCGTCCCGCGCGGCCTGGGTCGCGCGTCCCGCGCGGGCCTGGGTCCAGCGTCCCGCGCGGGCCTGGGTCCAGCGTCCCACGCACCGCCGCCTGCGGCCGCGCCGCTGCCGCCCGCCGCCGGTCGCCGGCGGTCCTCCGCCACCTCGATTCTCGTGCCGACTTCAAAAGCTCGTATCTCCTCCATCCGAGCTCCGTTTCAGGTGATCTTGGTCTCGTTGGACTCCGTTTTTCGCCGCGAACCTCGCTGTGGGCTCAATGTGGGCTGAATCTCGAGACGTCAAATCCTAACAATCTCCATCTCGACTCGATATTCGGCCTCCTCCAAACTCCGAGAGCTTCTGGATCTCCGCGCCCCCATGCCCTGGGGCAATCGCCTGCTGATCATGGATGGGCAAACATGAGAGTCGAGTCAGACTGCTCGATCCCATCTCCGTCGTATGCTGTGCTCCTCCTGACTTGAGACCTGCTCGGGGCATCATCCTGCGGCAATAGGAATCTTACCTTGCGACGTCGTCTCTTGTCCTCCCGAGTCTCCTGTCTCGTGCCCGATCCGCCTCCTGGAGCTCCACCTCGCTCTGGGCTCCACCTGGCTCCCGATGCTCCACCTCGCACTGGGCTCCCTGCCAGGTAATAATGTCCTCTGCTCCCCTTCTTCCTCTCCAGCACAATCCTATCGCCGCGTAGCACCCTCAGGATTCCTCCACCAGCACCGTCCTGTAGCCTCTCGAATCCAGTATGCTAAGTGAGATAAGATTCCGCCTGAAATCGGGTATGTATCGGACCTCCCCCAATCTCCTCACTGCACCGTCATGTGTCCTCCAGCTGACCGTCCCAATGCCTCTGATCGCACAGCTCGATCCATCCGGCAGATATACAGTGCTCTCACTGTTCTCCAGGGAGTCAAACTGCTCCTCTCTGCAACACACATGATAGGGGCATGCAGAATCTAATATCCACTGCTGGGAAGAAGTAGATACTTCGTCAGATATCTCTAGGACATCTCCATCTGAATCGCTGCCGGCCGTCGCTACAGCAGCCACCGTCCGATTTTTCAGTTGAGGGCAATCTCTGGCTAGATGCCCCAACTCCTCACACCGGAAACATCTGGTTTTGCTCAAGTCCCTCCTGGACTTAGACCGCCCTCGATACGATCTCCTGTCGCTCCGTCTACTGCCTCCTGCTCCTCCAGAAGCCACCAAAGCTGAGCTACCGCCACCTGAGCTCGAAGCTGGGTTCTCCCTTCTGAGAACCTCATTCTGGAGTATCGCTGCGGTGACCTCGTCCATCTTGATAGTGCTCTTCCCCACTAGAAGAGCAGTCACCAAGGACTCGTACGAAGAGGGAAGCGACGCCAGCAAAACCAGCGCCCTGGTCTTCTCCTCAACGTTCTCGCCAACGCTGAGAAGGTCGGTGAGGATCTTCTGGAAGTGGCTCAAATGCTCCTGCACGCTCTGTCCCTCAGTCATCCGCAGTTGGTAAAACTGCCTCCAGAGGAAAAGAGTGTTGGTGAGAGACTTCGCCATGTACAACTCCTCGAGCTTCGACCACAGCATCGTCGGGGAAGTCTCGCTCAGCACATAGATCACCACCTCATCCGTCAGGTACATACGGATGGTACTCACCGCCTGCATCTGTAGCCGTTTCCAATCCCGCACCTCCATGGTGGTCGGCTTCTCATCGCACAAGAGAGCATCGATCAACCCCTGTTGGATGAGCACGTCTTTCATCCTTGCCTGCCACAAGGAGAAATTGCTCTTACCATCGAACTTGTTGATCTCCATCTTGATTGTTCCTGTTTTCTCCATCTTCAGTCTTGCTCACCACCACTGCAATCTGCGTCCTTGTACCACTTTGCTCTGATACCACTTGTTGGGTGGATGTCTGGCCAGGACACTACCTCCCAAGATCCTTTCAGTACCACGCGATGCAGCAGGAAGAAAGAAGAAACAAAACAAAAGGAAAAACAATCAAAATACGTGGATCAGCCACAAAAGGGCTCTCCTCCACGGGGCATGCAAACTTCACTATGAAAAGAAAATTTTACAAGAGGAGACCTCACCCTCAACCCTTGTACACCCAATTCTCTCTCATCTGAAGTTCCCCTCACAAAAGCTCTCTCTCTCTTGGAGACCCCCCTGAACCCCTGAAGAGCCTGGCGACCGCTGTCTAGGAGCCTCCTGCTCCTCTCTCACAGCGCTCTCGCCCCTCTCTCTCTCTTCTCGGTTCGTACGGCGGCGAGAAACCCGAACCCCCCTTCTCTGTTCGTCTCAGGCCTTTTTAAAGGCTTAAACAGAGCTTAAAACATGATTAGAGAGGGATTAGGAGTCCTAAACAAAGCCAAAAAACCCCCGGACCGTCGGATCAAGACCGGGAGCCCTCTGGGCCCTTAGATCGCGCTCCGGTCCACGGAATAGTTCTGTGGACCGCGAGAAACGCGTGGGAAACGCCCACGCGGTCCACAGGCCGCGCTGTGGACCATCCGGTCCACGGTGGGTCGCGCGTCCCGCGCGGGCCTGGGTCGCGCGTCCCGCGCCGGCCTGGGTCGCGCGTCCCGCGCAGGCCTGGGTCGCGCGTCCCGCGTGGGCCTGGGCCTGGGTCGCGCGTCCCGCACGGGCCTGGGTCGCGCGTCCCGCGCGGGCCTGGGTCCCGCGTCCCACTCGCCGCCGCCTGCGGCCGCGCCGCTGCCGCCCGCCGTCGGTCGCCGGCGGTCCTCCGCCACCGCGATTCTCGTGCCGACTTCAAAAGCTCGTATCTCCTCCATCCGAGCTCCGTTTCAGGTGATCTTGGTCTCGTTGGACTCTGTTTTTCGCCGCGAACCTCGCTGTGGGCTCAATGTGGGCTGAATCTCGAGGCGTCAAATCCTAACAGTTATGATAGAGTCCCTGGAGAAGTCTTAAGGTGTGTGTTAGAAAAGAAAGAAGTTTATGTTTAATATATTAATATGATTAAGGATATGTATAATGGAGTAGTTACTTTTGTGAGAACTACTAATGGCAATACTAGTGAGTTTCCAATCACAATAGGTTTTCACCCATGATCTGCTCTAGGTCCTTGTTTTTTTCGCTAGTTGTGGATGAGTTTACTATGCATATTCAAGATGATATTTTTTGATGCATGTTATTCATAGATGATATAGTGTTAATGGATGAAAGGTTGGGGTTCATCACAAGTTGGATTTATGGAGGAGTTCATTAGAATTGAAGGATTTTAGGTTAAGTAGAACAAAGATGGAGTACATGGAATGCAATTTTAGTAAAATTAAAAATAGATATGTAGTTGATGTGAAAATTGAGGTTCAAGAAATTCCTGAGAATGATTTTTTTTTTTTCAGTATGTCTAATAGATTATTCATAAGAAAGGGGAGATTGAAAAGGATGTTATCCAGGATTAAATCAAGATGGATAAATTGGAGAAGTGCAATTAACATATTATATGATGGTAGGATACCAATCAAGTTGAAGGGAAAATTTTATAAAACAGCCACACAATTGCAATTTATGGTAAGAATTTTGGGCACTTAGAAAATAACATGTGCAAAATATGAGTGTGGATGAAATGAGAATGTTGAGATGGATATGCGGTAATACAAGAAAAGGTAGAATTTAAAAAATAAAGTCATTCGTAAAAAGGTGAAAATAATATTGATTAAGGACAGATTGAAAGAATGATGAGTAGATGGTTTGGATATGTACAACGTAGGCAAAGGGGGTGGACCGGGATGAAGGATTGACTTGATACATGTAGAAGGAAAGAGGAGTAGAGGTAGAATGAAAATCACATAGGATGGAGTAAGGAAGGATTTGATATCTCAACATCTCTCAGAAAGTATGGTCCTAAGCTGAGCAGCATGGAGGAAAAGGATTCATGCATCCGACTCCAACTAGTTTGGGATTACGTCTTAGTTGAGTTGTAATTCTTCTATCAATTTTTGGTAGCTAAACAACAAATCCCATCTCTTTTGAATATCTATATAAATGGAAAGGAAAATTTAATGAATTTATCAAAGGAAAACATGCGAAAATGTATATGCCATGTGAAGACCTTCGGTTTCTTAGAAAGTTGAGGCATTTTGCCTACCTTGTCTCTTTCAAAAAATTCCTGTGACACGCACATGCAAGGGTGCGATTAGGTTGGGGGACCCTTAGGTGGGAATTTAGATAAGGGAAATATAGACCATTGTCCTTTTCCAATTTAAACTAGATTATAGGAATCAGCCATTATTTGGTTTTGCTGAACGATTCTTGAGTTTGTACTTGTTATTTACTCGTGGATATGCAAAAGGTGTTTTGCTGAAAGATTCTTCAGCTTCTGGTTGCTATCTACTCATGGATATGCAAAAGGTGTTTATATTTGAGAAAGGAAGAAGAATTAGTATTTTATATCTTTTATTGTTTGGTGGCAGCTTTGTATGGAATGAAATGTTATAGTACTGATTAAAAATGCATAGAGGGTTTTTGGGTTGCAAACCGTAAACTGAGCCTTCTAGGCTTATCTTAGCTTAAGATGCTGGAGATGTGAAATCTATAAAATCTTGATGCTTTGTGCTAATGATCTTAAATTACTTTGACTTTTATTGACATAAAGGATTTACAAATCTTGGCATCAATAATTTAGAGTAGGTTTTAAGGCTTGGTAGGATGGGGGGCATCCCAGTCGTCCCATCCTATTCGAATGAGAAAATGGGACTAGGATGGGTTGGGACTCTGAAACCCATCTAGGCGGGGAGAGAAGAGAGAGGAAAGAAAGAAAGGGAGGAAAGATGAAGAAAAAAAAAGTGAAAGGAAAAAAAAAGAAGAAAAAGAAAGCATAGGAAGAGGAAAAAGAAAGAAAGGAAGGAAAGAAGAGAGGAAAGAGAAAGAAAAAAGAAAAGAAAAAAAGAAATAAAGGAAGGGACACGAGAGAAAAAGGAAAGGAAAGAAAGGAAGATAGAAGAAAATGAAAGAAAAGAAGGAAAAAAAGAAGAAAAAAGAAAAATAGGAAAGAAGAAGGGGAGAGAGATAGAGGATATCTACAGTGATGCATAACCGAGACCCCCGCTGGGACAGGGTAGGATAATGGGGTGTCTCATTTCGTGGAAAAATCGGGCACCCCTATCCCATGGGATTTAAATCTTGAATGTAGATAACATAATGTTGGAGATTTTGTTGTTTTGTGGTCTTTCTTGAGGGTTAAATGTGCTAGTAACTGTAGTTGTTGCTGGAATTTTGGACCTTATACATGTTAATAGTCTAGCAGAAAGGACTTATTGCTTGCTTGGAAACAACCTAGGACATTCACCTTGCTTGTTCTGTTGCAGGCCATTAAGCAGCAAAGAATTGAGTTAGAACATAAGTAATTGCCTCAAGGTGCTGGGATATGTTACTTATTTTACTTCCAGGATGAGACCATATATAGATATGATTTCAAAGCTACTAAGCTTCTGGTGCAAGAATGTACAAGGCAGAGGAATCCTTTGTTTTAGATCCAGATGGGCTCCTTTCACCTTCTTTTAGGATGGAATCTATGTTACATGGACTTGGGTCGGGTGTCAAGCATTGGAACCTTGCAATATCTAAGAATTTCTTCTTCCAGATCTGTGTCCAAGTGTTGTACCAAGAACTTTAGGCTAAATGAAAGGGTCTGGGTAACATAAGATGGAATTGTGTCATAGCCAACTAAGGTGCCTCTACATAAATGTTTTTCTCAAGTCAGCAATAGCTTGGAGCTGGTTTGGCATATCTATCTTTAGTTGGGGATATGAGAAAATGAAGATGTACATCACATATCCCTCGAATTGACTTTGCTGATTTTGAGTTCTTGCAAGGATTAAAATATGGTGTATTATGTATGTGTTTTCTATAGGCTAGCATCATGTATATACTGTTGGATTTTCTATAAGTGCTAGTGCATGTGGATTTCAAAATTTTTCTAAATCCAAAATGCAGTGAAAAAATCAGATTAAAATACTTTTAATCTAAGCATGCATTCATCATATAAAAGCATCTATGGATCTAGTTCATATTGCTGAAATTAACATAAACTGATTTAGGAAGAACAAACGAAAGTCTGAAATCAATTCACATATCTGAATCGCTTTTTCTTTGCTTTAAACCTGTAACTGGGGTTGAATCCGATTCAATCCGGATCTGGACGGGTTCTGAATCAGCAGCACAAGCGTCCTGCTTCTATGGGTATCCACATGGCCGACCTCAATTATTTTCTCTTGGATCTTGCTTGCCTGAACCAAAGCCTAAATAGGCTTAAACCAAATCTGGATCGAAATAGAACCCTTTTGATGATCCTTTTAATCTTTTTTGATTCTTAAAGAAAACAAAAATCTTTCTTGATCCTTCAACTAATCAAGAAGAATAACAATCAAGAAGTGGTTGTAACTAACTCTCAATAAACTAGAGAGTAGAGGGAACAAGAACCAAACAAGTGGCGCCAACAATTGACCCACTTCCTTGATGTGCCGCCCACCCTCTTTTTGGCTCCAAGGGAGGACGGCTAAGAGAGAGAAGAGGTGTGGGCTAGAGAGAGAAAGAGAAGGGGAGGCGGGGGCCAGTGAAAGGTGGCGGCAAGGTGGGAGGAGGAGAGGTTCGTTCACAACTAAAGGGCAGCGTCCTTTGTATAGGCAACTTAAGGATGTCCTAATCAAATTAGAATTCTTCATTCTAATCATATTAGAATTCCTAGTCATAATATAGTTGGACCAAATAAATGGGACGCCACCCATTACACACCCAAAACCACACCTTACTCTAGGCATCCCATCATATGCGATCCAATTAGATGTAAAAATTAGCCCACATGGTTCCATATATTCTCTTCAAGGATTCTTAACCAAGAAACTCTTTCTTGATTTAATGCAAGTCATAAATTAATTATCTAACAATTGGATCTCATTGAATCAAATTCAATTAGGTTCAAATTAAATGTAGGAATTGGTAAAAACTCATCATATAAGTAAACCAATCACAAGAGAAGTTAGGTTCACGCAGATGCTAGCAAGGTTAACATGAACCCAATTGGATTTCTCTAAATCTATATAAATCAATTCAGGTCTTCTCCTTTTATGTGTGACCCCATAGGTTCAATTCTGTCTGGTAAATACTATGATCTCTATCATAGGTATCACTGAAACTTCTTTTAGTGGATCGAAACAGTTTCACTCTTACTCGATAAGGATCATTGATCCAAAATGATTTTCTTGAGCTCTCACAATCCACCAGTTACATCTAGCAATATGTAGTGGCAACCTAGTAGAACCGACATAGAACCTTCAGGTGTAGTTAATGTATGATACAGTCCCTCTATCGGAAGTTTCGATTAGATGACAGGTCATGGATAAATCGTTAAACCTCATCATCAGTCATATGATAAATCTGATCAGCTTAAGTTCAATAGTGATTCGAAATGAAAATTCTTTTCCATCAATCACACTGCTATGGCTGTAGATTTGTGGACTTAGCTTCTCAAATCTCATAGGACTACTCTCTATCAAGATCGATAGATCCCATCTAGATGCACATGTCGCTCGCACAGTTCAACCAACTGAAGCCAACATTCACTACAAAAAAACTCATAATCGAGTTAATGTTTATATGTAGTCAAACTACAGCAGCTTTACTGTAAGCAACTATGACACCGCAGGTCAAAGGATCGGTCACACAACTACAGTATCGAGATAATCACTGACGATCGAATAGAAATTCATGTGATTTCTCGTATGGTCACGTTCAGTACTAGTTGTTCTCTAACAACTACCTGCATTTTCTGCTTAGTGTCTCTTCACCATAGATTAGAGACTCATTTATCCCGAAGGAAGCGAACCGTGCGCCGGTCCATCTGGATAGATTACTGTTCCCATGACTATCTTATAATCGGGAGCAATTTAGGAATCGATCATACATGCCTCTAATTCTCAACATTTAAGAATATGTATCGTAACATCAATTTCAAAGATGATTCAAGGACACATAACATTTGAATGGAAAAAAAATTTATCTTTTATTGATTAAATTAATAGTTTAAGTACAAATTTGTGTCATCGAATAAAAATATGTCAGCCAATAATTGGCTTCTAGGACATACATCTCACACATACCTCATCATACTATGGCTCATCGATACAAAAGATATGTAGCTTTGTTTAGAGGTGCACAATTGGGAAAGTAGAATGTCACTTTTTTAATGGTACCTCTTTTGACTTGGGCCACTTTTAACTAAAGTACAAAATTCTCTGCATTATTGAAAAGTCTCAAATAACTCTCAGTTTGTCTCTAGATTAGTGATTCGTTGAATTATCCTGCAAAGCCAAATTGTTTGAGAATTACTCAATCATTCTTGAATTAGACATGAATTTTACAATTTATTAACGAGTTACTTGTAATTATGTTTTTTTTTTAAAAAATTATATGTTACAAATTAATGAGACTATATATATCCTTGCTAGTGGTGTTTTTTTTAGTATCATTTGTTATTATTCTCCCTCTTGTACTTATTTTTAAATAAACAATAATTATTTTAGAAAAACTATATTCTCTTGGTTTTCCTTTTTCTTAATTCTTTGGTATCTGAACTCTTTCCGAATTTTTGATGAATTTGCTGATTTTTTCCCCAAATTCAGAATCATATATCTAGCAAATTGTTTCTGAATGCTGAACTCATGACTATGCTTTTTAATTGCTTTATATTAGTGGGTCTAGACTTCTAGAAGAATCACAAACATAATTCTGTCTTAAGAAATTTAGCATTACAAGTCATGCTAAATTTGAGTTGATTGATGTTAACCATGTGCACCTCATTACTTCATTAAAAAAAAAAAGATGCTAAATGTGTGCACCACATTTTTTAGGTACAGTATTGGACATAGCTATCATCATGTAGGATCAAAGAAGAGACTGTCAAAATAAAATGATAGTAAATCTTATAATCATAAAATAAACTAATGTACAATGGATGCAACTAACTTATGTTGGCCAATGGTACCATACATGACAAAATAATACAACATGAGAAAAGAACAGGTGCAAGTGAACATACCACTTCTCCGCATATTGAAGGCCATGGAGGCTTGTAATGCCATCCTATACTAGTGTAATGTTGTATATACTTAAATCTACTGCTACTGTGGGTTTATATTGCTTATGTATGTGTGTGTTTGCTTACCTGTCTCAACTATGAATTGTTTGGTATATAATAACTATATATGATTATGTTGCGCTACTAACAAGAACTAGCTAGATCACTCTTTAGCTGAACACTTTTTTTCAGGATAGCTTGTAACTTTTTCTTCAAACTTATCATGGCTTGATATTTTTTATCTGCTTACCTAGCAGGAAATAGACTGCTTTGTATTATTTGATTGCACTTTATATTTATATTTTAGGAAACTGAAGTTTCTTCAGTGAAATATATCTTTTGGGGCGAGTATAAAAGTTTACTTGCAAATGAACATGAAGAATATGTCCCTTATGATGTAAGCGGGCAATATGGCCAACTATTTGACATTATTGAGCAAAGGTATGTTAATATAAACTCCTATAAGGTAAATGATATAATTATTGTTGTTTTTTTTGTGTTGAATGCAAATTTTATATTATACTGGTCTATTGCATAGGTGAAATTCACATTCTTCCTAGTATCAGCTTTGTCTAAAATTTAAGAAAATTCACATCATGTTTGCTTCTTTCGAAAGAAATAGAGGCTTCTTCTATATATCTGATTCCATCAATAAACTAACACTAAACAATGGAGTGACATCATTAGGTGGACAAATGTGCTACTTTTTTTCTCCTGTGCAAATTTGCGTGATTTTACAACTAATGAGGATAATGTAATGTCAGAATAATGAGTTATCTATTTCCTAGCTCTTATTTTATTTTTTCTAGGAACAATAGATTAAAGAATTTGTAAAGGAGAGATGGGACACGAGCTACCAGACAACCAACAACTTTTGCTATAATATTTTCCATATTTAGCTGCTTTTAGAATGGATACTTATAGGACCACTGGTGTAGTGGTGTTTGCACATGTAATGCATATGAAAAAGACAAGGGAAAATTACAGGGACACCCTCTCAACTTTGGGCCAATCCCAAAGACACCCTCTCGATTTTAAAAAGTTTCAAATGGGTCTTTCAAGTTTTCAAACTGTTTCAAGCTGGTCCTTTGATTCCCCGACTAGAGGACGGTGTTAGCCTGCTGTTTCTATTGACAAAAATGCCCTCTTCCTCTTTTTACCTATTCCAATGTCTATTTAAGATTTATGCAAGTGCATGAATAATTAAGGTCACCCACATAATTGCTTTGAGATCTTTGCAGATTGATGAATAATCCTAATCATCCATTGATCACTTTGAGATATGTGTAGATTGATGAATTTTTGGATCATCCATGCAGTTGCTTGAAGATCTATGCACGGATGAATATTTGGATTGCTTCAAGAGTTGTGCAGGTGGATGAATAATCCTGATCATTCATTGATACTTTGAGTCTATGCAGGATGATGAATATATGGATCATCTGTGGTTGCTTTGAGATCTATTGGGTGGATGGATGATCTTGGTCATGCATTGGTCACTTGGAGATATGTGTAGATGGATGGATAAAGAAGTTTAGAGCACTTTGAGATCTATGCTATGGATGATCCAACAGTGGATTTGGATGAAGGAAGGTGAGTCATGACACCATTATGTAATGGGTGATCCAACGGTGGATCCATTTTTGATACAAGGGGTAGTTTGGTCATAATCAAGGCTTAAAATCCTATGGGATGGAGGTGTTCTGATTTTTTTGTGGAACGGGACATCCCACTACCCCGTCCTGTATCGGCAATTGTTTCGTTTATGTATGTAGATATCCTCCATTTCTTTCCCTTTCTTTTATTCCTTTTTTTCTTTCTTTTCTTTCATTTTCTTCTTTCTTTTCTTTTCTTTTTTTGTCTTTTCTTATCCCTTCCTTTCTTTCTTTTTTCTCTTCTTTCTCTTTCCTTTTCTTCCTTCTTTCCTTCTTTTCTTTTTCTCCTCCCTTCCTTTCCTTCTTTTCTTTTTCTTCTTCTTTCTTTTTCTTCATCTCTCCTTCCTTTTTTTTCTTGTTTCTTTTTCTCTCCTTGGTGGATAAGTTTCAGAGTCCCAACCCATCTAGATCCCATTGTCTCAGAGGAAGAGATCGGGACGCTCCCCATCCCATCAAAACGTAAAACATTGGTCATGATACAATTTTATGTGACCATGTGATGGTCGTATGACGCCACTCTATTAACATAGATGAATGGCAGGACTATTTGGAACAATTTGCAAACTTGGGAGATCCGCTTGAAACTTTTTAAAGTCAAGGGGGTGCCTTTGAGATTGGTCCAAAGTTGAGAGGGTGTCCTTGTAATTTTTCCAAAAAATAATTGGTTAGTTGCTATTTATGATTCTGTCGACCAATGAATTCATGCAGACTTTGCTTAATTGGAATATTTCTCTGGATATTTGCCGTATGGACTTGCACAAAAATATAAAATCAAGAAAGGAATGCTGATCAGATCTGAGAAAGCACATTCAGCTTTTATTTTGAAAACTGGCACTTAATATACATCACCTTTTTTTTTTTTGGGGTCCACGGTTGAAGGCCGGTATTGAAAGTTTGTCATTTATGTTAACATATTTACTTTCCTCCAACAGCCAGTGAAAGAATAGAAAACTGAAGCAGGAAGAATCTTTATGGTTTGTAATATCACCACTAAAAGATAAGTTTCCTTATTCTAAACGCCATGATGTGAAAAAAGAGGTGGAAAGAGAAGGGAGCTCCTTTTCCAGGATTATAGAAAAAATGGGTGGATCGATGGTGTGGTAAGAGAACCAGAAGAATGCAGGGAATAGAGGGTTGGGTTGGGTTGTGGGGGTGAGGAGGAAGGGGTTGGAATTGGTTGTGGTGTGCTGTACAAACTATTACATTCCATGGCTATAAGTAATACTGTTTACCCCCCCTCTCTCTCTATATGTATGTATCTCCGAACTAACTTCTCACAGAGTATACCACAGTGAATAGACTTTCTATATTTAAAATTTCCAAATAGCATCTTTCTTATATAATGAGGTTTTGAGATTCCATTTGTCAACTTTTTTCGCTGCAAGATGCCATTATTTTCTTTTCTAAATAAGGAATGCATACTATAACTGAAACAGTGCATCGCTGTGGCATTTACATGTAATAAGATGAGATTCTAATCCTACATTTATAGAAGTGCCTTCTTTTATTTAGTATAGACGCCCCCATTCTCTTCGGCTTGGGTCTGTACTAACAAATTTAAGGATGCCTGACATCAAATCCTCATCTCTCTCCCCTTCACTCCAAATGCTTATATCTTCCTGTTCCTCTTCTATACTTAGTCACAACTAGTATTTCTTTTTCAGTTCCCCTTCCTATCCTTTCTCCCTGCTATCTCTACTACTTTCTAGCCCCTTGATTCCTATCCCTTTTATCTTAGCCCCTGAATCTCCTCCCTACACCACTCCCTCCCTTTATTTCTTTTGGCAAAATTATTTTAAATAGTTTTTTATATCTTCAATTTTGGATTTTTTTTAAAATTTATTCTATGTTACCTTCTAGTTGTGTTCTCTTTAATCTTCTTATTTATTCTTTTTACTTGAATTTTTATCATCCGCTTTTTGTTTTCAACTGTGTAAATTTGATTTGTAAATTGTATTTACACTATAGTTTACTTTGGTTTGTTTTCTTATTTCTTTTTTTAGTTAAACTTCATAGTGCATTATAGTTCTGCTGCATGGTTTGGTTTGGTTTTTCTAGTTTTTTTTCTTTTCTTTTTTACCTTTTATTTTTGTTCTTTTTTTTTTTTTTGTATTTTTTTGCACTTTCATTCTAATTTGCTTTTTTTTTGGTTTTCATATCATGATTTTTTTTTTTTTACATTTTTGCTTCATTTTTTTGGGCTGACACTACATTTTGTGTGTTCAGTGTGGCAAAATTATTTTCAAAGTTAGATTTTTAAATTTTAATCTACTTTTATTCATTCTACATTATCTTTTTATTATTTTTTCTGATTTTCTATGCTGTCCTTTTGTTTTCTTCTTGTTGTATTTAATCACTTGCCTTTTGTCTTCAACTGCATAAATTCTTTTTGTGTTTAATCTTTTATTTTTTTTCTTGTCTATATCTTTTTTTGAATTTGTTTGTGTTTTTCTTTTTGTTTAATATTTGATGTTTTGTGTTTTATTTATACTTTTAGTTTAATTTCCTTTGTGTATTCTTCACTTTTGATGGAGCGTATTCAGTCAATCATTACTGTAAAACCAATAACTTTGGGGCATCCTTATCTCTGCCTTCAGCATTTGTATTTCTGATGCATCAACTTATTATTATGGGGATTGATTTTAAGGACCATAAATGGTGGAGTCCAGGAGAATGAGACGCTTTAAGGATTATATCACATTTGATGCAATGAGCTTGGGCTTTGTGGATGTTTTTATGCTGGGGTATATCAAGCAACACAATTCAGTGGCATAGATATGGGGCAGCGTTCCAACATCCTTCAGTAGCCAAACTATTTTTGCAAGTTACTGAAACCTATTTAGGCAGAGTTCTGGGTAGATCATCAGTTTTGTCTATTTTGGCAAGTGATTTTTCTGTTGTCTCTTCTGCAGTTCCACTTGGTTCCTGGATCTGCAGAATTTTCTGGTATTGTGTTTAGATATTCTGATGATTCCTGCTCTTTTATTTCATCCATCGGTATGGATTTGTTGGGAGGGAACATATGTCTCTTCCTGTTTTTGTGCAGTAGCCTTTTTGTTTAATTAAAGCTATAGCAACATATTTCACCTTTTCAGTGAAGCAATTTTTTTTATTTCTAAACGTAGTTTAGATTGTCTGGGTTATAACATATTAAAATGACTATGGGAAGATGATGGGAAAGATTTACAAGGAAGAGTCCCTGAAGATTATTTAGGCTTGTCAGTATGCTTTATATTGGTAGATACTAGATAAGTTTGCAGTTTTCTGGTTATGTTGTTAAAGATGAGCTAGGTTGTCAAAATGCTTTCTTGTTGTTGATTATGTGTGTGGGGTTGGAGGTTTTGTGTTTTTCTTTACTCTAATTAATATAGCTATTACGGAATCATATATAAGATAGCTCTTGTGAACTTGCTGGTGCATATTTTCTTTTAAATTCCAGTGATTCTCTTGTAATTGCTGCAGGTATAAAGATAATACAGAGGCTCGTAGTTTAATCCTACAAAAACAGCTTAGTCGATATGCTCCTATCCATTTGGCTCCAGAGGTAATTAAGTAAATCACGCTTTGTATATGAAAATTTGGCATAAAAGCAAGTTCTTTTGATCATCAGGAATATTCTATACCTGAAAATTTGGTCTAAATCAAGTGGAAAATAGCCTTCTTGACATTAATATGCGCAGAAAAAGTGATGATACTTTATGAAAGATCTTTTGCATTCCAAGCATGAAAATAAAAAGGTGCAAGAAGAATCATTGGACATAATTCTTGAACGGTCAGAGTTGTTTTTAGGAAACGTTTATAGTTATCATAAATACAGTCTCTTGAAGATCTGAACCCTATATCATTCAGTTTTCAAGCATAAATGAGATACTCCTTTAGTTCTTTGTATCATCTTCCTTGAAGCTGATATCAATCAATAGAAATATGAATACTAGTATCGGATGCATTATTAAATATTTTGCACTGTCTTGGCAGTTTCAAAAATTGTGTTTATAAAATTTGATTTTTGGAACTTCAGGAGTATGAATGCATCCATTATGTGTAATTGTTTCTTTTCTTTTTCTTTGATGCAGTTGACTGGGCTTTCAGAAGCAGACAGGGAAGCCTTATCTTATGTGCTTAGAGCATCAATGGTCATGGATGAAATCTTTTATGCGCAGGTTGCTTACACTGAAATTTGTTTCTATGTCAATACTTTTGTTGAGCTTCTAATTTCTATCCACTCTTATTTTTAAAAAAATGATGGCCCAGTGCACAAGGCTCCTGCCATTGTGGGGTCTAGGGATGGCCAGATGTATGCAGCCTTACCCCTATGCGTGGAGAGGCTGTTCTTGTGTTTTGAACCCATGATCTCGAGGTCATAATACAGCAGCCTTATAGTCGTGCCAAGGCTTACCCTCTCAATCCACTCGTATATCCAACATAAAATGTTTATGTAGGATAATTTTCATCATAGCCATATTTATCCTTGATTTTTTTTTTCCCAATGTATGCTTGCGTGCAATATGACCCATACTGCATTTAAAAACTGTGCAGTGAAGTTATGGGATCGTGATTAGTCTTCTTTTGTCTTTTCAGGTTTGGTATAGCAATCCAATGCTAAGAGATTGGTTGAAAGAGCACTCTAATGCTTCTAAGTTAGATCAGTTAAAATGGATGTATTATTCCATCAATAAAAGTCCATGGTAATTTTTTCTGAATTGAACTGCTGCCTATTATATTTATTTATACAGACTCTATGATGCCTATTATAATTTTTTCTAAATTGAACTAGTGCGTATTATATATATTTATACAGACTCTATGGTGTGCAATCTCCATTGTGTAAGGCTGTTTGGATTTCTTTCTAGGTCACTATCTTTAACAACATTTGCATGGTCTTTGTTTATAAAAGTTGTTTAAATTCCATGTATATTGACATGACTAACATGCTTATTAGCATTTTGATCAATTTCTATCACATTGATATCACACTTTTTGACTCACAACCAAAGTTGCCGTTTATGCTACAGATCATTTTATAATTCTTCAAAGAAATAAGATTTTCTTGTTGCATCAGAACTGATGAGGGTATCCCTCTCTTCCATTATCTACCAAACAAGAGTAACTAAATTTATAATAACAATGGAGTATTTGAATGGACATTTAACATGCTTAACAGATTTAACAAATTCTGTAAGCTTAACATATCATGGCTATTTTCCAAATGATTTATTCTTAAAATACATAAAGACTACTACTGCACTATTGATATTTCATTTCCTCCAAATATACATAAGGATCAAGCAAATGTTAGTGTATATTATAATACGCACACGCACACATACATACATACATATATATAAACTTTATTTACTCCTGTTTTCTACATGGTGTTGAAGTTTTACTTGCAATAACAGGTCATGCCTGGATGAAAACAAGGCATTTTTAACAACAGCAGATTCTTCTTTGAAGTTACTCGTTGATGCTACCAAGCCTGTATCTGGTTGGAAGGGAATTGAATATAGGGTTGCTTTCCCTGTGGTGAAGCCCCCTGGTGCAAATTTCTACCCTCCTGATATGGACAAAATGGTATTTGACATGTGCAGTGCTGTATCACCTTTTGCTAGACAAGTACAATTATATCAGTTTCTGCTTTTATGTGCTTTGTAGTGTTGACTTATATGACATCTTATTCTTTATGCAGATACAACTAATCATTTCTCTTGACACCAACATCATCCATGATCTTTCTTTCTGTTACTACTGCTGATACTTTTATTCTGCTGTTTAGGAATTTGAACTATGGAAGCAGACTCTAAGTGACAGTGAACAAAAAGCTGCAACAGGATTTTTTACTGTAATCAGAAGGCACGATGATACTTCATTTTCTGCAGCATCTCGTTCTAAAGACCGTGTTGCATCTATGGAGCCCTTAAAATCAAATAATTTATTTATAGTTCCATTTTCCCAAGAGTATAGAACTTATCTTGTGAAAGCAGCTGAGTTGCTTCATTCAGCAGCAGAACTGTCTGACTCTTCTAGGTAAGCTGATGTTAGTGCCTATAAAGAAACTTGTTGGAGCTTCAGAACTTGCTTAGTATAAAATTTTGCACCTTTGGTTTTTGTTTCAAAATCTAATGGAATTTTTTTTTATTGGCTTCTTTCGTAAGCCTGAAGAAGTTGCTGAAAACTAAAGCAGATGCTTTTCTATCCAATGATTACTATGAATCTGACATAGCTTGGATGGAGTTGGTTAGTATGGTTCCTATTTTTATGCTATTTTTCACTGTTTATAGTATAAAACTGGTATAATCTTTTCAATCCTTCTTTCTCTTCTGTAATTATTTTATAGTTAATACTTAGGTTATAGTTTGTTTTTGCATCTTTAAATGAAATTAATTTCAATTTGTCATCTTTTTGCTTCTTATGATGTTCATAATTGTTACCCAAATGAAATTTCTTATTCAATGTAGAATTCACGGGTATGCCAAAATGTAGATGCTGACACAAAGTCTATAGTTTAAATGGCTTATCCTATTTATTCCTAGATTCACATTTAGGGATATAAAAAAATTGTTAAAGAATGGTCCATGACTGTGATATATGACTTGTACATTTAATTAAAAACATTTGTACTGTTTAGTTGCATTGGTATGCATACTAAAGTTGAGCACTTTATACTTTAATGATGGTTCACCGTATGTAACACCTTTCCATGAGTGACTAATACGCAGGTAGAAAGAGTGCATACATCTAGCATGCAAAACACATGTAGCTCCTGACTAGGCCATATGCCTTGTTACTAACATCAACTAGTCTAATGGCCAAATGCTGCAAACCTAGGTAATTATGTTGCCACGTGATGATAATTAGATTAATGCACATCTTGTTCATTAAAGATGAGAAAGGTAAACTTTAGACCTGCCTTGGAACAGCTTTTGTCCTTGCTGCTGTCTTCTTTCCCTTATACATGCTACTGTTACAAGATGAAGGCCTATAACATGAGGGTCATATAAAAGCTGTGATTTTGATGCTTGCCTGTTTATTTGATTATCTATCCTACCTTTCATTTTCGTATCTATTTGATATCTAGTAAATAAGAGTTCACTCCATGCTGTCTTTATGTGTCATGCATTAATTTCTTGCATAAAATATCCAATAGAGTAATTGTTAAAAACAGCTAATGTCATGGAGCCTATTGCTTACATTGTAATATCTATATTTAGAACAAAGCTATCTTCTGGCTGTGCATTGAGAAATTTCTTGCATTTTTTTCTTTTATGTTTTGGGAGTGGGGTGGGTATTTGCATCTTCTTCTTGGCTTGTCATCATGAAGCATCCTGTTCTCATATATGGTGCCTCAACCAAGGAAGCATATGCATGGGTATACATATAAGTGAAATGGATGTGATTAATGGCAATGCTGATGATGCCAATTGCAGATTCTAAGTCACCAAAAAACCCCAAAGGAAAAGAAAGTTCCATGCAAATGGTGGATAGCATTTCTATGGTCTATAAGTATGATGCCTATATTACATCGTTTTATCTTTTAGATATTCCCATATTATTATAACAATCTAATCTTTATATATGCATCGTGTGAGGAAAATTCTCAAAAAAAAAAAAGTTTTAATAAATATATAATTGGACACTTTATTGGGTTAAACCATGATTTTCATTTTTCTGGTTCAGCATAAATTTGAACGTTAGCAGGTAGTACAGGGAATTTTATTCTGGAACAAAGTTAAGTAGCTGTACTATCACAAATATCAACAAATTTATGAACTTAAGCAAATGGGTTTCCGTAAGTATTAGTTAATACAACCATTAGTAAACACGAAAGCTTCAATTTAATTAATTTCATCATTGTAACCCGTGGAAAGCATCACTGTTCCCTTCCATATAGGTTGTTGTGGCACAAATGTGTATCTTTTCCTATTACAACTGGCGTCTGACACCCTACTTTGGTGGGCTTTTCTTTTGGTGGTAGTTAACACTCTCCTCATTTTGCATACCTCTCACCTCCATGTGGATGATTGACTAAATTCATTGGAGCAACTTAGACAATGAACCATTTACCTAATCAGGTTGTCTCACTTTCCAAGCTTACAGATACTATTTTGGGATGGAACAACCTACTATTCCACTTCAAATGTGTGCTAAACCTGGGGATTTGAAGGTTCAAGGTTAAGTCTAGAAAGTGTTCCAAGCATATCTTCTATAGAGTATCTCTAGAAAGTGTTCTGAGCATATTCTATGCCAATATGTAGGTACCTTTGAATATTTTATGCATTTTGAATTGTTCATAAGGACCTTCAAGTGAGAATACAAGTTCCTGGTAATTTATGTATAAGGAAATTTCATTCTCGTTGCTCCAGTCACTAAACTATATCTTGGATGTATATTGTGTCTCTATTGTAGTCATGTTTGAATAGTTTGAAATGTTCATATGGTTAAATGATAGTGAGAAGTTCTTTGAATTGTTTCTCTCTATACAATACTTGTTTTCACTTTGTTAATTTCGTTTGTAAATTTCTAACAAACTTTTAACATAACCAAGCACATATATGCCTATTTCTCTCTACCCTGAACATTTTTTTTCCTTGTAAACCTATGAAGAACTTGATATTATTTGCTGTACATATATGTGAATGCCACATGCTTTCTGATAGCATTTGTATGTGTTACTGAGAATATTGATAACTAACTGGCCAATCAAGATATCTTTAAGTAATAAAAGTTGCAGATCCTTTTTTCTTTATAATAGCAATTTCATTATGTTTTCCTCTTGATGGTGCCCATAAATCATGCTTGTTGTTTAAGGAGCTAAACAAAATCAGTTCATCAATTTGCGGGAGATTATTATTATTATTTTTTTAGATTATTATTATTATCATTATTAGTCTCAATAGCACAAATTACTGCCTTGAAGTTCTCATTGTTTAGTTTGTTGTGTAGGACTCAAAATTGGATGTCACTATTGGTCCATATGAGACATATGAAGATGCACTTTTTGGATATAAGGTAATTCTTGTGTTATACAATATACACGCTTGGTCTCACCTTCTTACTATTTCTTTGTGTGTTGGTATAAACATTTGGTCTGTCCTTTTCCTAACAGCCATTTCTTTATGTGTCGAGTAATATGATTGTCAAGAGGCATTGTACTTGCAAGATTAAGATCATAATGCTTGTTTTTATGAAAGATTTTCTATTTCATCTTTCCTCATCCCATATAAATATGATTTGTTAAGGTTTTAAGAATTTCTCGAGATATTTGCATATTTTCAGGTTCGACTAATTACTTTTATCTTTCTTTTTCCCATTTTAGCTTTTCTTCTCAGTGTGTTTTTTATCTCCACCTTTATGTAAGCAATATAAATCTGCCTCTGCTTTAAAAAAGCATTGTTTTTCCTTTCATTATTATGATTTTTTACCCAACTGTTCTTTGGGTGCATGTTGCAAAGTATTTGTCATGGTCATTACAAAATGGTAGGGCATGAATATAATGCTCTAGATTCACTTGAAAACAGCTTTGAAAGTTGACTGCATGCCTTTTTCATTAAATTGAGAGAATATGGACCATAAGTGTGTGATGCAGGCTAGCTAGGCAAGCCTTCATGAGATCAAAGCAACAAGAAAACTTGAACTATAAGAAGAAAATAAATATAAAGGGACAACTGATGACCTCATGCCAACTCCTTGAGGGTCTTTGACCTCTCACGTCCACTTCTTCGGGGAATGCTCGAAGCCTCGTACCAGTCGCAGATCTCATGTGATTGTGTTCTAACACTACAGCTTGGTATGTGGTATAGTGCTGTAGAGGTAGAATGAGCAAGCAGTTGGACATCTAGCGTGCAGCATGATGGCCTTCTCTGATTGTAGAGCTTGATGGAAGGCCTCATCAAGTGTCTTTAGTCGGTGCAATGCCATTGTAGCTTTTATGTCAGTCCTTAGGCTATGTTGTATCTTGCGGTGTGGTGTTCATCATGGTCGGCAAACTCGAACCTTGCAGTTAATTCACTGAACTGAGTGTATTCAGCAACAGTCACAGCACCTTGCTGAAGTTGTAGAAGCTTTTCATAAATTTGATTGCCATAATCACTGGGCAGGTACTTCTTCAGCTTTTTGTGCATAGCATCCGAAGTGTTAATTGATAGGCATGGGTATAATCTTTGACTGCCTGCCACCAAATTTTGGCTTGGCCTTTGAGCATGTTTCTGACAAACTCAACACTTCTTTGCCCAATAAACTTGTACCAATTGAGATAATCTTCAATGATTGTAGGCCAATCAATAAAAGTGTTTGGATCCAGTCAGCCTTGAAAGTCAGCTACCTCAACTTGAACCATTGTGTAGATGTTTTCTTCGGGGTCATGAACTTATGCTTGGCAGTTAGAGGCTTGGGAACCTCTTCGAATTCATTGTGTTGTGGCTGGAGTTACATGCCTAAGGGTGTTTCTTGGGCATTTAGGTTGCACAGGATGCCCATCAAACATCAAATCAATGCTGTGGTTGAGCAACACCGTCATCAAGTACTGGTGGGGATTAGGATTGCCACTGCTAGTGTTCTGAGTTGACATGATCGGACCATTGTTCAGCTGCATATAAACTATTTTGATGTAGGGGTGTTGGCAGCTATGATTTGCCATCAAGCTGCACTAGAAGTTGGCTTTGGCTCAAAACCTAGGTCAAACCTACTTGGGAATCCAAACCTGACTTGGAGTCTATGGCCCTAAACTTCAAGTAGTACAAAATTAGGAACGAACAGTAATGGATAGCCTATCCGTCTATCCGATCCTCTTCCAAAACCAACTTGGATTAGGCTTGTTACAGGTTGCCTTCCAAAAGAGAGCTTGCTTTTGTGGGGATAGCAATAAAACAGATTTTTTTTTTTTCAAAAAATATTTTTTTTTGGGAAAAGATTTCTTTTTACTAAGAAGAGGGAAAATGCTGGATCAAGTTCTGTTCTTGAGAATAAAAGCGGTATAATTATTCAAATTTTGCTGGTTCTTATCAGTTTTATCATTTATTATTAAGGCAACATTTGAGGCATTTGTTGGAGTACGAGATGACATAGCAACTTCTCAAGTCAAACTTTTTGGGGACCATTTGCAGGTAAATCTAGTTATTTTCAGATCAACTGTGTAGTCCACTCTTGTTGTAACAGTGACAGTATTGTATTAGGATTTGCAACGGAATCTTCCTTTGGACAGTAAGTACAAATCACAAGATGTAGTTGCAGCTCCAATCCGTGTAATCCAGCTTCTTTATAATGCAGGGGTGAGTTTCCCGTTGCTCTTCACAATCTTCCTTATTTAGTAGCTTCATGTATGAGCCTGCAGGTACCAGTGTTATTAGTTTTACTTACGTTTGGTTAATTTATGGCTACAAATGGAAATATGTGTTATGTTTTACTCAGTTTTGACAGCATCTATGATTTGGAACTATGTGGTCTCTTTGTTGATTGCCAATTAATGGAAATTTCTAAGTTACAATATTATTTTGGAAGTGTGTTGAATTTTTCATCAAATGGGTGCATTTGGCTTTCTAAATTGGATTATTCAACCTTCTTTAATTTTATTCTTTATCTGATTTCTGTAGTTTGATCTCCTATAGTAATAACTTCTGAATTGTATTTTGGTAGAAATCCTCAGCATAAGAGAACTGAATGATCACTCTCATAGTTGAGTTGGATGAGTGTTGAGTTGTTATGGCAATATGAATTTTGTTGACAATACATGAAATAAGTGTTGAAATGGAGATCACAAACAGCAATTGAACAAGAACTGCTCGAGGAGTTAATATGACACACCTTTGTTCTCTGCATACACTGCCAAATGGATGTTGATTTTGCTTGAGGTTTTCTTACTATGAGCCTGTACATTGATTGGGCATCATATTGTATAAACAAGAGTATGCATGTGCCTGTCACTGGAATGTTCTATTAATGTCTTTTGATGTATAAACTAGTCAGCTTAGTGCCCTGCGTAGGTTGTATCTATCTGACTCTTACCTCTTTGAATTTAATGTTATTTGAGCCCAGGATCACTGTATTAGGGCCACAATTAAAAGCTTTGAGAAAATGTTATGAAAGGTTGGCTGAATTTTTGACAATTCCACCAAAGTATCATGATAGATGCCTTTTTTCTTTTGTATCATATGTAACAAGATTATAATCAAAATCCGCAGTTGATCTTTCCCCAAACAATTTAGTTATAGGGACTCACAGCCATTTATATACTCCTTTCTTTGAATCACATGCATCGAGCACGGTCACGTGATGAAACTTTTCTGGTTTTGATGGAGCCTGTTTTGGCTGGCCTTAAGTACGTAGGAACAGAAAGTTTAATCAGGCTGACAGCTTTGGCATTGATTATAAATGTGCTTTCTTTTTACTATATTGTTTTGAATCTGAAAAGAAAAAATTTATATAGCTTTAACAGCCTACATGTTTTATACTATTTTGTTTGTCTATATTTACAAGGAGGTTCTCAGTATCTGCCAGCAGTCACAAAGTACATATAGTTTGTAGGCTCGGTCATCTTAGCAGACATTAAATCAAAAACGATGTGTGACATGTCAGGATGTGAAAGGCCCCCAAACAGTTGCTTTTAATTTACCAAATGATGAGTGCATAGTAAATGAGCGTGGAACATCAATGGTGTTGCTCAAGAATGTCTCGGAGGCCAAGTATGTATCAGCTTTGTTTCGAATGTTCATTTATTTGAAATGAATTTTAAATTGTCAGCTTCTCATATTTTGCTGGTTGTTGTTGATCAATTGACATACTTTTTCAATACTGAAATTTGTTAAGAACATTGCAAATTCTGATCTGTATACTTGTCAGGTTTAAGCATATTCTCCAGCCTATATCTGATGTATGCATTAAGGAGGAACAAAAGAAATACGTTGATTTTGAGTCTTTCTATACTCACACAATTTGCCATGAGTGCTGTCATGGAATTGGACCTCATACCATAGTCCTTCCAAGTGGTCAACAGTCAACCGTTAGATTGGTTCGTTTCTTCATCTCTTTTTTTTTTTTGTGTTGGATTCTATTAATTAGTTAATAGCCAAACTTGTCACACGAACATAAACGTTGATATGCGTAGCTTATTTTTTAACATTTTCTGATTAACATCTTGAGGCATTTAACAATGCTTAGATGCCTTCATGACTTACATGTTGTAAAGAAAAAAAATTAAAAATGCCAAGAAGCTATAGTTTGTTAAATGGAGATATATTTTTTTGTTTGGGAATTTTCCTTGGTTCTTTTTTTTTTTTGTGTATGAGTCAAGTATGACATATTTCCATTGCTTATGCATGTGAAATGCATGTGTTTGTGCATGTCCTTTGTGTTGGTGGTGGTAACTTAAAAAGTTGAAGCTTAACTGATAATTGAGCTGCTTTCCCATTGCGATGCTGTAATATCAAGGATGGATCATGGAGATACCACAAGAAGACATTTTTGGCTTAAGACTAGTATGCAAGAATCATCCAGTGTCCATCATTGCACTCTAAAGCTCTTTTCTCCTTTTCATTCTACCTTTTTTTTGAGGAAAAAAAATCAATTTTTGAAGGGAAAGTTTTGCATTGTAATGCCACATGCTTCGTTCAAAAGAAAAAATGCACTTAGTGAGAAGCTGCTTGAAGCATAGAATACATCAAATGTAGAAAATTACCACTATTTACATGGAAACATGTAGTACATGTTTTGTGAGTGATCATTATGGTGGGGTTTGTTTGTGTCACATTGGTTCTTCATCATCATCATCATCATCATCATCATCATCATCATCATCATCATCATCATCATCATCATCATCATTTTTTTTTTTTTTTTTTTTTTTTTTTTTTTTTTTTTGGGTAAAAGTTGCATTAGTTAGTCTTATCTGACATATTTTCTTATTAATGATGTTAAGGAACTTCAAGAATTCCACTCGGCCTTGGAAGAAGCAAAAGCAGATATTGTTGGCCTCTGGGCACTAAAATTCCTCATCAAGCAGGTCAGTGACCTACTAACTTCCATCCAATTATCTTGCACTGGGATAGAGTAATTTTAATTGTTTTATGGTAGGTCATTTTGAAACAAACAAATATTTTCTATGAGTAGTGGCTAGCATCAAATGTCATCGTTGATATATGTAGAACTGTACATTGCTATTAGAATGTTGTGCATTACATGGTAATAAATATGTTGTTGTAGAAACTAGCATTGCATAAATTCTTTTCCACATTTGACTCTCATTTTCATACATGGGTTATTTTTATATCCGATGTTTGGTCCACTGCAAAATGATGATTGTTGTTATCTTGTCTAATCTATACATGAGGCCGTCAAATACCTGGCAAGAAGAAAAAGACAAAACCATATGACTTGGGAAGAGTTCCAAACCACCTGGCGTACGAAGAGAGCTATTGAGTGGTTGAGTGAATTTTTAAACAAAAAAGCAAGATAAAAATCCACAATGTTGTTGGTTTGCAGTGATGCATTGATATGCATGTGTGTATGCCAATGTAGAATGATTTAGGCTGGCATGAATGGTACAACCCATTATGGCGCCAATAACCTACTCTACTGCCACCATCAATTTATAGCTACGGTGAACTATGGTCGGGCAGTTTTTATCATTAAGAAGAATACTCCTTTTTTATTTATTTTATTGTAAATTTTATTGTAATGGACTATCTGTTTGTTCTATTTTTTCAGGAACTGCTTTCGAAGAGCTTAGAAAAATCTATGTATGTATCTTTCTTAGCAGGATGCTTTCGCTCAATACGTTTTGGACTAGAAGAAGCACATGGGTATGGATGTATTATATATAGTCACAAATACCTCTAGTAATCAGAGTTAACATGAATGGAAATTTGGCTTTGGGTATTTGAGAGCAGGAAAGGGCAGGCATTGCAATTTAATTGGTTGTACGAGAATGGAGCCTTTATTTTGCACTCGGACGGAACATTTTCTGTTGATTTTACAAAGGTACACACACACACACACATATATATATATAGACACACACACACATACATACATACATACATACATACATACATACATAGATACATATATACATATATACATACATAGATACATAGATACATATATACATATAGATATATACATACATATATACATATATATATATAGATACATAGATACATATATATATATATATACATATGTATACATACATATGTATACATACATATGTATACATACATATGTATACATACATATGTATACATACATATGTATACATATGTATGTATACATACATATGTATACATATGTATGTATACATACATATGTATACATACATATACATAAAATATTCATAAAATGAAACTTGCCAAGGCTTGTAATTGTTTTTTCTTTTGAAGATTGAAGGAGTTGTTGAAAGCCTCAGCAGGGAGATTTTGACAATCCAGGCAAGAGGCGATAAAAATGCTGCAATGTCACTTCTTCAGAGCTATGCAAAAATGACACAGCCATTGAGCATTGCTCTGGAAAAACTTGAAAGAATTCAGGCATGGATTTCTCTCACTATTTAGCAGTAGATGTGTATTTTACAGAGTTTGACTTATTTATTCTTGTAGAGTTATACCTGCAAAAGTAAGTCTTTGTTGGGAGCCTTTGTTCTTCAGCTTGCACTTTAGAAACCTGCTGGCATCTTAGAACTGGGATGACTTTGGTCAGCTGCTAGCTGGTCATACATTAGTTTTCATGGATGGATTGTCATCAAGGATTTAGGTCTTAGTGGGACGTTCCACGGACGCTAGGACCGGATACCATCCCATGTGTTAGGACAAAGGCCATCTCGCTAGTGGACATCCCATCTCAAGTGTTGGGATGGGATGACACAGCGGTGCGTCCCATTGCATGGAAAACTGGAACAGACCTGTCCGATGGGATTTAAAAGCTTAATTGTCATATTGTATGCTGGTGATCTGAATTTTGGCAATTGAAAATTAGCTCAATATACACAGCTTGGTCTGGTTAATGTATTGCGAGATGAACCCTATTTACTTGACACAACTATAGGGATTCAATCACTCCCTTGGGTTAAATATAATATATTGAAATGGCTTGACGTTGTCCCTAATAACAAAGAATTGGATGGTCTCCAGCAAATCCGTATATAACAGTTTGATTAGGTTTATCTCCTATGAAGTTTACAGCTTGTATGCATATATGGATGTCCTCCAAGATCAAGCTCTCACTTAGAATTTTGGTTTTGTAAAGAAGGGTTTTACCTCCTATGGTAAAAGGCTCTTGTAAAAATAAGAAATTTTTTTAAATACTTTAATGTAGAACTACTTACAAGAAGCTAATCCTATTACCATTGGGCAATTCCATTGAAATTGTGGGATCCTTGAGGTATCTTTTGCTGTTTATGAGTACATCTTGTTAAAACATCTTTTATAACATTTTGCTGTCATAAGATCAAGTTTTTATTTATTTAATAGCATTGTTAAAAAATTCCGTTTCAAAATGAAGAAAGACTATTTTTGCAGTTTTTTTCAGTTTCAAGATAAGATAAGATCTGTTTTCAAATTTTTGGTGCTGATTTTCTTAGTCTGAAGCAATAATTATTTCAGAATGCCAACGCAAGCTTTGTTGCATTTAAGTTCTAAAGAAATTCAAGACTCATCACATTGTCAATTGTTTTATAACTCTTAAAATCTTTGTATTTTGATGGTTATCTATCAAAAATTTAGTAAATCTTCAAGGACGATCCTACTTTTCTGATGCAAAACCTATCAGTCTTAAGTAATACATGATATTATCACATGAAGTGCATGCTGTAGATATTAAAGAGCTGGTAATCATTGGGTCATCAGGACCCATCACATAATTGAACTGCAATCTTTTCTTGCCTTGGATAAAGATAGGAGGAGAAAGTGTTTTGTATTTCTTTAAGTATATCATGCATCATGAGAATGATAACCTGTATTAAGTTATAAAGCTTAACTTGGTACGAATAATGAAAGTGTTAAATTTGTGAGTTTACTAGTTCATTGGATCATCTGATCATTCATGTACCGCAATGAGCTACTGTTGCTGGAGGAAAAAAGTCAAACCAGTTTTTTGAATTGTTTGTTTATTTGTTATAAGAAGCAGTTCCCTTGGGCTTATCCAATTTTCTTTTGTTTCCAGGTGCCTGTAGATATTACTCCTATCTTCGATTCTGCTGATCGAATATTAGGCCAGCTGCATTGAGTTGTTGAGAAGTTTGGGGGTACAGAGCATTTATTGAATGTATGGGGGTAACGGTCGCTGATTTGAATAATAGTTAAGTTTTTCCATCTGAGTAGGATAACTTTAGTTTTTAGTAAGGAGTACAGTGTATTGTTTGCCTTAATTGTTTATCTCACGACATCAAATATTTTGATTTAGATTATCAGTCCTTGCATATATTTCAGAATTATACTCTAGGAGAACATATGCCCATGTCATGTGTCCAACTCACATGTGGGGTTTGGGACATGACATTCCTCATAGCCTGAATATATGTATATATATATAAATATAAAACCTATCTTCTCAATATTCTTAACAATATTTTTATGTCAACAGAAAAGCTTATAGGTGTCCCTTACCTGTCCTCTCTCACCTGAGCTGTCCACTCATCAACCACCTGTGAAAATGAACGTATTAGTTGAGATTTTTGCTGATTGACTGGAGGTGCATGAACCTTTGAAATTATAGTCGTATAGTTTTTGTTTTATGATCACTAGTAAAATATCGCAACCATAACCTTTGATCTGGTCACCCATAACTAATAACACATCAATCTTAAAAAAAAAAAAACTGTAATTTTTGGACAAAAAAAATGATATATGAACTGTTATTGTGAAAACTTTTATTGGTGAAATGACGACCACAAAACCTTAGCAGCATAGAAGCATAAACTATACCTTAAACTATATCATGAAACACAGCAAATGATTGACTTTAGTGATTAGTAATATGAATTTCCAGATGTGTCTATTTGCAATTTAGAATGCTTAAAAGTAATTATAGAGCAATAGGTGGTTTATGGAAGGATGAGCATCTAAATAATACATAGTTTATTGGTCATGGGTTTCACCAATAAAGGCCACCAATATGTGCAAGTTCTGCAGTTTTTATTCCAATGAGTTCAATTCTTATGTTGCAGCTAACTCCATTTTCATGAGGTTACCTGATAAACTTAATAGCAAAGCATAGTGCATCGAAGCATTCTTACAACCTACAAAAGTCAGTAGAGAATTTGAATTAACATAACGATAAATTCTAGCTAGTTAATTTGCATAAAGATGCTATAGCAACTGCTCATTTTACATTCATCAATGCAAAGCTAACACTTTATCATAAACCAACAAAGTTCCTTGCCACGACTGCTTTTCAAGCAAGTTCTAAATAAAAGCATGCAATTCTGTAGCACAGACTGGAAATGCGATGAGAAGAATGGCAAGAAAAGCTACCAAAGGTCTTGTGAACCATGGACTGGACCTTGGCATGTAACCAGAAAGGTGCAGGGTGCATCACAATATATATCGTACTATGCTAATTTGTGTCAGACGTGGAAAACTGTGCTTTAATACTTGTACGAAAGTTGTATGAATCGTTGAAAGTTTTTCATATAACAACAGTGAAGGACCAGGCATGTTTCTCCATCAGTCATTGCCACAGAAAGTGTTGGTGCATTAAGCTTATGCAAGAAATTATCTTGGTAATTATCCCTTAATTCTTTCTTAGCCTCGTCAAGTTTAAGATTGTTTCTCTTTTGATAATTTCTACTGATCATTACATAAATAAAGGATCATTAATCAAATAGCCTAGGCCCAAGGAAACGTAAAAGCCTTGTCAGAAAGAAAATGTAGGCAGATCTAGAAGTTACAAGCATCCAGGTTGTTCCAAGTAGAGTCACTTTCGAAAATTCAAAAGACACGGTTAAGAAACTAGCTTGCCAATTTGGTAAAGCCTCTTGTGTCGATACAAGACAACTGGGCTCAATCCATCCCTTTGTCAAGTATAGGGAATTTTGTGCATCCGGGGTGGCATAGAAAATCTAATATGGAGTGCACCGTCTCTCTGATTAATTTATGTAGTCATCATTTTTCAATGTATATTTAATTTTTATAAATTATTTTTTTCTTTAAAAATTTCGTATGATAAAATTATTTATTTTTTTTTAAAAAATATAATATAGTTCAGAATATTATAATATGGTCTAAGATATCGTAATATAAGTTTGTCCAATCACTTTCTAATGTGCATTTAATGTCTGTATGTTGACTTTTTCGTTTGAAAATTTTGAATGATAAAAATATTTTTATTTTTTTAAAAAAATTATGATATCTTGTGCATATTATGGATGCAAAATGTCGTAATATGAAAATAAAATATCATAATTTTTTTAAAAGATAGAAGTATTTTCATAATACAAAATTTTCAAATGAAAAAATCGATCTGCAGTATTAAATACGTGTTGGAAAATGATGACTACATGGATCAATTGGATGAGGTGGTGTATTTCATATCAGATTTTTTATATTATTCGTGGTGTACAAAAAATTTTGCTCCCAGCATATGATCAGGTTTCACCATCCTAGCTCTCAAAAGAAAAAAAAAAAAGAAATAACAAGAGTACACTGTCCAGAAAAGAATGCAGAAGCTAATAACTGCCCTTGTTAATATATTCATCCGACATTCCTCATGCTATTAGAAAAATAAAATACTCTTGGTTCAGGTCTTGCTTTGTAGTTTCTAGAAAGCAACAAGAAAAGTAAACGAAAAAGATCAGAAAGGTCAAGGTTCAAAAATGCTCTCTCCCTTGATATATGGGACGATGGTAGAAATAGCAAAAAGATTCAAGGCAGATAAAATCTGAGTTGAGGAAACATCTAAACTGCAGGATTAAGTTGACCGTTTGGGATAGATGAACCTGGCAAAAAGCAGAGAAAATTTGCACTTTTCCAGATGTTTGTTTCCTCAACTATATATATATATATATATATGGTAAAATCCTAAACTATATATTGGAAAGTTATGTTTCACATTTATTCATCATCGTTAAAGTTCGATATAGTTCAAAGTACAAGTGTTCTTTACCTAGTATAACAAATTACGTGTGCTTCCTGCTTTTTGAAAGTTAAGCAACACACAGATTAACCAAAGCTGCAACAGGATAGATACACATACAATCAGAGAAGGAAAAAAAGAACACCAGAAATTGGTGAACCTGAGGCCTTGGCTGAACTTCTCCAACCAAGGGAGGAAAAGGTGAACTCCATAACTCGATAGAGCAGATAAATCTGCACTTTACCAGATTCATAAGCAAGAAAAAGAAGCCAGTTGCCTTTGCCAAAACACAGTAACACACACACACACATACATATATATATATATATATATATATATATATATATATATATATACACACACACACACACACATACATACATATACATGTATATATATATACACACACATATATATAGGACCAGACTAGAATCAGGTTGATCAGATTTGGACTCAGATCCGGTTAGGATTGGAAGTAGGCTCGGGCCAGCCTGAAGTCTATCAGGTCGGGCTTTAGGCTCGGTCCGAAACCATTCAGATCGAGCTCGGACCAAAACATAGAGCCCGTTTTGCTTTCGAGCTGGACTCGGGCTGACCTTTGGCCCGACCCAGGCCTGAGCCTGCAACTTAGCCCAAAGTTCGGCCCAGACTGGAGGAGAAGTGGGAAGGGGGAGGACTGAACTCTCCTTTTTGTGTTTTTTTCTTTTGGCTTCTTCGATGCTCTCTCGAGCCCTCTGGAACCTTCCGCTCTCTTCATCGGAGCTCTTGTGGACGCCCACTTCTCTTCGCTCTCCTCATCACACCAGCATCGGCCTTTTTTGTTGGCCTCCTCTCTGCTTTGTTTGCCGCCGCCTCCCATTGGTCTCCGCCATCGCCTTTCTCCCTATTATCGCTGTCGCCTTTTTCGGAGTGGGTTGAGGGTTGGGTGATTTCAGAATTGGGTTGTTATATGTGACTGGGTTTGTTGTGAGGAGAAATTTTTTGTGCACTACGGATGGTGTAGAAAATTAGACGTGGAGTGCACCACCTCATCCGATTGATTCACGTAGTCACTACTTTCCAATGCATATTTAATGTCTGTAGATCGATTTTTTCGTTTAAAAATTTTATATGACAAAAATACTCCTGTTTTTTGAAAAAAATTATGACATTGTGGCGTAATATAGCCCAAGATGTCATAATATGGCCTAATATATTATAATATGAGAGGTGTATTTTTGTTCAACTATTTTTCAACGTGCATGTAATGTCTGTAGATCAGTTTTTTCATTTGAAAATTTTAAATGACGAAAATGCTCATGTTCTTTAGAAAAAAATTATAATATCTCATGCATTTTATGAATGAAGGATGTCATAATATGAACATAAAATGTCATAATTTTTTTAAAAAGATATGAGCATTTTCGTCTACAAAATTTTTAAACGAAAAAATCGATCTGCAGACATTAAATATGCATTGGAAATGATGACTACGTGGACCAATTGGACGAGACGGTGCACTCCACGTCGGATTTTCTACACCATCCATGGTGTATAAAGAATTTCGCTTGCTGGGAGATATATAAGATTGCACGTCCCTGTTATATGTGACATACACATGGATCACAATGCAAACTTGAGCATATACAGCCCTTGAACCATGATCCCGTTGTTGTTGGCTTCATGAAACAATATTGCCATTCATGGAGATACCTATAATATTGCTGTATTTTTTCGCTTTCACAACAATTTTCATGCATGCTATGTTTGGCATGCTCTATTCAAATTTCTCTTCATTGAGCTTCCTCTAGGTTTTCATGTGCATGCTAAAACCATTTTGATACACTATTTATAATGCATGTGTGAAGAATCTGGCAAGCAAAGATTTTAGATGAAAGAAGAGTTTTTTTTTTTTTTTTTAAATTAATTTTATAAGCATGAATTGTACACTAATTTGCTTTTCATGAAACTTTTCCAACACTCATTAGCTTGACATTTTTTTTAAAAAAAATTGCCATCATTTTTTTTCCAATTACACCAATATGGATTCTCATAAAATTATTCAAGATTTCTATACTATATTATATTTTTATCTAAATAATAGTTTATTTGGATGATTGAACCCAAAATTTTATTGGATTCATAGCCTCACCATCGTAAATATTAGATGATAGCTTAGGCTAGGCTTGTGTTTGTAACTATCCTGAACTATATTTTGAGTGGATTGGCCCGAATCTTATAAGGAGACAAAAATAATCTCAGCAAATTATTTTTTGAGTAATTCTTTGTGTATCACGTATGGTGCAATAGTGGCGCACCATCCAATAATATTGGAGGATGTAGTACATTTAGATGGGACGGACATTAAATGCCGCTCAGCTTTTTACTTTTCCTAATTTTCAACGACGAAAATATCCTTTCCTCTATACAACAAAGAAGGAATAGTATTATTACTTCCTAATGCATTGTATGACTTTCCGTGACTATATATGACGTCCTGAGTCTTATATATGACTTTTTGTATATTTATAACATCTTGAATAATATATATATATATATATCTTTTTGATGTCTTGTATGACTTCGTATGAATATATATGATATCCTGAACAATATATATGATATCTTAAATAACATATACGGCTTCCTAATGTATTATATGGCTTCCTATGAGTATATATGATATCCCGAACAATATGTATGACATCCTGTGAATGTATATAACATCCTGAACAACATATATGGCTTCCCAATGCCTTATATGACTTCTTGTGAGTATATATGATATCCCGAACAATATATATGACTTCTTGTGAATATATATGATGTCTTGAATAACATATATGGCTTTCTAACACATTATATGACTTCGTGTGAGTAGATATGACATCTTGAACAATATATATGACTTTCTATGAATATATATATGACGTCCTGAACAATATATATGACTTCGTAACACCTTATATGACATCAAAAAGTTATATATGTTGTTCAGGACGTCATATATATTCACAAGAAGTCATATATATTATTTGGGATGTCATATATATTTACAGAAAATCATATAAGGCATTACGAAGCCATATATATTGTTCAGGATGTTATATATATTCACAGGAAGTTATATATATTGTTTGGGATGTCATATATACCCATAGAAAATCATATATATTCACAGGATGTTATATATATTATTTAGAATATTATATATATTTATAGAAAATCATACAAGACATCAGAAAGTCATATATATTATTTAGGATGTCATAAATATACAAGAAGTTATATATATAGTTCAGGACGTCATATATATTTACGGAAAGTCATACAAGGTATTAGAAAGTAATAATATTATTCCTTCTTTATTGTATAGAGGAAATGATATTTTCATCACCAAAAATTAAAGGAAGAAAAAGCTAGATGGCGTTAAATGTATGTCCCATCGTAAAGTACACTACGTATTTTAAGATAATTGGGTGGTGTGCTCCACGTCGAATTTATTATACCGCATGCAGTGCACAAAGATTTTTTTTTTCCTTATGGGATTCGGGACAACCACTCAAAATATAGTCTAGGAGTAGGATAGCCGTACAGGCCTAGCCCAACCTATAATTTCATGTTTTTGATGATTGTACTAGCGTAACCCACAAATCCTATGAGATTCTGAACTCCATCATCCAAACATGGCCTAAATGTTTAAGTTTTGTGATAAGCAACAAACTATTATGATTTTGAATCCTCGAAATATCTATGACTTAGTTATTAAGATAGCATGGGTTACACACCAATATATCTTTTTATGAAAGTCTTCCAAGATTTATTTGCTACAATATGTTTTTTATTTTGCTCTTCTACATTTTCAATGTAAACAAAGTTTTAAATTTTCACAAATATAAATTCTTTTAATGAGTTATTTAAGATTTATGCCTTATATCATACTTTTATCTAAATACTCTTTACACATCCACTATAACAAACAAACTATTATGAATTTGGACCTTTGAATGATGTGAGACTCGTATGATGATGCAATCAGAGAAATATCGGCACCTTCCATCCCAAAGTCGAGCATTATTAGAATTTTTTTTGTGTCACTTTTTATTTTAATATTGAATGAAGTAATATGATTAGGATAGTCTTTGCGATTTAAGAATTAAAAAACTAAGCTACTCTTATACAGTACGTTGAAGGATTTAAATAGTTTAATGTTTTAAGGATGTGTAATTATATAAATCAATTGTATGCGGTTGGCAGATCAACTTGTGGTGGCAGTCGGTTCCTATCTGCCCAAGCCAACTCAAATAATAGGTTGTGAGTCGTATATTGGTTAACCAACCCCAGCAAGTGGTAAGCTTTATTAGTTCATAATTAAAATAGATTTTTTCTTCATATCGGTTAACCAACCTCAGACAAGTTTTCGCGTTGATTAGTTTGTCATTAACATAGATTTTTCCTTTTCTATTTCTCTATTTTTTTCATCATGCCTTGGGGAGTTCATGTATGCAAATTGTAGCCAGGTAAGAAAAACTAATTCAACGACTGTCAAGCTGCAGTTGAAACGTTCGTAGGTCAATCGTAACAATACTTGTTATCATTTTCGTACCTCAGGGAAGGGGGACAGAGATCGTGGATTTCCTAATAAATTCCTAAGCAGTTTTTGTTTTGTCTTGTCTTTTTTGGATAACCAAGTGATACAGGTGCCATTGATCTATGGCTCATCTTTCCTAGCTTTATAGCTGATATGTTCACGATACAAAATGTGGTTTCCAAACAATAAACAGCACACATTGTAATCTCTTTTCTCTAGTTGTTTTGAACCAATTCAAGCCAGACCTGAGAGAAAATGGCAGCCTGCTAATTTGTGAGTTCAGGCATAAATACCTGCCAAACAGCATTGAGGAAGGAGGCATGACTAAAGAATATTTATGCTGATCAAACTTGCTGATAACATGCATAACTATTCCCAAATAAAGTTGCATGAAGGCATCTTTTATGACCTTTTTTTTTTTTTTTATTGTTTTTACGACGTAAAAGTTATCATTCAAATGTTATTCCAAGAAGGTACTTTTTGCTATTAAAAAATGAAGCAAAATAAAAATTGATATACATAACGACTTTCATACATATAACTCTTATTATTTCTGCTTTTCTTATCATAAATGAAACGCAGCCTTATAGTTCAAAAGAGTCATAAATATTTCTCACTATTTATCCAGAATCCTCATAAATATTTCTCACTATTTTTCCAGAATAAAACTAGCACTTTCCTTAAATCACCAGATTGGTACTTTTCTTCAACACAATAAATTGCTTGTAGGCCCTTCGCAAATTTCAAACATGTTCCAACTTCTCAACGAAGAAACTATTGCTTGGTGTTTAACAAGGTATAATCAACGATTAACCATCATTTCTCCTACCGTCACAGGCTTTGAGTTCATGAGGTGAGCAGAATACCCATCATTATCAATAATAAACAAAAGACAATTCCCTTGGACATTCTTGCTGATTAACAGCTCCCTCAAAAGCTTTTGCATCAGTCAACTCCATCAATAATTCTTCTCGCACAATGCTGCATGAAGGGCTTCCAGCTAATTGTGCCCATTTTTGATGTAGAGTGGGGAAGTACTAGCAATTTTTACTATTGAAAGGTTTAGATTTGCTTGCAAAAAAGGGGCTTAAATTTGAAGGCCTTGATAATTTGGCAACTCAATCAATTATCCTCTAAATGCTTTTAATGATCAACTCAAACTTTTGTTGCCAAATCTCAGAAAGCAGTACAAAATGTAAATAGTGGAACAGGAGAGTCCAATTACTTTTCCTTCAAAAATACGGGTGCTAAGCATATCTATTGCCCAGTCTACTGATGAAGTCCTAACATGACAGTAAGATCCATTTAAGATCATGGATAAATTACGAAAATGCATCAACAAACCCAGACATTAGATTTTTTAAGTAACTTGGAAAGAATATAATTGTGGAGAATTATATATGCTAACTGACCGGTAATTCTTTGAGTCAGTGGCACTGTCGTTTGCATCTCTTGGCATTTCTAATCATATATCACTTTGCCACAGAGCCCAGAAAGTATATATCAAGACTTTACCTTCGGTACTGAGTCCTTAATTGCTTGATTCCGTTCATAAAGCACAAGAACAATCAAAATCAATTTACTGCCTGTTACACTGCGATGTAAGCATACTCATTTTATTCAGAAAATACCAGCTTTTTAATGCATTGTGTCCAAGTATCTGAGAGGAGGTTGGGGAAAAAGGACTAACAACCTAAGAAATTAAGTAAATGTAATATGTGATGAAGGTTTTCAATAAGTATGGGTCGACCATGGTTGTAGCTCATCCATGACAAATCACTACAGATTTCACAAAGCTGAACACAACTGGATGAGGCTTGTTGGATTATTAAACAATATCCACATTTTTGTTCAACACATGGTTTGCACAGGCGGCAGGCATGCAGTTTAATACATGTTTGACTCAAACATCTCAATGCTCTTCCATGATTTCCCTCTATACATTTGACTATAGCTCTACTGCTTTTCGTCTTAAGAACATCTATGATCTACTATACAATTTTCTAGGAGTTAACGAGTCTCAGACCATTCAACTACCAACATTCTAGGCCATAAATTATTATTATTGGCATCCCATACACTGTTTTCTCAACTCACACCAATTGGCTGTGGTCACACAACATGCTAAACGCATATCTTCATTCATTAATCATTCAGCTTGACGTAGGTGGAAAGTTAGGCTTGAAAAAAGCGTATTGCAATGAGAAGAAAAAAACAATCAACAGAAATGACTAAGGAATGTACCCAAGAGTATCATCAGAAGAATTAAGTGTATAGAAAACTTCTGATAATGAACAATTGCAAGCACAGTTGCCCAACCCAAAGAAACCTGAAACCAACTTCGTTCTTTTCTGAGTCATTTGACCTTAACAGCAAGAAAAAGAAGGGTATGAATCCAAATCTCAACTACAACCACCAAAAGAGCAGCAGTATAGCTGGCAACTTCCACATAAATTACGCTAGGAGGCAAAAGATGACAGCTACAGGCAGAACTGAGACGGCTTACAAATAACCATTTTCTGATCATGTGTGAGATCTAATGAAGTTATGCCTCTAGAAAGAATCATGACACAAGTTCGTTCAAAAGAGACGGTGCCTGAGAAAATAGGTGAGGAGGTAGAACAATATTACATGAATATGTGGTAAAACAATGACAGGTTTAGAAATGATTCCACTAATGGAAGCAAAAGGGTGGAATCAAGGACAACAGGATGGACAATCAAATGATGTGCCCTGAACCTGTGCAATGTAAATCAGGGTCTACCAACAGAAATGTATTTCAAATACCAATACTTCTCTGGATCAAGGTGGATTGCACATTAACATTTGCTATTTACAAACAAAATCATTTCATAGTTCTAATGAAAGAAATCCTTACCGTGCAATGTAACCTGCCACAGTCTAGCCTCCACACAAATCCTTCATAAAAGTATGTTCTCCGGCAGTTCCCTGCTTTATTTCAGTCAAAACTAAATAATTCATATAAAAATGCAGCTTAAAGATAATGTAGCTATTAAGCAGCTTAAAGATAATTCATTAGTTTTAAAAATAAGAATAACAAAAGGTGACCTCCTTTTTTTCAATGGAACCACTTCCATAATTTTTAAAAAAAAAAAAAAAATCCTTTTGATCCCTACTCCTCCGTTCTGGTTTTCCTCTTCTTCCTTTTTCTTATGCCGCTCGCTCTGATCATCCAGCCCTTCCCCTTCGTCTTCTTCATCATCATCTGAATTCCTCCTCTCCTTTCTACCACCATCCCTTCTCTCCTCACCCATCTCCCTTCTCCTCTTTCCTCCTCTCTCCTTCAACCTATTAGGATTTGACGTCTTGAGATATGGTCCACATTGAGCTCACAGTGAGGTCCGTGATGATGAACAGAGTCCAACGAGTCCAGATCACCTCAAACGAAATCCGGATGATCGAGATACGCTCGATTGAAGTTGGCACAAAATCCAGAGTGGCGGAGGCCGGCGGTGCTGGCGACGAGCCGATGATGGGCCGGTGGAGGCATGGTGGCACAGTTGCGAGAGCGCGGCCTAGGCTTGGGCGCACACACGCAGGCACGGCCTAGGCCTAGGAGCACGTGCGGACATAGCCTAGGCCCACACGCGCGTGTGTGGGAGCAGGCTGTGGGTATCCCAATCTATGGTGGACCGGGCGGTGCATGGACGGGCACGTGGATCAGGCGCCCGTTTTCCATCGGGTTCTCACGGTCCACCGTGGATCGGGCGACGTTTCTCCTCCATTTTCCACAGTCTAGGGTTATTCCATGGACCGATGCGCGATCGGGTAGCTTAGGGAGTTTGCGGTCGCGATCGGACGGCTGTGAGCCATCCATGGGAGAATAGACGACGTGATTTGGTGCGATCGGATGCAATCCAATGGCCATTTTCGATCTGAGGCACAATTGGATGGTCGAGAATCTTCACAGGTCCCATCAGGAGTGTGTTTCTGATATGGCCTAGGTTTTAAGCCTTTATAAGGCCCTGTTCATGGAACAGAAAGTTGAGTGCACGGTTTTCCTCGACAGAGAATCCAGAGAGAGCAGAGGCGAGGCACCGACAGGAGCAGGAGCAGGGGGCTTTAGCAAACTATTGGATAGTGGACAACGGTTGCTTCAGGGGTTCAGGGGGATCTTCCTAAAGAGAGAACTTTTGTGAGGGAGAGATTGGGTGTACAAGGGTTGAGGGTGTGATCTCCTTTTATAATTTTTTCTCTTTTTCATAGTAAAACTTGCATGCCCCGTGAAAGCGAGCCCTTTTTTGGCTGATCCACGTATTTGATTGTTTCTGTTTTATTTTTTTCTTTTTTCTGCTCTGATGCGCGATATCGAAAAGGTCCTGCGAGGTGGTGTCCTGACCAGATATTCACCAACAAGTGATATCAGAGCGAGACGGTATCAGAATGCAGATTGCAGTGGTGGTGAGTAAGATTGAAGATAGAGAAGACATGATTAATCAAGATAGAGATCAACAAATTTGATGGAAAGAGCAATTTCTTTTTGTGATAGGCAAGGGTGAAGGACGTGCTCATCCACCAAGGATTGATCAATGCTCTCTTACGCGAGGAGAAATTGACCACCATGGAGGTGCAGGATTGGAGGCAGTTTCAGATGCAGGCAGTGAGTACCATCCGTATGTACCTTATAGATGAGGTGGTGATCCATGTACTTGGCGAGACTTTTTCAACGGTACTGTGGTCAAAGCTCGAAGAGTTGTATATGGCAAGTCTCTCACCAACATCCTTTTCCTCTAGATGCAGTTTTATCAACTGCGGATGACTGAGGGATAGAGCGTGCAAGAGTATCTCAGCCACTTCCAAAAGATCCTCACCAACCTCCTCAGTGTTGGTGAGAAAATTGAGGAGAAGATTAGGGTGCTGGTCTTGCTAACATTGCTTCCCTCTTCGTACGAGTCCTTGATGACTGTTCTTCTAGTAGGAAGAGCACCATCAAGATGGACGAGATCACTGCGGTGATTCTCCAGAATAAGATTCTTAGGAGGGAGAACCCAGCTTCGAGCTCAGGTGGCGATAGCTCAACTTTGGTGGTTTTTGGAGGAGCAGGAGGCAGTAGACGGAGCGACAGAAGATCGCGACGAGGATGGTCCAAGTCCAGGACGAGGCACTTGAGCAAGATCAGATGTTACCGGTGTGATAAGCTAGGACATCTAGCCAGAGATTGCTCTCAACTCAGGGATCGGACGAGGGATACTGCGACGATGGCCAGTAACGATTTAGAGGATGATATCCTGGAGATATTCGATAAGGTATCTACTTCTTTCCAGCAATGGATTTTAGATTCTACATGTACCTATCATGTATGTTGCAAAGAGGAGCAGTTTGACTTCTTGGAGAGCAGTGAGGATACTGTTTTATCTGCCGGATGGATCGAGCTGTGCGATCAGAGGTATTGGGACGGTCAGCTGGAGGACACAAGATGGTGTAGTAAAGAGATTGGGGGAGGTTCGATACATACTCGATTTCAGACAGAATCTTATCTCACTGAGTAGACTGGATTCGAGAGCCTACAGGACAGTAGCTGATGGAGGAATCCTGAAGGTGCTATGCGGTGATAGGATTGTTCTGGAGAGGAAGAAGAAGATGAGAGGATATTACTACCTAGCGGAGAGCCCAGTGCGAGGTGGAGCTTTAGGAGCCAGGAGGAGCCCAGAGCGAGGTGGAGCTCCAGGAGGAGCCCAGAGCGAGGTGGAGCTCCAGGTGGAGGTGGATCGGGCACGAGATGCGAGACTCGGGAGGATGAGAGGCGATATCGCAAGGTGAAATTTCTATTGCCACAGGATGATACCCCGAGCAGATCTCAGGTCAGAAGGAGCATAGTATACGATGGAGATGGGATCGAGCGGTCTGGCTCGACTCCCATGTTTGCCCATCCATGATCAGCAGGCGATTGCCCCAGGACATGGGGACGAGGAGATCCAGAATCTCTCAGAATTAGGATGAGACTGAATATCGAGTCGAGATGGAGATTGTTAGGATTTGATACCTTAAGATTCGATCCACATTGAGCCCATAGTGAGGTCCGTGACGACGAATGGAGTCCAACGAGTTCAAGATCACCTCAAATGAAATCCGGATGATCGAGATATGCTCGATTGAAGTTGGCACAAAATTCAGAGCGACGGAGGCCGACGGCGGGTTGGCGACAGGCTGGCGGAGGCACGGCCTCGTGTGGCAGTGTTTGCGGTCCACGCACACGCGTGGGGGAGCAGGCTGCGGGTATCCCGATCCACGGTGGATCGAGCGGTGCATGGACAGGAGTGTGGACCGAGCACCCATTTCCCATCGGGTTCTCGCAGTCCATCGTGGATCGGGCGATATTTCTCCTCCATTTCTCGTGGTCTATGGGTTATTTCATAGACCGGTGTGCGATCAGATGCAATCCAATGGCCATTTTTGATTTGAGGTGTTATCGGATGGCCGAGAATCTTCACAGGTCCCATCAGGAGTGTGTTTCCGATATGACCTGGGTTTTAAGCCTTTATAAGGCCCTATTCACGAAACAGAAGGTTGAGCATGCGGTTTTCCTCGACAGAGAATCCAGAGAGAGCAGAGGTGAGGCACTGACAGGAGCAGGAGTAGGAGGCTTCAGTAGACTGTTGGACAGTAGACAGTGGTCGCTTCAGGGGTTCAGAGGGGTCTTCCTAAAGAGAGAGCTTTTGTGAGGGAGAGCTTCTTGTGAGGGGGAGATTGGGTGTACAAGGGTTGAGGGTGTAATCTTCTCTTATAATTTTTTCTCTTTTTCATGGTGAAGCTTGCATGCCCTGTGGAGGTGAACTCTTTTTTGGCTGATCCATGTATTTGATTGTTTCTGTTTTATTTTCTTCATTTTTTTTGCTGCGACGCGTGGTATCGAAAAGATCCTGAAAAATGATGTCCTGGCCAGACATCCACCAACACTACCTCCATTATCTTCTCATTCCTTCCCCAAGCTCGCTCCTTTCCTTCTCGTCATTTACCCTCATCTTCTTACTATTCCTCTTTCCATCCTCCCCTCTCCCGACTCCACCCCAATGGTCCCCCTTTACCTCCATTAGGTTCCCGTCACCGCCATACTCCATCACCTCCTTGTCCTCCTCTACCGCCCGAATGCCTCTGATCTCCTTCTCGGGCCTTCTTCTAGAACTTCCCTCCACCTCCCTGGGGTTGGGGTCACCGTCACTACCGGCACGCTTCTTCCTCCTCATCTCCTTCTCCTCCGCCCGGCTTCCGTGCTTTGGTCGCCGCCGGCTGTCCCTGACCTCTCGGGGGAAGCGAATGAGCCCGTCGAAAGCCGCGGAGGCATGCTTGAGGTTGGTGGCGACGTCCCGATGAGCGTCGGTCTAAGTGACAGCGAAGTAGGAAAGGATGGCGGCGGCCTTTGGGACATATACCCATTTCGAGGATGCTACTGATCCCATCGTCGCCCTCATCTCCTTGTCTTGCTTCCTCTTCTTCCCCCAACCGCAAGAGAGAGGTGCGCAGTGCAACACATTCTAGGGTTTGTTTTAAAGGTTTATGGATCAGGAGCTAAGTTGGCGGCGTCCTATTGGATCTGGCTACGACATATGTGAGGTCCACCGTTGCACTCCATAAATTATAGACCAAGGGAGGTATTGTTGATTAGAACGGTTATACTATGTATATCCTACACCATCCAATAAAAAAATCTGATTACAATATTCATTATTGAAAAAAGATGCCATTATCTAAGTTTGATTAAAATTTACTTTAGCCACTAGCTAACAATTTTTGTTGATTTTATTAAAAAATTTATTTTTTAGATTGATATGACAATTCTTTATTGGATGGTGCAAGATACATATTGTAGAACTGTTCTAACTACTAATTTTTTTGACAAAGAATATCCGTTTTTTAACTGTAATTAAATTTTCATCCACCAATTAGAATAAAAAATAAAATTTTAATAAAATCATTGCTAGCCGACTCCATCCAATCCTTTTTCCCTGGCCTCCTCTGACACCACCCTCTTCTCTCCCCCCAAAGCCTCCTTCGCCAACTTCATCCAACCTCCGCTCTCTCCACTCTGCCTCCTAATGCCTCCTCTGGTGTCACCCTCTTCTTTCCTCTGATCTCCTCCGGTGTTATCTTTTCTTCTTTTGATCTCCTCCATTCAAAAGGCTTATTTGTTGAAAGAAAGCATGCCCTTTCACCATCTTAAATGAAATGAAGTATCTTGTTAAAATGCTCCCTACCCTCCATTACTCTGGAATGCTAATAAAGTCAAGCATATCATTAGTCATTGCATTGCCCCTGGTCCTTCTTTAGATATCTCGTTGTAAGCTTTATGCTAGTTAATCTCATCTCCTTGTAACTCTCTTCTTGTAAGTATTCGAATAATCAATAAAAGCCAGTTCTTTACAAGCCTCCCTTTTCATCAAATGAAAATCATATTGCCCTAAATAAAAGGTTCAACGGATAAAACAATTGTCAAACTTTATTAAAAAAAAAAAGAAACAACAATTTTCAGACCAAATCATGGTTTGGCTAGAAAAAATCTAGAAAACTTTTCAGATGTGAAAATTAGATTTGACAATCAAAAAAAAAAAGAAAAAAAAAAATCAAATAGAGAGGAAAAGAAAGTCTTATATTTATCAAGAGGAGAAAACGATCTCAGGATGTAGTGATGATTCTTTCCTTGGAAAGTGGAGTTAGCATCGGAGGAGGCTTGAGAGAAGGAGGGCTGGACATAGGATATTTTCTTCCTTTAACGGGGGAGGGAGGATTTTGTTTTTGATGAAGATGAAATTAAAAAAAATTTTCGATTATCTTTTTCAAATCGGATGGAAATCTAACTAAAGTTGAGGGAGCATGGGATGCTGTCTGCATAGATTAGATGCTAAGTTGGTGGCCTCCATTAGCTTTACCTATAGTATATATGATAGTCTAAGTCTATTCAAAAATTTTTCAATTTAGGACGAGGAGCTACAATTATAGGATTTCGTACAGCACTAAATGGAAGAAATCTAATCCCCATGATAGTTTAGGATAACGACCATTATGATGCTATAATGACCATTATAACAGTTAAGTTGCCTCATCTTGCATGAGCATTACTTGGATAGAAGTCACCAGTCCATCTGTTATCCCTTGACTATGAAAATATATTTTTACCATCCAGTTACTTAAAATAACTTATTTTTTTAAAGCCTAAAAATTTTGTGTGAAGAATAAGGTAGTCATGTTACATTGTTATCATTATTGTTTATTGATTTCCATTATAAGAGCTAACAATTTTAACAAATGCATGTAGTTTATTTTCAAGTAACTGAGTGGGCCAGGCAAATAATGACTGATAAATAAAGAGATTTTTAACATGCAGCTCTTGTAAAAATGGTTTATTATATACATACCCTTTGAAAATTATTATTTATATATATTCCTTCAAACAATTCTATTTTTGCATGGAAACCCTGCGATTAGGTTCTTGGTTCGCAAATTTAAGAAATAATCATTTTGAATATCATTTGATATTATTATTCTTTTACATCAATACCTTTGAAAAATTAATATTCACTTTGTATTAAAAAGAGTTGCATTTTTATATTATTTTTAAAAAATATTAATGAAAAAGAATAATGGAACTATTTTATATTTAAAAAAAAAAATTAGAGGATGATTCAAGAGGTATATATATAAATTACGATTTTTGCAGGCTACATAAAGCTTTATTAGCAAGGATTTTTGTAGTAAAACCTTAAATAAAAATTATTAAAAGATTACATATATTAGGTGATATTGATATTATTAAACCTTTGAACCTTGCAAGATGTACGGTAGCTACGCTGGCAAAAAAAATATATATATATATATATGCAATTTCAGATGCATATGAAAGGACCGATTATGGATCATCCAAGCAAGAAGTTCAATTGAACTCCTAAAAGGTGCACAAATTGGGACCCAAGTTGTCGCCATGCAATTAAGCATTTTCATCTGTTTGTCTTCAAGACCTAAAGGCCAAGGAAATGTCTTCGGGAGGTCCCATTCGCCATCAGCCTATTTCAGTAGATCGTTCAACTCTATTAGAATTTTATTTTTGTCAACGCAATTTAATTGTCAACAATGTAATTTTTGATGCAATCGACATGATGCAGGACCTCCATAGCTAGATATGGTCAATAATTTTAGCTTATACTTGGCCTAGAAGTGGTGCTAAGCTACCGTCAATCAGCTTGGGACAATAAAGAATTGCGTCAAAATTCAAATAAAAATAAACCATGTCAAATGGTAGTGCTAGCCGTACACATGACATGCTTGCTTTGAACTAAAATACCTCGCTAGACGTACGCCATGCTCGATGTCAAATTAGATCAAACTCGCAGAACCCTGGAAACCGCTCCTATCTGATCTTATGCATTAATTATTGGTTCTGAACTAGGAGCCTCTCCTTTAATAGGTGGGAGTGTTAAGCATTGGTTTTCTCCATTGATATTGCATCACTTATAAAACCACAAACATTGGCAATTTACTAGATAAGATAGTTCAGAGGGTAATGAGCTCTTACCTTGAAAAATTTGCTCATTCCTTGCATTCTAAATTAACCAGCCAATGCACTCCTAGTGTCGCCACTTGTGGTAGAGCCAATTAGATTAATGAGAACGTAATTTAAGCTAAAAAAACAGTCATAAAACTTGGTAAGGTCTAACTTGTGTCAAGTGAAAAACCTTATGGTACTGATCAGATGTATTCTATAAGGCATCATATATAATATAAGGTGGTCAGAAGGTCTTCCACTGCACTAGTTTTTCCACTTGATAGAAGAGTGGGGGCTTATTAGAGGAGTCCTTTATGTCATACAGTTCTTTTTTCCAGATCGATCAAAGAAGCACGATCTTTTTCGATAGTTCACGATAGTAAGAGTTCGGACTTTTAAAGCTTTTCTTTTTTGATCTTATAGAACATGAGCCATGTGATGCGTGCTACATGCAGCCGTCCATCGAATGGCTTCCATAAGTGTACCACAGGGGATTAGCACTCTATGATATGTATTGTAGGGGATGGATGGCATCCACTGGTGCACTACATCCTACGGTTTGATGCATGCACTGCAGGGGATATCCCCGCCCTCGACCTCATGACCATAGTAGGCTGTGGCGTTGGATTAATCATGCCATAAGGGCTGACCAACCCACAGGGCCGGTCCTGATATTTTTTAGACCTGGGGCTAAATAATGAGATTTTTTCTATTAAAAATTAATATATTTTAAACATTAATTATCATTAAAAAAATTAATTTATGTGCAATAATTTTCTATAGATATATTCGTTAAGTAGCATATAAAACCCATCATTAACCTATGTAATTATTTTTTTATTATAATATTATAGAAAGTCATCCTTGCATCCTATTGGAATATCAATACAGGGCCTGGGCCTGGGGCGGTCGCCCAATTCGACCTGCCCCAGGGCCAGCCCTGCCAACCCATTACAATCGTTATTCGCAACAGGACAGAACAAAGCATGGTTAGAGTTCTCAACCAAGTCTCCTGTCCTGATAATGTTCCAACTAGGCCTTGGAAACTAACCACCCACCGAATATTGACCGTCAAATAACACCATCTTCCAGATGGATGTATATATAAATTCCTCCTTTTCCTCAGATTGATATCCCATAATTTCTAAGCAAGCAATAAATCTGCCATCCATTTCGCCCCTAAGAAGCCACAAATATCATTGGCCCATGACATCACAACATCACAAGCAAGGTAAAGTAATTCCTGCAGCGACGTCATTGATCAAAAGAGATGTATACTAATTGAGATGATTTAGCTTTCAGACGGGGAAAAAAAAAAAAAAAGGCATAAGTCCAAAAGATAGCACTTTCCCTGAAGTTCCATCCTACCTTAATCTGCCGGACACTTGTTGAGAGTAAAAAAAAATACAGACGTTACTAATTCAGATGCATTGCGAAAGTTGGAATAGCTCAATAGCTGCCATGTGTCATTATTTTGAGTATGGGGGACAAAGAATCTTAATCCACATAGCTGAAAAACAAATAAATCAATCATCAGCTCAAACATATCCCTGGCAATCTGCAACTCCTCCATCACTCGTTCTCTTCCTCCTATTCACAAAATTAATAGAAGGAAGAGGAAAAAAAGGACAACCCTAATCTTTCTTTAAAGAATGAATGAGCGCACTATAATGTTGCTTCTTTCTGAAACAATAAAGACGAATGAAATTAGAGACATATTCTTCAAAGCTTTTATACGTCGAGCTCGAACTCCAACATCGAGGACGTAAACGTGTGCAGCTCCCCAAAGATGGCATCATCTCCCTCAGCGTAGCTCCCACTGTCATGGCATTCAAAGTATGTCTGTATGTCATCCGGGAAGCTGCATCCAGATGGCTTGCTTTCAGATTTGGGTGATGAAGAAGAGCCACCAGCTGCTGATGTTCTCTCCAACATCTCCTTAAACTTTGGTGATTGTAGCAACAACCCAAGCGCAGATGATGCCGCCACACCACTGGATTTTTGCTGGGGGAATTGAGAGATCTCAGCAACACTTGGTTGTTGATGTTGATGAAAACTTTGTGGAACATCGTAGTTACGATCAGTTGACGTCGAGTTGGGTAGAGGATTAATGCTAGGACTAGCATTAGAGCCATCATGATCATGATTTGGACGCAGCCATTTAATGTAGCGACTGAGGTCAAAGTTGGTTACCGCATTGAGCCCACGATACTCGATCGCTGCCATGTCATATGCTATTGCCGCCTCCTCTTGTGTCGCTGTGGATCATGATGGAGACATAGATAGACATTAGTTATCTTCGGATTGCAACAACTCTACCTAATAACAACCCTAGATATAAGATGTTGGATTTTTAATCTTGGATAGTTTTTTTTTTTTTTTTTTTTTTTTTGCTACATGTAAGTAATATTAGCATGAAAGTTGGTAGCGCTATTACTAACCTTTTTAAGTGAGAGAGCTGTGGATGCATAAAAATGGTTGAGGGTCTGAACTCTAGAATTTAATAGTTATGGAAAATTTTGGTGGGCGGTTGTAGGCTCTCATAAAAAGGGCGGTACAGAGCGTTGGAGGTTGGTGTCAATGGCTCCTACCGCCAACCAACCAGTTTTTATGGGCTTCTTGCGTTCTTGCTGACAGCAAAGTGCCGCTAATGACCCGTATCTCTTTGGTGAGGGAAAGGAGAATACATAAGATTCCAAGGTGGTGGGCCGGCTACTCGACCCACTGGATCCCATTTTTCCCCACAAGATACTGCCCGGTCTGGGTATGTGGCAAGCAACCATTTGCTGAGCTTGATGTCCTGTGGATCCGTGAAGAAGGGCTGGGTTTGAAATTTTTATTGGAAGTTACTTGGATGCGTTCTTCACGACTTCACCACTGTTTAAGGAAAGGGTGAGGTTGTCATTTAGCTACAATTATCTCCAACATTGCGGCCAAATTAATTATTGGCAATGGAGGATCCTCCGTGCAGCACATTTGTAACCTTGGATGGCCATCGGACCACATATGCTTATGGGTTCTTTTGTTTGATGAGACTATCCATGGTTGTACAATATTCTATGATGCCATGCGTGCATTGTAGAGGATCCGTGTTCATAGAAAAATCTAGTTGTTGTCAAGGATATGCACAATTGAAAGTTTGAAATAACGATCCCTATATCAAATTAGCATGATATTTTAATATTTTTCACATGTAAATAGTTTGATTTTTTTTTGTTAATATTACTTCTGGCAAATTAAGGGACCACGTTGCAACACAAATATATGGTATATTTTGAATGTAAGAAACAGAAGCCTCTCATGTAACACTACATCAATGCTTCATTTCTAGGGTTGCTAATAGGAGCTTCAAAAGACTGCGTGTTTCATAGGTTCCTTTGTTGGCCTAGCTCAGCTGCCCCCCAGAGGCATCCCCACATGGTATTGTATTGCACCGCCGCATTAAATTATTGAATGGGAGAGGCCATACATTAAGGAAATGACTGCTTTCAAAGGCAATATGGCCGTTGTGCATGGTAATTTCTTAACAAGATTAGTGGAACTTAGTTTGTCCACAAATAGTCAAGTAACTGGAAGACAAAAACTATGTAGCCATAAATCAAAAGGAATCGTTTATATAAAAACTGAAAACAATTAAATACTTTTTTTTAGCATCTGAAATAGAGCCGCATTTAAACGTGGATTTATTGGATTGTAATTAAGCTTTTTGGACTGGGAGAGAGAGAGAGAGAGAGATCACCATAGGTTCCGAGATAAAGGTATTTGTTTCCAAACACTCTGCCAATCCGAGCTTCCCATCTTCCATTGTGATGGTGCCTGCAAACATTTTAGATAGAATATTTTTTTAAAAATTTGGAATAGCTTTAAATAGAACATTGACTTAAATTTTAAATTCCCAAGTTTTTTAAGACCACCTCTTTGCTGAAAAAAAGAAATAATTATATTGATCCGGAGCCCTGTGATAATAATAAACCCAATTGTATAAGAAAACAAAAGGTCCAGAGATTCAAAGAGCCCTGCTTAGAGGGTGCATTATTAAAAATAATGGTTTAAATATATTTATCTCTCCCTAATAGAATATCCATAAAGATTTGATGGTAAAACAAAAAACAAAAAGGTCGTGGAGTATACCATTCCTATAATAAAGGTAATATCTCAAACTGTTGCAACAAACCTCGACAAATCCGTTTGAAATTTTAAGAAAAACGGGAAGCCGTGGAGATAAAAAGAGTCTTGGGTTCTTTGTGGAAACTAATAATTGAGTTATTTTTGGATGTAAATTATTTAAATGTTTACGTAGTAACTATTACCTTGCCACACCTCTGTACTTCGAGACTCCTCTTGAAAACCCACTGCTTTTCCTGTTAAACCGAGAGGTAAACATATAAATTTTTAAAACTTAAAAGAATACATATTTTCCAGCTATTGCATCGTTGGTTTACCTCCTCAAGGATCCAATGTATTCTTCCTTGGACTGGCCCTCCATTTCTTTCAACTCTTCTTCGTAAGTCGATAACTGTTATTAGATCATACAATAATTAGAAGCAGAAGACAAGAAAAATTATAGCATTAGTTGAGATCAATTAAATGGTACCGAAAAGTTTAGTATGGTGTCACAGCCCCAATACTTCAATGCAGCCAGGTCATACGCATGGGCTGCTGCTTTCTCATCATCATAAGCCCCTGAAACGTAAACGCCAAATGAATAAGAAACATGATAAAAATCCTCAGAAAATTTCCATTATATGTTTATGTTTCCATTTCTCCCCTTAAATTATTGGAAAACAGCACCCAGATTCATGAACCAGACTTACCAAGATAAACTGATATCAGTTAGGTTCCATCCATCAAAACATGCAAGAAAAAAAAGGAAGAAGTTAGAAAATGAAATAACTCATGCAGTAGTAAATATATCAATGAAAAAAAAAATGGATAAAGAGGAGGAATTCAAGAACCTTGTTTTCCCTTTTTGTTCTGGGATTCATTCCAGCAGTTCTTGTCCCACAGATGGGCCTCGTATCTGCCCGTCCACCGATGCCTATCCCATGAACATCAATAATATGAATCCAAGAAGTAAATAGAATGGATGAAATCTGAAAAGAAGCTGGGCTACACTTTGTTCTGAAAGAGAAGAGAGAGACCAAAAAAAAAAAAAAAAGAAAAGAAAAAGATTATGCTTAAACCTTGTTACTCCCCGGTAAACGGAGCTACGTTGCAGAGGAGAATCTCTTGGCACACTCCTTCTAGTCCTCTTCATCTTCCCACCATTGTTATTTTTGTTGTTGTTGTTGTTATTGGTGGTGGTGGTGGTGTTGGCAGTGGTGTTCTCGTTGGTTGCAGAGTTTTTTCGGTTTTTAGCCATTAGGATGGTGGAGGTTAACTGAGGAAGTAGGAGAAAGAGAGGAGGGTGGGGGATGACCGAGTCCTCGAATGGAGAGGTTTTTAAAGCGAGGGGAGGAGGGGATAATGGATTAATGGGGGCGGCAAAGGGTGGTCTTGGAAGGGAGCTAATGGCAAATTAGAAAGAGCCGGCTCCCCCTTAATGGCCGTCTTTAAGCGGCCTCTTGTCGCTAGTCAGAATTAAGATCGTTAGCATCACCAGTATTGCTGTTGCGTGGTTGTACCAAATTTTTTTCAGGCGTATTTATTCTATTGTACTTGCGTTGGGCACCTAGAATCTACTTACCCTGAACCTGAAGCATGGGTACCTCCATCCCTTTCTATTGACATTTTCTCGTCTTAGGATTTCTACATTTTGGTAGTTTGATCTTATTAACAGTTAACTTTCGAAAAAAACAAAAGTTATTAACAGTAAAATTAAAAGGACCTATTCCTTTCACTTCTGGTTTGCTTTTTCTTTGTATCTATTTTCGTTCTTTTAATGAAAGCGATTAAATTTAGATCCGATCTTTTCTCAAGGGAGAAAAAAAAAAAAAAAAAAAGGAAAGTTCTTTGCAATACTTCGCTTGATTGTTAGCTCCTGTCTTACTACTTACATTTCTAAGAAAAAGAAATGTACATTTTTTATAAGTAATGTCTTTTTTGAATGGAATTTTTTTATAGGTAATGTTCATTAGTAATATCTTTGAAGTTCAACAGAACTTTTATAAGATATGGAGTTCATAGAGCTTGACTCAATCATGGAAGGAAATGCTCAAGATTTTGACCAAATTGGTGCAACCATAAGCCAAGCTCATCATAGTTGTTAAAGCTAATTAGCAAGTAAAAAAAAAATGTTACAGCTCAAGTCATGAGAGTATTTAGCCAAAGCCAGGTTTCTTTTCATTTATAACACTGGGACGGGAAGAGAAAAATCTTGAACTTTCCAGCATGCCAGGAGTTGTTCACGAACAGCTCTACTTACTTCCCACCCATCCCTATGTGATGTAGTTAAGAGTCCAGTCTCAAGGAAAATATATCCCAAACTCCTAACTTCCTAGGGACGCATTAAAAGGGAAAATGAGATGAATCTTAGCTTCTCAAAAGTTGATTAGATAGCAGTCAATTTGGTTGGATGCATTTAATTAGGTAGATGTGGAACCAATTGCATTTGGTGTAAATCAATTCTAATTCCAAGTCTTTTTCTCAGAGAAAAAAAAGGGTCGTGCTCAGCCGCAAACCCTGAAGAACCCCCGAAAAGGTCAGAAACAGTTCGTTCATAATACGAAGAAGAATATGATTTAGTTCAAAGTCAAATGTCATAATTGACTAAAAATGCAAATTTATTTTCTAAGTTTACTTAGTAAATGATGCACAAATTCGTGCTAAGGTCAAAAACCTATGATGGTATGGCCCCTGATTGATCTATTACGCCGTGGATTTTCCTGTAAGGCTCAACTCTTTTCTCACCTGAGGCTGAACTCTGATGCTAACCGCACTCGTCCTAAAGAGTTGATTTGCTCATAGAAAATATATTCTCCGGCAGAATCTAGTAGGACAGGGCTCTTTGATTGCATTAGGGTTGGGAGTCCGCCTTAGTTGATTTTTGAGGACTACACGCATATTTATAAGCCACAGAGATCAGATCAGATAAATTACTTTACATTAATAAATTTTTTATATTCTTATTGAATTATTTCAAAATATCTCCTCTTTTTCTTTTTTCTTGAGATGAAGGGTCTCAAAATTTATTCAATTGAGATAAATTACAGAGTCAAATTTGAAGAGAGAGTAGAAAACAAGGAGAACAGAGAAGTATTCAGTTCCTACAGATCAACTTACAACGTACAAAAACTAGGGAAACCAGATCGATAGAAACTTGTAATTGATCGCAGTGGGTTACTTAGAATTCCCAGGGTTTCCTTGAATTAGTTAATTGAGCATTGGAGGGAGGGTGTCTTTTTGGCTTTCATTGCTTGGTTTTAGTGCAGGGGTTAAGAGACAAAAGGCCAAAGACCTAATAATTCTACTGCGGGAGGGACTGGCAGATAAGATCATGGCGACGATTGGCTGAAGGTGAGCATGATCCAATGCTTAGATTAACAATGAACACAATAAACAGCTGTGTTCTGTCCAACATTGGAGATCCATCTGGCTCCATAGAAAAATATGTTTACTGAAGGTGGTCCCTAAGGAGTTTTGGCAGGAGGTGCTCACCCAATGAACCAACGACAGAGTCAATGCTCCCAACGATCATATATGTAGGATAAGTAGTAAATAAAGGAGACCGTTAAAATAAATTCTGTAGCCACCGATACGGATGAAACCATAATGGTGGGAGTTTCTGGATTTTGTGGAACCGGCAAAAATTTCATTCTTTTTCACCTGTTAGACACTTCTTTCTTGCCTAAGTTTCAATAAACTCAAGCATGTTTGGTTAGAAGGAGTTGGACAATGGAATGGTAATAAAAATGAATAACTCCCATTCCAACTATTTGATTGGGAGTTCCATTTTCATTCCATTTCTAGAAAAAAAAAAAGAATACCTCATTTCCAAAAATCCAATCTTTACTATCTTCTAGTATTCAAATTCAATTTTGATTTTAGTCATGAACCGAATGGATCAGGAGATATTTCGGCTATCATTCCTATTCATTCTGACTTTGACTCCGATTCCAGTTGTGGACTAAATATACCCTAATCCTTTTATACCTCAATTCATAAGAGTATTTGAAAGTTTTAAGGTCAACAACTCATTGAATGCCAAAAATACCGATGGGTATGTTTGATTCGCGATCCGAATCGAAATTTGAATTGAAATGAAAATGAATTGAAATGGCAATCAAAATGATCATATCCTCCGACACGTTTAAATTATGACTGGAATCAGAATCAAAATTGAAATAAGATTTGAATACTAGGAGAGAGCAAAAATTGGATTTTGCGGGTTTGGGGTATTTTTATTTCTCTTCCAAATTAAAATACGAATGAAACTCCTTTCAGTGAAATGTGTGGAATAAGAGTTGCTTGGTCCTATTTTCATCCTAGAGTTCAAATTTCTCCAACCAAATAATATCCTAAAATAGAATAAAATTCTGCTTCTTATTTGAAAACTTGCAGAAAAGATGAGAAAAGGTCAGGTTCATACAAACATGAAGTGATGCAGGATGACAATTGAATTTTTAATGTCCATGATCACAAATGATTGCTGATGAGAAAAGGTTTTAATACTGAATCCGAACCAAGCACGCAATATAAGAACTTTGACATAATGTATGTATATGCCCTCTCACATCGAGGTAATGTTATTGTATTTGAAATTAGCTTTCAGTTGATTGTATGAAATGCGATTGCGCTGGGCTTTTAAATTAAACAATCAAGTGCATTTGAGTGAATTCAATCAAATTCAGAATATAGTCATCTAAATTGATAAACCGTATCATTAACATCTAAAATGTTTGAAAGCATAAAATTAAATGGTCAAATGTGAACCAACTACAAGCAAAGTGGATATGACTAATAGAAATAAATAATGTATAAAAGGCCATATTAATCAAGAAACAATTATTGATTATGATTTATACATCTTAACTTTATGTTATCATTGGCACAGTTTTTTTTTTTTTTAAAGCACTTGATGCATAGACTAGAAAAGCTTCTAAAATGTGATTTATGGTTGCTCGGATATTTTAATATTCTAGGTCATAGTCAATAATGTTGAATTTCAAATTTAGGTAACTAATCATATGTTTTGAATTCTCAGGGTTCAAGTTCAATCTTGTAGCAGGTTTATGTTGAACAAAGAAAAAACACACACACACACACATGTGGCACTTGTAAAATGAAACAAGGTGGTCCTTCCCATGTCTGCTTCAGAGAAAAATGGACTTCACAATGGGCCGAGATTGTTTGAAAGATTATCTTCAGGGATGATGAGTCGACTCCCTCGTCGATGGTATGCTGGTAAAGAGAATTCCTGGTCAACCCTCAAAAGGAGACTTTCTTGTCAATGTCCTACCCTCTGATTATCATCACAAGGAAAAAGGTCAACGCTAAGATCACTTACATAAAAAGAATAAGGGTCAAATCAATAAAAAGATAAGCGAGAGAATAACAAACCGAGATTTCCAAGCTGCACAATTTTTTTTTTTAACAGGAATATATATATATATATATATATTTTAAATTTTCTTTTGTGAGATTGCGCTTGGAGTTTGAATTCACAAGAATGCTTCCTTTTCCCATGGCTTTCCCTTCTCATCTTTCGCTCAAGATGACCATGAAGTAAAATAAAAAAAGGCCAAATTAAGATCGATTGTTCATGATTTCTCTCAGTTTCAGTTATCAGTCGCACATTCTGCATGAGCAGTTCTGTCATTGCTGAAAAGTTTTATTAGAGAAGCAGCTGATAGGATTGGACAAAAACCTATTCTCATGGAGAATTTTTTTATCATAAACTCAATGGCATTAGTAAAAGTACTAGAGGGAAGTTTAAATTTCCTCGAGAGGAGCACAAATGGAATGGTATTCAACCTGAAAGTTGTCACCTAAATATTCATTATTCAACGTTCATAATATATATGTTCTAGTGGGTGAGCAAAAGCCAGTTGCACCGAGATCATACACAAAAAAGAAAAACTTCAGAACTTGGTGATTATTAGATAAACAGGTGATAAAAGGAAATCATGCTCATGCAGGAACTTTCTAGCTTTTTTTCAAAAAAAATAAAGGGATTACCATCACATTTCAAAGCCGCAGTTCGTAAACCAACTAGCGATAATCTAATATTAATCATTAATTTGACTATGCCTGTCTTTGGAGAGGGAAATCAGCATCTTTTACAATTTGTACTGCATAGAATGGTTAACTGACCAAACAAACTCAAAGTTTCAAAGTCGACAATGTTCAAAACCACTAAGAGAGAGAGAGAGAAAAAAATCGAAGGAAAATGGAAAAGGAGGAAAACCTAAATCAACTACGTGCTAGCTGCTTCAGCTCATCTTCATAGCTTCCATCATAACATGCAACAAATGCAATAAGATCAGCTTCCCTGGTTGCTCTTGCTCCAAAACTAGTGGTACCATCAGCATTTGTGTCCTCAGTCCTAGAGATGGAGGAAAGGGTTGGTCAATTTTCTATTTCAAATAAGCTTTTTCTGGTCCTCAGCTTTCTATCATCCCTCATGAACTAATTATCTTTCGAGTGAGGTTCACATTCCCTTTTTCTCTTAAGTCACAACCTCAACAATCTCAGCTTCACTATCACTATAATCAGCCCAGCACTTTGGCTTATCAATACCTCTTCCTGCCTCTGGAGATTCTTTTGCCACCACAAGATTTTCAGAATTAGTTCCTGGAGAAGTGATGTCCTGCTCAGCATCAAGCTTGGTATCTTTTCCCTCAACAGACTGTTCAACATCCACATTTTGGTTATCATCCTTGGCTTCCACGATAACCATGGCGACATCACCATTGTCTTCAGCAGAAGCTTCCGAACTTTCAGAGATTTCAGAGGAAACTGAAGTAGGTGTTGTCCCTAGACTACTTGGTGATGGTGGAAAACTATTTGGGGATGGTGGTATATCAGTTGGTGACGCTGAAAGCCCACTGGGTGATGCTGGATAGCCGTTAGAAATCCAGGGTTGGCTGGGTACGAATTCAGCAGCATTTGGGTTCATTATTCTAGGACCGAAGCAATTCCCATCAACAGCAACAATCTCACCATTCTGCAAGGCAGACTTGTTGCGAGGAGCCCGATGACCTGATCGGTTGTAGCCACCACCCAGCCGTGGACCGTAAGGGACCCTTGCAGTAGCAGACTGATGAGGATGCTTACGGATTGGAAGTGTCAGCATTGGGGGCATATTTACTGGAGGAGGCAAGATTCCTCCATGTTCTTTGAATCCCAGCATTGCAACTGAGCCAAAGACTGGTATGGTCGATGGATTGAATGGAGGTGCAGCAGCAGAAAGTTTGCTAATAGGCTCCTTGGCAGTTTGAACAGCTTCTTCATGTCCTTTGTCTTCAATCGGTAAAGACGTCTCCTTCTCACCTTCACTGGACACCTGTTCTGGTATCTCATAACCTACATTATTCACCTCAACAACAGAAGTCGAGGCATTCCTTTCTGGCATGGCAGGTGACTCTTCTGAAGCCAATGAAACTGCTTCACATTCCTTATCTGCAGAACCTCCAGTTTCTGATGCTTCTGATCTTCCCAAGACAGGAGCTACCTTGCGGTCCTCTCTTGTGCTGCCTTTTGGATCTGAATTCACTCCCGGTTTTGATGAGATTTTGTTAGACTCTTCCAAATTTTCCACATTCTCAGACTTAGAATCTGCAGTATCTTTATCTTCAGCTTTCGTTACCCCTACAACTACACCTTCAGTTTCTGGGGTTGCTTCTGAAGCTGTAATATCGACTGTTTCCTTGTCCTTTTCCTCCATGGCATGTCCCTTGATTTCCTTGCAGGAAGACATGGGGTCCTTCTCTTCCATGGTCTCTTGATCCTTCCTCCCCTCTTTAAGATCTTCTGCCATCTGCTCTCCTGGAGTTGGTTCCATAGCACTTACATCCTTGGAGGCCTCCTCGTTCTGTTCATGTGGATCTTTGTCCTCCAGCATTTGATCTTCTACAACCTTCACAATAGTACCAGGAGGAGCCAATGCTACATCTTTGTATGACAAACTTTTTCTCGTTGATTGACTACTGATTGGAATTGTTAATGAAACTGCCTTTGCAGCTGTTGTAGCAGCAGGGCTGGCCGGTGCTGACTTGGCATTACTAGACTTTTCTGTGCTGTTTGCTGAGACAGCAGGGGTACCTATTTTGGGGCTGAAGCTAGAACTCTTCGCAAGCTTCTTTGAAACAGGGCTAGAAGCAGCAGGAAAAACACCCTCATTAGGTGAAGATCTTGGGGAAGAGAAGGTAGCGGCTGGCCTTCCTCTGTATCGTCCATTATCTGCATTATTTAATGCATTTGTACTAATCTTTGCCAGACTAGGTCTCCCTGAACCAGACTTACGACCTGCCAGGGATCTTCCCTTGGTGCTGGCCTCTTGCCATCCTTCATCAGATGTGCTCGCTTGTGTTACATCATCCTGTGGGTTCAACCCATACACATGAATTACGGTGATGTTGGGCTTCTCATCTTTAGATTCCACTGGCTGAATATTGCTGCTATTCTCTTTATCATTAGAGTTCTTCTTCCAAGGATGATCTTGATTGGATGTTTCAACCTTATGATCATCACCTTCAACCACTTCCAATTGATTTTGGCTAACTCTGCCTTTGATCTACAACAGACCAGTTGAAACATGTAAATAAAGTTTATGCTCAGATAGATAAATAAACATGCAGTAGTTTTTTCAAGCCAAGTAAACCTATACCTTTGCACGAGCTTGCTTCTTTTGAATTTCCCTTGCTTTAAGCTCTGCATCTGGATTGATATAATCCAAAAGATCTGATACACTGGTAAAACAGCCAAAGGAGGCAAGATAAAGCAGCAAGAACCAAACATATAAGAATGGCCACAGGCTATAATAGTACAATGACAGGCAGGCTCTACTGAAGCTTACATGAAAATTTTTCATGATTTACAGTCTTATTGTTGTGCTAGATTGTCAGCATAAAACTGTAGAAAATTTAATTCAAGGGAAAAGAAAAAAAAGCCAAATAATTGTGTAGCAGTGATCGACAAGCAACACCAGTCAGAAGTGCAGTAATTTTGTTCATACACGAATTAGATTTGGTAAATGACTTTTCGTTCTTAAATCCCTGTTTGGATTGCAGTAAATGGAGAAAAACATAGAGAAATCACTTCTCTCCAAACCCACAATTTTCCTCTCTGACAATGGAGAGATTTGGAGAGAACAAAATGGATGCTCAAAATAATTTTTTCATTCCTCTTCTGGCACAAAACTGGAGAGTCAAAATAAATTTCTTTTCTTTTCTCTCATCTAAGTCCAAACAAGATGAGAGAGTCATTTTCTTCTCTTCTTCTCTCTTCTCTCTTTCCTTTTCTCTTCTATTCTAAATTAACATGTGGTATTGTCGACTTTTATTTAATGTGATTTAACTAAATCAGTGACAACTACTACGGTTGTTGTTTACCTCAAATGACCTTTGCTAGCGATGGAAGCATCTGGCTTTGGAGTACCATTGCGTGCAGCTTCCTGCTGCTCAAGTGCTTTTGATTCAAAGTACTCAAGCCATGCAGCAGCATCCTGAATGAGATGTGTAAGATTATAATAGAACTGGATGATACTCTAGTATAAGGAGCAGAAGATGGTAGACAAAATGGTCAAGTGACCAACAATATGGCTACCTGTGTACGTAGATCTTCTGACCCAAGTTTAGCTTGAAGTATGCGCAGAGTGGTTTGCTCATGTTGGACACTTAGAGAATAGGCTTCCATCAAAGATAAAGCAATGGCAATAGCATGATAACTGGCTGCAGTCTGCACAATAGAATAAAACCAAATTATCTCCCCGAGGAAGCAGCCAGCGAATAACATTGTGTGCAAGCATTTATGGATGCTACAGGGCCAGATCTATGTGTGTGCGCATGCTGTCTTTAAAATCAAAATCAAAGAATTAGGTTCATGGAATGCATTTGTCTGGAACTAAGAGGCCAGATGTGTTAACAAATATATCTGATGAGTGTGTGTCACACACACACTCAGAGAGAGAGAGAGAGAGAGAGACCTGAATGTGATCTGCTCCAAGCAGTCTTTGATTGCATTTAAGAGCCTCATGAAGGTACCTGAGTGCAACATGAACATTTCCCAGGCCTTCTTCCATCATTGCAACATTGATGTATGTTGCAGCAGTGTTGGGATGTGAAGGACCACACGTCAGGTGCAAAAGATATAATGCACGATTAACATACCTAGGGCACATGGGACACATTTTGACATTTTACAGTCATCAGCAAAACATGCAGCGATAAAATTGAAGAGATGATATATAATAAGGGTTTTAGATAGAGAAAAGTTTCCATATATATTAACACTTAAAGAGGCAAGAATCTGTTTGCTCCATATGACACATCAATAGCAAGGTTCTGTCTTAACATCATATCAATATGGAATTCAAAAGCATGCTACCCTTGATGCTATCTTGCCAAATCTCATGCTTCAACTTTTCCAGCATGCCTGATTCTGACAATCTGCTGTTGCATGTAACGTATCGTACAAGTAACCATGATAGTATCATACGAGGATAACGATGTCAGATTAAAAGCTGACTCCTTTAATTATCAAACTAGAAGCAAGCTAGTATGGAAAATTATTCTACACAAGTCGACTGATTTCTGCTCTTATCTTTTTTCTTTACAGTAAGAAGATGAGCTAATGTTTTCATTCTGCTTTAAACCTGTATGACTCCCATACATAATGATAAGATTCCAGGCAGCCACAAAGATGGGAAAGACCTTCAAGTCTCAAAGTGTCTAAGGAACAAAATCTTTGTACTTTGAGAAATATGTTTCCCAAGTATAGAGATCATTAAATAAAAAGTTTGACCTATATGCAGTAATTGCTTACATGATTAATTTCTTGATAGTCTAAAACAAGAGGGAAAGCAGATCCATAAGAGAGCATGGTTTATGAAGAACTATAAGCAAGAGGAAGCAAATGTTGATTCTGGGAATAGCTTTCATGTGATAATTTTAATGCTGATACGAGGAAAGAACAAGAAAAGAGGTCCTATCAGCACGGATCCTTTCCAAATATTCAAATGGATGAAAATAATTTCCTAGATATCATGACTGGCTTAACCTATGTTCTTAGTATTAGTACGGGGAAATGAAATCAAGCATTAATACAGGTGTCAGATTATCCATAGTCAAAAAACAAAATTCTACTAACTAGAAAATACAGATAGGTGATGGAAGACCTTGGTTCAATGGTAAGTTTGCTCTATCGTTGCAGAAACAGCCTCTTTGCACATGTGGGTGAGGCTGCATACATCTGGCCCTCTTCAAATGTTGTAGTGGCAGGAGCCTCGTGTATTGGTATGCACTTTTTTAGAAAATATGGATAGGTATGCATATATTGTGTAACTTGGAGTTCATATTATTATTATTGAAACAAAACTAAGTAGAGTACTTCATTGCAAAAACATAAAAATGGAAACACAAAGTGGAAAAAAAGACATTATTTAATCCAAAAAAAAAAAGAAAACGAGAAACATAATCCATATAGAACTTAAGGCGAGGCTGCATGTCTGATAAAAAGGTCTATGTTGTTTGCAAGCATACTTCAGCATCAGCAGTCTGCTGGACTACAGTTAAAGAGGAAATTAAAGAAGGTGTTGGACTCTCTGAGACTTGTTTGCCAGAATTTTAGGTTCTCATATAAAACATATATTCTTCATATAGAAGGCGAAAACATCCATCAACTAACAGGTTTTGATATTTTGCAAATAGTGGTACCTCAAGAACCTAGAAAAATCCAGTTAAACAAACATCTGACACGATATCTGCAATAATTAGATTTTAACACAATGAGAAACATAGTACAATTACAGCTTGGTTAGGTCAGCACTGAGTGGAATGTGCGTTTGTGCACATAACTGGGTTTAAGGCAATCAGAATTTAAGTGAGACCATAAACATAGTAAAGGGGAAATTCATTCACCTTATTCTAGCAACACAAAGAACCTAGTCAGTGCTACAGCTATTGCACATGGCTCTGGATTCACAAACTTAAAGTCAAAATACTGAATAACAACCTTGGAAACTCTACTTACTTCAGTGCCAATTCTGTATGTTGAAGGCGATAGTAGAAAACAGCTAGATCTCCATAGCTTTTCATTGTATCTGGATGATCTAGACCAAGTTCCCTCTCATTGATATCCAAAGCTTTTTGCTGATAGATGGTTGCCTATTCAAATTGCGAAAAAACAACATTAAAACATAACTCTTAGGAGAATTCATAGCGCAGTGTCCAGACAGCTGTTACCCATTTTCATAAACAAAACAAATACTGCATGAACCTTGAGAAAAATAAAAGCAAAGGATAGAATGTTAAACAAACTATACTGCTCCGATTCTCCATTTGTATTTAAGACAAGCATTTTAGAAAGTAGAAAGTAACTATAACATAAATATGGGGTTCTGGAAAGCAGCATCATAACAAACTGGCAACTAGTTAAACTAAATTCTACAATTCTACAATCCACTGTTTCTAAATCATATGCATGAGATCATGTGTGCAAGCAATTGGCATAATAATGTATACCCCAATTATGTGACTTTGATCCATAATATTATGAAATTAAGATCATTGAAATGGTTGTAGTATGGCAATTCACCAATTCCATGCACTCAAAAGTTTTCTAAAACAATGCCAATAGACCCACAGGTATGCATGAATATATATTTCAAGAATTAGGTATTAAAGAAAAAAAAAAGATAATACTTGGATTCTTCTATATCATTTAATATTATCTTTATGACATGGCTCTGGCCATTGGACACCATCCAATCAACAGTAATCAGAAACTTTTTATCAAAAAGATCATAAAACTGGAAACTTAATCATATAATTATAGCAGTTCTTTGGTCTGTATGTGTCTATATGTATGAAGGAAAGGGAAAAAAAAAACAATCTAACATAAGTCCTCTTTAAAATATAATGGAGCTCTTTCATTCTTCCCACTTTGTCAATTATCTCTAGGAAAAGAGGGTTTTTTTTCCTGATTGCATGAATGTACAGGACCACTTCATTACTTGCCAAGTGGGTTTCTGAGCTTTAGAGTAGGCAACTCTCGTGCCACAAGTAGCCTGTCCAAGAATGTAGTTCATCAAGGGCTGCTATCAAAGATTGATTATATACCTCAATCAACGAAGACAAACCCATAGGGGTGGGATAAGGCAGGTTGGCTAAGGTCAACCTTTTCTCTTGAGTATGTCAAAAGTTCAAGGCAAATGTAGCGATTATGTTCTCTCCTAAGCAGATGAAGGTTTTTCATTGAAAGAGAACATAAAAAGTAAAAAATAAGTTAAACTAACACAGAAAATATCAATGCTACTCCTATAAGAACATACTAAAGACCACCCCAGTCCTAGATTGACAAATGGGATTGGCAAACAAAGCGCAAACTGCAAGTGATCCAAACATATGCCTAGAACACTAAACAGCCATCTACTATATGATTGGTCATCGGCAAGCAAGTCAATAATCATCATGATGTATTGACCTTTCTGGCTATCACCTACAGGATTGGCAGATCCCTCCAAATGTCCATGCCTAGCAATCAGAATGGACCATTATATTGTTCTAACTAGGAGCCAATAATAAGTTCTCAACAAAAATTCACCAAGAGCAAAAATGAGTTAAGTCACAGTCAAGACCCATTTGGGCTGCTTTGTATCTGTCTCATAGAACAAGCAAGTCTCTTAATATCTTGGGCCCAGTAAAGAATGGCATACATCAAAGTGACACTCACAGTTAAATTATGAGTCTGCACAGTGAATTCCATTATGCCAGGAAGTCCCAGGTTGCTCAAGAACTTCCATCAAAGTTGTTTTTTTGCAGATTGCTGCAATTGTGGGTCCCCATTCTTAATGTTCACAATCAACAAGTTAATACCACAAAGCAACCTCCATTTGTTTCCAACAAAGGCTGCCATAATATTAAGAACATGTGCAATCTAAATCCCAATTATAAAGCATTTTGCCTCATAGAAGACCACTGGACTTCTGCTTGACCTCATAGAAACCCTGATAGATCAGCCAATTCATCTCCCTCAAAAATCCCAATAAAATCTTGCATGGAACAAAGAGCCAATATAGCTAGTATTTTAGGAAAAATGGTCAAAAAACAGGGAATCAAATAAATACATGAAGGAAGCACACAAACATACTTATGAGATGTAACACTAAAATCAAAATCTCCAATGATAGGAAGAACTTGTTGAAATGTAATCATAGATTCATTTATCTGTCAGGCAAACCAAACAACAGCTTGCAAGGCAAAAAAGGGGGTACTTACAAGAAGACAGCACGATGAAAACTGTACCATAAAAGGGACTGCACGATAACACTTCACAACAAAAAAAAGCTTTTTTAAGCTTATTAATTCTATGCATGCAACATTATCTTAGGTGTTCATATAATGTATAAAATAATTTTTGATTTTGCTATTAGTTACTTATGTAATGGAAAATTTAATATGCATCTAGATTACAAAAGAAATGTACTATTAAGATGGATAAGTACGATAACAAATGTCAAAAGATTCCATGCATGACATGGAAATCATAGGAACTAAGTAGGAAAAAATTCTTAACAATGAATGGTTTATATGATATAAGGTTGTGACAATATGGACCTTGAGCGTATGATTTATATACGGCATATGAGCAGCAGTTTTTGACCCAGACTATTCCTATTTCCAAGCCAGTTTCCTTTTCTCTTTGCCTAGTGATTTTTTTCTCCTGTTTTATATCATCTATTATTCTTTGTTCATGACCTTCTCAAATACCTGCTTCCCCTTATACAATCATATTGCCCCTGCTTCTCCTTACCAGCATTTAAAAATTTTAATTAGCAACCCAGTAAAATTATTCACTATAAGAATTTCTCTCCATTATCTAATTTAATCCTTCCAAATCCTGCCTACCAGTACTAAAACATTCATGGTTCTTACTTTTGTTATTTTACTACTCAGAAAGGGACGAGTCTTACATTCCTCGAGACTGAGGAACAACCTGTCCACTTGTGTCTTTGCATCATTCGTTTCTCTACTTTGAATTATCCACTCTACATTACATGCAGTCTCTCCAACCATAAATCTAGTAAGCACAGATGATTTTTAACCCATCTATAAAAACAATAGTCAAGTGAGATTTGGAAACTTTCTACCGAAAAGGCTAATTGATGTACTTGCTATTCAGTTTAAGATACCAGCAGGATAACCATCACTAGAAAAAACTATTGATCATGGCTCTAATAAACAATATTTGAAGGCATGTACCTGGTTAAAATCACCAGTATGATAGAGCACCACAGCCAAAAGGCTATATGCTCCTGCTGTCATTCGGTGGTAAGGACCACAGACTGCCACAAGTTTTGAAAGCGCCTTCAAGATCAAAAAAAATTAAAAAGATCACATTAGGATTTTTTTTAATGAGAAAAAAGAACCTAGTTTCCTTTTTTCTTTGGAAGGGGCGGGGGGAGCATTATGGAAGCATGGGAAAAAAATAGTTTTTATACCTTGGTACCATAGTTAACAGCATCCTCTAGTTTGCCTTTGTCCAAGGATGTCTTTGATGATTCCAACAGAGTGCGTCCATCTGCAGATGAACATGCGACATGCTGCCATTCAAAATAACAAATGTCACAGGTGCTAATAATCAAGTCAAACTTGTCTCCTGTGAATAAAGCATGTTCTTACTTTGTATACAGGAACCAAGCTGATGATATCTGACCTCCTGAAAGGATATGGGCTATCCATATCATAGTCTCTAGGAATTAGCTCAAGTCCCACCTGCATTGGGAAAGTTCCACTACAGCTTACCAATGATAAAAATTACAAAGGTTTCGGACCTTAGGTGACTAAACAATACTAATGAAGTAAACAACAGAACTTAGGTACCCACCTTGTGGCAAAGCCCCCGTAGAACAGCATACTTCCTCAAATCATGGCAACTTTCATCTTTCCATTTCCATCCAAATCTCTTCAGTAAAAAGATTTCCAACCACTTTTGCTTCAGATTATCATCAGTAGCTATGTTTGTATCTACATTTTCTGCCCGCAAGGATCCCAGCAAAATGTTCAGACATGAGGCCACTGCTCCAGCCATGCCAGTTATATCATCAACTGCTGCAATAACTGCCTGCAGTATATGCTTAAATGCTCGAACTACCATCTCATGTATACAAAGGGACTGTACATGAGGAAGTTTGTCGGCAAGTTCAACCTGATAAGAAGGGCAGCAAAACATAGAAAGAAAAAAGGCTTCAGCAATTTTTTTTTTTGGTTACTATTGGTATTATACATGATGGCCAGGAATGAATTGCTTGATAGTATTTGATAAGCCATTAACATTACATATAAATAATAAAAAATTTACCACACGTCCTAATGAACACATCTGCAGACCCCTGGTATGCATAAAATCTGTCAATGTCCTCCCATCAACAGGAGAAAGTTCAAGTGAACCAAAATCTGCTACCTGAGGAATAATGCAGCATGATGTTAAGGCTTTTGGCTGCAAAATTACCAACCCACATAAAGGTAAACATCAGCAAGAATAGCTAGCCAAGCTTACCAACTTTGGTAATGCAGTATCCTCATAATACTTATGTGCCATCTCAATCAACTCATTGGGGGACTGCCAAAACCAATTAAATGAGACAAAGATTAAGTCCTGCAACTATATTTAACAATAGATAATATACTTGTAAAGTCCAGATCCACTTTGTGTCATGCATCTGGTGTCAAAATCATTAATTGACAGAATTGACAGACCAGAAAGGTAGCTATACAGAAGATTACTTCCAGGAAGCAAAGTGCCCACAATATTCATTAAATTATTAGTAGTAGCAAAAATATGTAAATGGATTTAGTGACATGCCAAATCCTCAAACTAAGCATTTCAGACAAGTGCTGATCAAAATGTACAACAGCAACAGTACGATTGAGCACAAAGAAATATGACAAAATTAAACAAACAAAAATCAATTTGTGAATACGAAATGACACATATAAACATGAAAAAAAGCAATCAATTATTGGGTCTGATGACTTGCTCAACCAGTTAAGTGCTGTTTCAGTCCAAGCAGAATTTATATTAATTAGAGGAGCAGGGCAAACCTTAAGATGAAGACCAGTATCAGATTCTTTCAGGCGTAAGAATGCTGCTTCAGGAAGCAAGTTCTGCAGCATAACTTCTCTTTTCTCCTTTGAATTAGCACTGTCTGCCACATGTGTCTTGTTTGCATTGACGCCACTATACGCAGAGTTTTCCTTTGCAAGATCGATCTTGCAAGCCTTATCATCTATTTTCTTCTTAATCTCTTTTAGCTGACCAAATTGTTTCCCGAGACCCTTTACGGTTGGCTCAACTTTGGAGTCCTCACTTTTCTTAGACTCAACTTTCCCAGAAGCCTGGTTCTGTAAGTGTTGCACCCAACATGCTCCAAGCTCCCATCTGATCGACTTTCTCTGCTTTGTTTCCTCTCCTTGCAACTTCATCAGACTATCTGCTAGTACTTTTCGTACGAAGGACCCAGCAGATTGTAAATCTTCAATTTCCATACATTGCAAGTGTTGGGCTCCACCACATGATTGAGCAGATGACTTGTGCAATAGCATTCTCAAGCTGAAAGGTAGACAGGAAATATCCCATTATTATCTTGCCATTTAGCAACCAATAGGTTGATCACCAATCAAAACAGCCTAAAACGAAACACTTATGTATACAACCAAATTAACATAAAACAAATACAAACAACCCATTTAGAAATGTTTATTCCACATAGACATCAAATTCTCTCATGGAATTACCTATTGACATTTAAAGAATTGCTACCTCCCTCAGGCTGATCTTCAATATCAATGTCTGACTGTGTTACAGTATTTCCAGCCAAGCCAGCCTCAACTGGAACCTGGACAGTGGCAGTATATCCACAATGTCTAACAACAACTACACCAAGAGTAGCAGTATCCTGCAAGGTCACCATATTTCTTCAGCATATAACTAGCAACCCTACCATTGGTTACACAGAAGAATCACCTGAGAAAAATCAGGGGTGTAATTTTATTTAGGAAAGGCAATACTTACATTAACTGTTGCACTCTCATCAGCAATGATTCCCTTTAGTAAATTTCTTTGAGCAAGCTCCTTAGAAGACATTCCTGGAGTCTGACTCCCATCCAATTTAGCATCCAACTTAGCACTTGCATCAGCTTTATCTCTCATAACCGTAATTTTTAAATCCCCAATTTGTTCCCGGTGCAAAATTGCATCAGCAGGACCATTTGGCATTGTGTTCAAATGCTCATGGCTGACAACAAGTTGCTGAATAGCTCCAACAGCTTTGAGGACAGCCACATCAACAAATAGGCTGTGAAGAAGAAAGGCCTTCCTGTCTCGAATTTGTCTCTCTTCAGCTGTCTTGCAGGGCATGGCAGCTAGCATTGAAAATTCCTTTGCCCATTGCCTTTGATCATGCTTTCCATCTCTTCCCTGACCTCCACCATTTCCACCCCAAGTTTCATCCTCTGTTGGAAGAAGGGGAAAAATTGATGGAGAATCTGCAACGATGGGAGGAACCACCCATGTGTTTGCTCGGAATCCATAAGGGAGATTCCCAAACTGGAAAAAAGTGAATACAAACTGACCATAAAGTAAATATAGAAATATAACATGTTACAGTTAATTCTAGATTTAGATGTTTTGAAAAAAGGGTAATATGAGAAGACAGCTTACTCTCATTAATGGCATGAAGGAAGAATCAATATGTTTTTTATTTGGCTAAAGATTAAATTTTATTGCTAATCACAAGCAATTATTTTATTTTGTTTACCCCAACAAATGATTTTCTACTACATCAGAAGAAAGCAATTATCTTGTTTATGAAGAAACCAAGTGAACTATGAAGGACTAAGAGAGATATTCAGTGGGAGGACTTGTAGAGAAGAATCAAGAAATAGAACTTGATCACGTTAGTGAACTTCAGAAAGCAGAAGAGAAGCTCGCTCAAGGTCTTGGTAGATTAAGTAACAAAGAAATAATGCCTCCAACGTCAATTGCAAAACACTAATACTCAAGGAATACAGCCTGTGGAAATTTGATTGATTAATGGTGAAAATTTAATTTAGACTGATAAGGCATACCATAATATCAATTCAATGAAACGACGACTGAAAGAACTCAGTGATATTTCAGTATATATTTTGTAAGAGAACACATTAATAAGACGGGCATAATTTCATGATCTCCATCAGAACCAACAAAATATAACTCAATATTCAATTGTCAGAGGGGCTTTATCTGCGAGTGCAAAAGTGAAAATACTTAAAGGGTGCATTTGGTTCGCGACTGCAATCGTAATCAAAACGGAATGGGTTGGAATGAGAATCAAAATGGTCATATCCCCCGACGTGTGTGGTTTGGGACCAGAATTAGAATCAAATTTAAATATTAAAGAAGAATAGGGATTGGATTTAGGGGATTGGGACATTCCCATTCCCCCCAGAATCGGAATGGGAATAATACTCCTCCCAACCTAGGAGTCACTCATTCCCATTCTCATTCTATGATCCAACTCCCCCAACCAAACATGCCTTGATTGTTCAAAGAATAAGTAGTAAAACCGCACCTTATTGTGCTCAATAAAAGCTTTCATGAGGGACTTGTACGCCTGCAATTACAAAGGATTCTTGATCAAATAAAACGTTTTATATGCAAAAAGAAGGGAGAGGGGGGAGCTCATGAAGGTAGGATATGAAGGAAAGATCTAAAATTTTACTTACCCCATCAAAGGGGCGGCTAATTTGCTGCAACAGACCCACCAATGAATGGCTGAGGAGAGCCCTTTTCCCAGCCGGGTAGAACCCTTTCTGCGATGCCACTATCGTCACCGGCTTCCCATTGCAAATCCTTACCTGCTCATCAATTCCCAACTCCCACTAGTTAATTAAGTCAACGGAAAAATTGGAATTTAACGCTTATTTGTTAAATTTCCAATGCACGATCCCATCTTTCTTGAAGTAAAAAATGAACCCACATCAATCTGAAAGAAGTCATCTTCCCTTTTGTCGTCCAAGAACGGTCGCGATGACCTCCTGATATCTGAAACGAATTACAAGAAGAAAACAATTTCAAGATCGAAATTTTCTGCATGAAAAGCGACAAAAACTGCGAAATAAAAGGAAAAAAGAGGCGTGTAACCAACATTGGAGCGGCGGCGTGAGGTGGGAGAAGGAGAAGAAGTCGTAGAATTGGCCGAGCTTGGGCGGAGGGTACATAAGCTCATCCTTGTGATTCCCACCGGGACTGGTGGTGGCAGTACTGGTGGTGGAGGGGGAACTTGGCTTCTCAGTCTTCGACTTCGGAGGGGACTCGGCTGTCTCGGACTCGGTGGAGGCCTCGGACGCCTTCGGCGGGCTGCTGGGCTGCGGCGGAGCACTAGATCGCGAGTCACCCTTCCCAACGCCTCCAGTCGGCGCCGCCGTCGATCCAGCATTCTTCGCCGCAGGCGCGCCGAAGGCGGTGGTGCAGGCGACGATGTCGAGCAGGCGGCGGACGTGGGCGAGGGCGAGCTCCTCCGTGTAGTCCTCTACAAGAAAAGAGAGGACGCGTTATTTAGCGCGTAGTCCCGGTAAAATAACTCGCGAGAAGCGTAGCGCGCGCGCCAGAAGTCTTACGGTTCTTTGGACTGATCAAGAACCGTTCGTTTCGTATAACCAATGTCCTTAGTTGTTTTCGGGAAACGGAATAAAGGGACATCATTAAATAGTTCCCACAGTTTAGCGATCAATACGCCGGTCAAGTCCGCCATCATTAAATGAACGGTTCTGATCAGTTCTCTCCTTAGGAAATTTTTTTTTTTTAATGATGTGGACGGGTGTATATAAGTGGAATGCGGCTGATGTTACCTTCGACGATGCTGAGACGGCAGGGCTTGAGGGAGACGATGTCCACCGTGTCTTTCAACCTGGCTCCACGCACCTGTTAAAGTACACAACCGGTGAACGTTAGAAAGCAAGTACATGCACCCGACGGGCTGGATCCGATCTTTATTTATAGAGCGGTAGCGGGGACGATGCCAAGTGGGAAAAATAGATAATAGTGAGTTAATACGAGCTTATATACGGACATCCGCATAATTTTTTATGCAGAAATAAGATCGCACGGAAAAATATATGCGGACATTTAACAGCAGACATCCGTTGATGGAATGCACCACTATACAACCTCGTATGCGGAACTGCGCACGAAATTCTATGCAGATGTAAATCCGCATAGAAAATACCTGCGGACGTGAGCCCCTAATATCCAGCTGTTTTTTTTGGGGTTTTTTTTTTTTTTCGTTGGAATCCGAGTGGCTTTCGTCGGTCCAGAAATATAATGCGCAAATATAAATGTTGCATACTAGCGCAAAACTTTTGTTCCGACGCATTTCCGCATAAAGAAATATTTGAGGGCGACCGTGCTTGAATTTCCTACCTCGTGGGAGAGGGAAAAGTTGGTGAGGTGGCACGTATCCACGTGTACGGCCAGAAGCTTATGAATGTCCAAAATGCTATCTGTCGATATCCCCTGCGTATCTCGCAGCAGTCAGATGGAGCTGAGGAACCCCATAATCTTATCTTCATCCACAGGCGCACGCAAAGCTAGCTTGCGCACTGTGTTCTGAAAAATGAGAGATGGGTGAACAAAAAAAAAATATATTCCCGTTACCTTGAGCGTCAGCTGGGCGAAGTCCGGGGTCTCAACGATTACGTCGATAACGGTCGGCAGCACTGCAGGTTTCCACACATGATATTCTCTTTAAATCCTTGGATTAGATTTGGAGAGAGAAATAGAGATTAAATTGGAAAAAAAAAAAAAAGAAATAGAGAGAGAGAAGAGATTAGGGGACCTTTTTCTTCTTTTTTCTTCTTGTCACCCTTGGCCTTGTGAGGCTTCGCTTTCCCAGCCTTGGGAGCCATCAAGCACCAGAGTCAGACTCAGAGAAAACAAAAACCAGCTCCCTTCTCTCTATAAGGATTATTATTTGAATTCAAAATGCTATAAGATTTCTTCTAAGGTGCATCTAGATGGTAGAGCTACATGGGATTGGATAGAGTGATTAATTAGAGGAGAGAAAAGAAAAGGCACGAGCTTTAATTAGTACAAAATGGAGGATGGAATGAGAGAAAGAGAGAAAGCTCTCTCAGAAGAAAGCAATGGGAAAGAAAAAGCAAAAGAGAAGTAGAAGAAGAGAGAAAGTGAGAGAGGGGAAGAGAAGAGAGAATACTGGAATAATGGATTTTGGATGTGGTGGGAGAGAGATAGGTGAAGGTAAGGTATAGGGTATAGAGGTGATGAGGAGAGAGGATAGGGGATAAGGTTTTATGGGTCTACTCCCTCCCATCGGCTTAATACTTGGAGAGAGAGAGAGAGAGAGAGAGAGAGAGAGGGAAGGGGGGGACGTGTGGGAGGGTAAGGAATTTGAGGCCTCTCATTTAGGGGTCTACTTCCTCCCATCGGCTTAAGACTTGGAGAGAGATAGAGACAGAGAGGGGGTGGCGGGGAGAAGGCGCGTATGGGAGGGTAAGGGATTTGAGGCCTCTCGTTTATGGACTTGACCTCCTCATCACCAAATCTCTCTTTCAATCCCAACCCCCTCCCAGCTTCTCGTGCCTCTACTCTATCCTTTCGAGTCTAATCCATTCCCCCCTTCTTTTGACTGCATGGGGTTGAGTTGCTCTTTGGAGTCTTCCGATAGTTATCTGAGATAACTCTGATATGCTTGGAATGGTCTACTTGGCAACCACCACAAGAATATTGTTTTTTTCTTTGAGCTATTTTACTATGATGGTTTCACTGTGATAACTACCTGTTTAGATGTAGCTTGGACGGTGCAGGAGGATGTTGGGTGGCCTACATGCAACCACGTTTTAATTTTTACCTTTTCGAGTCAAGCAATTGCTAAAGAGTTTTATGTCTCTATGAATGTAATGATTTGAAAAGGAATATGCTTTAATGATCCCATGCAACAGCACTTTTTTCTTTGATGCTAAAATTAGTACTTATGCATTCAGATCTGCCATTCAAGTCATTTATTGAATGTTTGATGTCTAGAGATTTGTCACCTGTACGTGTATTATATGGTTAAAAGATGAATATTCTTTTGTAATAAGACTAGATGAATATTTGATAAGCAGTTGAAAGGGTTAAAAAAAAGAACTACAACAAAATTACAAAGCAATTCAGTTTCAATTCTCATGTGCTTTGACATATTGAGAGTGTTTCAAACTGCAAAGATTACTAAACTTATGCCAACAAGATGTATGCGGTGCGTATTGGAGTGCAGCCTCTTTTTGGAAGAAAGAAATTGGCAAGGGATTGTTTGATGGATAGCATAAAGTATGAAATATAAGTTGTAGACAATCTAAAGATGATGATTTTCCACTTTCCAAATTAGTGAGATTGTTATTTAAGTACAAAAGCATTTTTTTATAATTTGTTATATACACTTTGAATTAATATAAGAGAATTTCAGGAGACACTATTTTTGGCCTCCATGATGCTTTGCTAGAGGGTTGGAAGTGATGCAAAAAGGCAGTAGTAGTTTTGGCTGACAATAGCCTGAGTATTTCTTAACTAGTTTTTCGATTGATCGATTAATTTTACATTTAAAGAGAAAACTTTAAATATATCTGACAGAATATTAGAAGACGTATGAGAGTCTAATGAGCTAATAGACTTCAGTTCATTTGAAGTTGCCAGCTAAACAAGCTGATAGTGACTTGGGTGACAATACCAAGAAATCTAGCTTCTTCTCACCTTGCAATTTGGAAGGGATTGGGGTATGCTAGAGGGGGCTGGCACCCATTGTAAAGGGCATTGTCTATAAACCTCTTCTAGCAAGAAAGAAAGAAATTTCACATCATAATGTGTCAAACCATGTGATTGCATGTGGACTACACTTTCATTAGTTTTAAGCCTCATGCTCATCTATATCAAGTGAAAAATCCAAAAAAAATACAGCACAGAGCTTACAAAGTGCAAAAAGAATAAAGGCTACAAATATACAAAGATAATTATCACAAGCAACTAGGAACTTGCAGAGATAAGAGTCTTTCCAATTGAAATAATCAAACTTGGATCATTGAAAGGAACCTTAATATTGAGGGACTATAATACTTGTAAAATAAAATGCCCTAACAACTTGCGTCACAATTTCATACAAATTAAAATGTTATATTTTCTTATACGCATCACAATTTGAAAACAGACTACAAAAAGGGCAAGAGAATCCGACGCTGGATCACTTCCTTTTGATCTTGGTGTGTTCTCAGACAGTTTACAACCTGAATGCTTCTTTTTTAAGCAGAATTTTTGAAGACTGTTTTAACATGATGCTTGATGATATGTTCGAGTCTACAAAGATGCTTGCGACTATGTGCCAGTATTTCACCTGTCAGGGTCTGCAAAATAGCGAATTTCTCATCAGCCATGGAATTGCGACCTTGCAAGAAAAGTACAGTTGGTATTAGAATAATTTCGACTAGTTTAGGAGATCATCTCTTTCTATTTCCAACCTCACTGTTTTAAGGATATTGTTTCTTAGTTATCTGGTTAGCTGATCCATACCATGTCTAGAAATTAAGCCTTCCAACAAGAGTATAAGAAATTGCTTGGCTTTCTAAAATTTCAAAAAATCAGGGTTCTAATTTCTTATTTTTTCCGTAAGAGAGTTCTAATTTCTTATTGCTGGGCTGCTGTTGAAGGTAACTGTTGGTATAAGATTCCGCAGGGTATTGGGACACTAGAGCACACGATGAGATTGGGTCTCTCGAGGGTGTGACCTGCAAAAAAATTTTGGCCAGAGGTTGCTCCCGCGGAGACCCTCCGACGTTCAAATTAGAATTTTTGTTCAATAAATGGAAGAGCGTGAGAGACAGAGTAATGGCGTATCTTTTTTCAATATCTTCTTTGGGCCTCCTTTTATCAATAAAGGCGAGAGCTATGGTTGGTAAGTCAGTTGGCACGATCTAGTTCGGTTAGAGTATAATTTGTATGTAGTGACGGAATTGTCATTCGAGACTTTCGGAATATGGTAGTTGTAGTTACCTTATCCACTTTGTAATAGTTGTCACTTGGCAGACATTGAATTTTGAACTAGTACACTAACTGGTGTCAGTGGATCGAAGGTTGTTCAGTCGTGATCAGGAGTCGCTCATTCTGTGCCGTCGTTAGGTGGGGAATTCCTGAGCTGGGATCTACTCAGCAATGAAAAGTTGGTCGGTCGGATGCAATCGGTCAAAAATCGTTATCTGATTGGATTAAGTTAATCATTCTAACATGCCGATGATCCTTCAGTCTAACCGTCGATGGTCCTGGGGGAGTGTTACCAAGCACCAGTCTGTGAATCTTTATCTGCTCAGGCTGTGGGGTACGGACAGGGAGGAAGTTAAGGACTAGTCGGTGATAGAATGATGAAGGCCACGACCAACAATGGGTCAATGGAGGCTCAGCAAGTGGGCCTACTAGATCGAGATGTCTTGGGCCTTGGGCTTCTTCATATCATCGGTCCGTATAAAATTTCTTCCAATATATGTCTCCTACTTTCGAGTTTAAGTTTTGATCGGATGAAGGGAGTACACTTACTTTCTTAAGCTAAGAATATGAAGAGATTTTTTGATTGATGGGATGTGTGCAACTTTTGGGACGTATGTGAAGTGTCATGCCCAAGTCATCATAGCTGAGTTAAATGAACATCAATTTGAAATCTTTCTTTTGTAGCATGGCATCGATTTGGCCAATGATCGCTGTTATAGATAATAGTGAGTCAGGATCGAATCCACAGGGATCAATGAGGTTATGTTCATTTTTAATTAAGATTAAATCATAAAATTAAAAATATGAAAGTGTGGAAATATGGTCAAAAAGAAATAAAAGTTTGAATTAAACTAAAATTATAATTTAATGAGCAAGCAAATAAGAAAGATGTCCTAGAATTTTGATGTAGTTTCTTTTTTATGAAATATAAATTTATTATTTATTATGTAATTATTAAAGCTATGATTGATCTCCGATCATAACCCATCTCGATGGATACAGATCTCGATCTGCCCCTACGTAGTCATAGATTATTCTAAATATCAAATCATAAAAATAAATAAAATATTCTATAATCAGATCTCGATCATAGTCTATTTCGCTGAGCATGAATCGTACTCTTAAAATATGACTAGTCTCTACGTAGCCATAGACTATTCAAAGATCTAAATTATATTTCAAACATGAAGCACAATACTTGAAGGAATGACAGAGAAATTTTATTCATAAAAGAAAAGATCATTACAATCAAGATTTAATTACATAATACAGAAATTAAAAAATAAATATTAAAAGAACCTCATCTACTCTTTTGAAGATTCAGAGTTCAGCCGTGCATGGTGTCTGCAAGCATCATTTTCATGGAAGGAAGACAATGAAGAAGACTCCTGACAACCACCCTCTTTTTTTCTCTCAAAAATTCCTTACAAAAGTTTTAAAATAAAAAGAGAATAAAAGAAAATTAAAAGATCTGTGTTCTTGCTGCTCACATTCTCCCTAAATTCTCCATGGCCTCTTGATTTTATAGACGAAAACTAGGCTCAATTTGAGTTAAGATCGAACTCTTAATCATTGTCAAACTTCTAGACCCATGCCTGCCATTTGATCAGCATCAAACGATCTGAAATTAGCCTTAAAATAGCCCAAATTCAAGTCAGCTTGAATCCTGACCATTGGATCTTTCCCTGGATTTGATCTCATCCATCCGTTCATGCTTATAAAGTCTCCAGAATTCTTCTTATAGTCAGCTTCCATCGTGACATCCAATCGTGCTTGAAACCCGCTACCAGCCGTTGGATCGTGCTAAGAAAGTAGGCCACCACCGAAGTATATAGTTAAGAGATCCCTTAACCGTCCGATCATGTGTGGGACCTCTCTCAGGCATCGATCAATGTAGAAGAAGCCGCCCTACCCTATAGACCACGACATGGACCGGCCCTATTCCTGTGGATTGCGATGTGGACTGACCGGTCGGTCCATCGTACACTGAACGGTTTAATTAGGTTAGGTTTAAGCTGGTTTGAATTGATTTTGGACTCAAATTGAGCTCATTTTGTAGCTTGCTTTTGGACCATCATTCTGGATCCATTTTAAGTCTGATTTGCTCTAATTTTTTTTTTAACCTACAAATCGGGCTCTTTGTATTGACAACCATCTTTCTTGCAAAAGATTAATAGAAGTATTAGTTCTTAAAAATAAAGATAAATTAATTAATAAATTAATATTTTTATTAACATGTTTAATGTACTTATCAGCCAATTGGCAGCTGTGGCTGATAAATGGGAGGCACCATATGCCATAGGTTGTCTAACAGGAGACGATTCGATATCCCTGGGGGTTATTTCTTTCGATCGTAAGTAGGAGACAAGTCTATTCTCGACTCTTTGATCGTTCCTAACATCTTTCATTTTCTCTCTCTTTTTTCTGTTTTCTTTGTCTGAGTCATAACGTACCATTTTCACTGCAGTCTCTCAGAAGAATTTTTGGAAGGATTTTCTTGCCGTCCTATTCCTCCACTATTTGTCCTTATTGTCAGGTGGGTTTTCTAGTTCATCCTTCCTTGCCCATCTGTCTTCCTTTCTTACCTTTTTCTCCATACTACTTTCTTGGCTTCTTCATTTTGATTTGGATGGCGGGTTCTGACGATTTTGTGAGAGATCGATCCTCTCCGATGGTGAATCCTGAGAACCCGATCGAAGAAGAAGCGAGGTTGGGTCTGATGCTTTTGGTTCTATACTAAGTTCGAATGATCTGAGTTTGATACAGATTGGTATAGAGTCCCCTCGGAGTTCAAGTTAGAACTCCCTAGGACTGGTGATCGGATGGATAACCCATCTCCTGATCAGCTCGATGTGTATAAAGAAGCACTCCGAGTGGGCTTGAGATTCTCTATTCTCCCTCTTATCTTTGACATCTTTTGTTTTTATGGCCTTTTTCATTGTGCAGTTGTCTTGAATTTTCTTAGATTTGTAGTGGATTTTTTGGTCATCTGCATTATGGCCAACGTTTGGCTATCTGTCTCTCTTTTTTGTTCCTTCTTCACCATCAAGAGGCACCCATATGCCAAAGATTGATGGTACTTTTCTTCTCAGAGAGAGGTCTCACCTCTGATAAAGGATACTCCTTCCTTTGTTTATGGATGGAAGGAGTGGTTTCTTTTTATTTTGAACCCCTCAGTAGATGATTGGGACTTGTCAAGCTTGGGTTGGCTAGAAGCTTTCGCCTTCTGAGTTTCAAAATTGAAGGCTGAGGAAGAGGATTGCTTTAAGACCCTCAGAGATTTTAGGGTTCCCTCCATCGATGAGTTGTTGTCCGATGAAGCCCTCTATAACGTGAGGCTTAATCAAGCCAACCCTAAGGATGCATAGTGCAATCATCCTCTTTTCTCATTTCTTTCATTTTATATTTCTGACCATCTTTTGATGATTGTAGAGATGAGGCCTGAGGATATAGCCAAGATAAAGAGGTACCTTCCAAAAAAGAGGAAGGCTCCATCATCAAAAGGCATCTCCAAGAAGCCTAGCATCACTGTGATCAGTTGGAAAGAAACTTTGGTTGAGCAGGCCTCAATAGTCGAGGCCGCCGCTGCAGTGGCGAGCGACGTCCCCTCAGACCCTCCACCGATGGCTGCGACCCCCATCTCTGCCACTCAGATGTAGGCATCTCCACCCTTCATGGCTCGTACTCTGATTCCTCCCATGTCCCTGCTTAGAGATGAGGCTCGATCTTCTCCAATGGCTGGCCCAAGCCGACTGCCTCCCCTAGGAGACCAGGTCGACATGGATACTTGGCTCCCTTTGATCCTTGAGAATGCAACTTTCGATGATTGATGGATTGTTAGGGAGCTGATTGAGAGGACGATCCTCCCCACAGAGCTGGAGGGAATCGACAGTATAGATTTTGATAACCTGCAGTGACATTCCGTGACTCCCATGCATCAGGTACTTTCCTTGCTCATTTTCTTATTTTTTGATTCTTTCTCTCTTCTTTACCATCTTCCTTGACATGGATTAGGTGCAAATGCTCCATTTTTTGATCATCCTCCTAAACCACACAAACAGAGTAGAGATGATGAAGGACCTGCACCAATAGACTGAGTCTACCACCAAGGAGGTGCATGCACAGATCAAGAAGACCAAGGAGGAGATTGAGCATCTGAGGAGGCACTGAATAAGACTAATGCCGACCTTACTCGGAGAGAGGAGCTACGAGAGGCCACTGCTAAAATTACAAAGTTTGAGAAGATGGCTGAGGATCGGGTTGTCGATGTCAAGTGGGAGGTCAAGGGGCAGATTGTTGAGGCCCGTGGATCGACAGTGGAGAGTTTCTGGGCCTCGACTGATTTTGTGCAGGAGAAGGCTCAGACGGTTGAGAGCTTCAAGGCGTCGGAGGACTTTCATGATGCCAAGGTCATGTTTAGTCAGCAGGACTGTAATGTATGGCATGAGACCGGATACAAGGATTGCCGTCGTCGAGTTGCTGCTCGGCTCTCTGGGACCGATCTCTCCTTCTTAGATGAGGACGAGGGGGAAGAGGAAGCCAATTCTTTTTGAGTTTTTCATCATCGAGGGGTCGCTCGAGAACGAAAAGATGGCAGTGGGGGTCTCTTTGCTGCTCGCTGTCGATATTTCAATTCTAGGGGTAACCCCTTTTAACTAAAGCATCCTCAGATCTATCAGCAACTGCTCTGAGCCCTCCCGACTCTCGAGACAAGATCAGAAAATGAGAAATCTTGTATTTTTTCTTTCCTTTGGCCCCTGTAAAAAAAACTTTCATCAATGAAATGAGATTTCATGCCTTCTTTAAATTCATGTTGTTCTTCATTTGTTTGTTCAGTCATGCTAGTGCATCCTCGGTAGCTATATATATTCCTTCAGTTTCCACTGATGAGCCTTTGCCGGCAGCTTCTACTGTGCGGATTAGGGCTCCCATAAGTGATCTGAAAAAGATGGTCAAGAAGTTGAATAAGAAAGCTGCCATCCGAAAGAAGGAGCTGTCAAAGACCAAGAAAGCACTCGATGAGATTTCAGTGGAAATCATACGGTTAAGGTCGGCCGGCCATTCACCAAAATGACAAGGCATATTCGATGGAGAGGGCTTATCTGGCCGCTGAATCTATGAAGTTATTGAGACTCGCCAAGCCACTTGAGGTGGTGCCGCTAAACAACTCCACCTTCGCAGTCAGGTCCACTCAGCTAAAGAAAGAATTTCAGAACTAGAGTCGTCAGAGACTGCTGCCAAAGAAGCTAGGGGGCGCTTCGCCGATTATGTGGCACAGCTCTGAAAAGAACTTCATGTTGCTCGAGAGAAGATCTCCAGACTTGAGCATTCAAGGAACACGATTGCCGAATACAGATCGAGGAAAAATCGATCGATGGTCATAAGGTCTCAGAGCCTGGTCGGATAAGTACTAGTCGATCTCGCATCTTCAAATGACAAAGTCCAACCTATGTTCGATGCAGATTACACGGCTAGCTTTTGGATGTGTAGGAATCAAAGCAAAATAGCATTCCCAGGACTTGATCTTTCTAGCTTCTTGTCTGAAGGCAACACAGAGTCTGCTGCCCTCGATGCAGGTCTCAAGGGGTGGAGATTTGCGAGCTCGATCCTGACAGTGCAGAGATCCATGAGGTGGTTTCTGATGAAGCTTCGAAGGCCAAGACTAGTCATGACTTCATGTAACAATTTCTTTTGTCATCTATTCTGGGTGACGACGTTCCTATAGTCATAAAGATTGTGTAAATGCAATAAAATCTTCTTATGTCACATTCTCTTTTGCTCTGTGATGCTATCTGGCGTCATCGCTGGACTACTTCATATCAAATTTTTGATGAAAAATCTTCGATGCTTGTCATGTCAACCGCTCTTTGCATTAACTATGGGCGGTGCTTCATAAATCCTAACACATTTAAGACGAATGTAACGTGATTGGGCATTTATCTTGGGGAATAACGGTTGCTATTCTTTCTGACGGAATAAATTTTGAGAGGATGCTCCAAACTTATGGGGACACACCGTGTGGTAGTGTATCAGTCTGTGAAGCATCGTCCAGATTAATTTTTGAGGTTGGGAAGATATGCCATTTATGGCCTAGAGAATAATTGTACAATCAAAGCTAGCGATTGATGATTGATAGAGGTGCTTGCGCCTATAAAAAGGGACTGATGGTTGGTGAAAGCTTCACCTTTCATTCTTTCTCTCTCAGTACTTGCAAAAACTCTCCATCCACTTTGCCATCATGATGCCCTTTAAGAAAGCTATTAAGGAGACGGTTAAGGAGAGGAGGACCACTACCAAGAAGGCCCTCTTATCCAAGAAGTGAAGAAAGGGGAGTCGGGCTAGTCTGCCTCTTTTGGCATGCCGTCTGCTCCTCAGTTGAGCTGGATTTCTATCCCTTTATAGGGCCCAAGAAGAAGCCACCGTCGGCTACTGGGGATGAGAGCGCCTCTTTCTCCCTCATGTGGATCCTCTATGCAGTCTGTGAGTACTATATTAAGGAGTTCAAGACCTCGATGGTGTTCAAAAAAGAGGTCACTGATGTCGTCGCCACCATCTTTGTCTTCAAGTTCGAAGACTGTAAGGTCTATTTGTGGTAGATGATGCCGCAACTGGACCTTAGCTACCTCCTCTCTAGCAACAGCGATGAGGAGGTGGGGGCCCTCTCCTCAGATAAGGAATGAACTCCTCATCTTTTTTCTCTTTTCTCTTTCTCTTCTCTTTTTTTTTTGACGGTGCTTGGAGCATCATTTTTTGTAAAAAAATTTAATAGTGAAAAATAAATTTCGCATCTCCTAGTGTAGTGTTTATGCATAGAATTTTTGATCTCCAGTTATTTTTCTGTTAGGTCGATCATAAGCCATTTCATTTAAAGCCGAACAAAGACTCCTTCAGTCAAGTCGAACAAAGATCATCTTTAATTTAAAGTCAATCAAAGGCTCCTTCAGTCGGATCAAATAAAGGCTATTTTTAGTTTAAAATCGATCAAAAACTCCTTTAGTCAGACCGAACAAAGACCATCTTTAATTTAAAGTTGATCAAAAGCTCCTTTAGTCAGATCAAATAAAGATCGTCTTTAATTTAAAACCAATCAAAGGCTCCTTCAGTTCTTTATCTTTTCGTCGCCTCTTTGTCCCCATCGAGCCCTCTGCTATAATGCCCCCCAGTGATAGTGTTTATTACACCTATTGGGGGTCGGTCATCCTGCGGCTCGACCTGTTGTTGTTGCTCTGCCGGCTGAGGAGATCTCCATCGATCTTTTTGTTGCTCCCTTCTCTATCGAATAAATCGATCGAAATGACTACACCTGCTGAAATCCTGATGTGTAGTCGTTGATAGCACCAAAAATAACTCTACTCACTACGTAGGTAGGATGAGTCGAGATCGTATGCTCAGAGACCTTGGATTAAGTTGAGATTACAAAATAAAAGAAAGAAGCGTTATTTTTGATTTAAAAAATAAATTATCTTAAAATTGATGTAATTAGAAAATAAAGAACTCAGGAGTTTTGAATTAATTTTGCACTAGCAGAGTTGTGTCTCTTTTTTAATTAAATAGATGCGATTAATCTTAAAAAAAATACCTATCTTTCCTCAGTACGCTCCATACCCGTAGATCACGGTGTGTCTCCGAAAAGTAAAAGTTATTCCTAATATTAATCTAACAATAAAGCATAAATAAAAGCATATGAAAGAGAACAAATAAAGAACTCATGATGATTTAAATAAAAAGCATAATCTTTATTGCATATAAAGAAATACAGAAAAGTTTAGAACAATAAACCATCTCTGTGTCGTTACAAAATTTTTTCTCCACCCCGAGACTGCTAGCCTAGCTGCTCATGAAGTAGTCCCTTTTTATTCCTCTATGCAAGGTTCTAGAAGAATTTCTGGGCTCCCCCTCCAATGGGAGTACAAAAATCTTTTTATAGGTGTTAGGAGGGAGGAGTTTTACATGATTTTTCGATGTGAGAGTAAAGAAAATACAAATCTTTCCTCTCAAAATATTTCTAAATATTAATTTTTTTTCTTTAATAAGCATCTGTTCGACCGCCATCAGAAACTCCCTGTGAACCCGCCTGCCGTGCACCCACACCCGCACGATGCCGCACCCGTGCCCGCGCTCACGCCCACGCCGCGTCCGTGCCGCGTCCACCCCGCGTCCACGCTCACCCGCACGCCCACGCGCTCACGCGCGCCTAGGAATAGCGTGAACATGGTCTTTTTTATTCCAATTCCAAAAAGAAATTTTTGTTTCTTCACAATGACATCTATATCCTTTTTGGATTTCTTGCATAGTATCTTCATTTTCTATAATACCGTATGCATCTTTCTTTTATTTTAATTTTATTTTAAGTCTAATTTTCTTCAAACTTGAGTCTTTTTGATCTATGAATCGGACTCTTTGTATCGGCGAGTATCTTTCCTGTAAAACATAAAAAAATATTAAATTTTTAATAAATAAAATAAATTAAATATAATTTTTTACTTTAAATGACTTAAATTAAGTGTTTATCACACCCCTCAACTTGAATTTTGCTCGTCCTCGAGTAAAATAGATATATCAGCATTGTGTACCGACTCGATCTTGAATCAAAAATTAGATTAGGCATCCTAAAAGGTAGATGATACTTGGTCAGACCATTAAAGAGATATTTCATTGGATTATCAATTTGACCCAATTAGTGGCTGAGTATTAACTAAAGAAATTTCAAGAGCTTTTCTTTCACCAACTCCCCACTTTACTCTTTAAATCCTCTAACTTAATGGGAAAGAGGTTTATTATCTTCTTGCAATTTAGTCCTCTTAATTTTTTTTTTTTATTTTAACATTGCCTACCTTTTTATGCGAACCATAACGCTTACTTAGGCAAAAGGGCCTGGTTACTCAGTAGAAAATCAATGTTATTTTATTTTTATTTATTTTTTTTAAGTAAATTTTAAGGAGAATTTTTGCATACCTCGATCTTTCCATCCAATTTCTCATGAAGCAGATTCTTTATTGAGATCAGTAAGAAGAGGGTTGTAGAATCACTCCTAAAATTTGGTCTAGTCTAAATCCTACCATTCATTGAGTTATCTTAATAATTTATTCCTCAGTATCTCTAAAATTATCTTGACCATTAATCATTCATTATTTAGGATGCCTAATTGACTCTTAATCAAAATAAAATTTGGATACATAAAACTAATTATTTCTGACCATACTCGAAGATTTGATTAATTTTCTCCCCCCCAACTTAATCTACATTGTCCTCAATGGAGTAGGAAAGCAAAGAAAATAAAAGGAGAGAGTACACCTGGGATAATTTTGCTTCGGAAGTTGAAGATAGCTTCATTGATTAATAGGCTCTTGTTCTAAATTCCTGCAGCTGCGGTAAAGTAAAAAATATGAAATCATTGGGTTGCCTCCCAACAAGCGCTAAGTTTTACGTCTTCAGCCAGACTGAATTGAGTATTATGGCAGTTTTGGATCCATTAAATCAACAGATTTAATTAATTCTCCATCACTAATTTTATTATGTAAGGTTTCAATCGTTGACCGTTCACTTTAAAAGTGTTCCCCTGTTTAGGATTTTTGAGTTCTATAGCTCCATGAGGAAATACCTGAGTTACAATGAAAGGTCCGTCTCAATGTGAGCGAAGTTTTTCAGGAAACAGACGGAACATAGAATTGAAGAGCCAAACTTTTTGATTGGACTCGAACATTTTTCGTGCAATAAATTTATCGTGGTATGCTTTAGTTCGAGCCTTATAAATTTTGACACTCTCATACGCTTCATTACGTAGCTCTTCAAGTTCATTTAATTCGAGTCTCCTATTGGAACCTGTATTTTTCATATCAAAGTTAAATTACCGTATGGCCCAAAATACACGATGTTCCAATTCCACCGGCAGATGACAAGCTTTTTCGAATACAAGTCGATAAAGAGACATTCCTATGGGTGTTTTAAAAGCAGTACGGTAAGCCCATAATGCATCGTCTAAGCGAAGAGACCAATTCTTTCTATTGGGCCTAATCGTCTTTTCTAGGATATGTTTAATCTCCCTATTTGACACCTCTACCTGACTATTAGTTTGGGTGTGATATGGTGTGGCCACTTTGTGTGAAATATTATATTTTTTCATAAGTGCTTCAAAATGTTTATTCATAAAATGAGTCCCCCCATTACTAATGATCACCCTTGGGAAGCCAAATCGACTAATGATATTTCGTTGGATAAAACTAATTATAATTTTATTATCATTAGTCCGTGTAGCTATTGCCTCCACCCATTTTGATACGTAATCAACTGCTACCAGAATATATTCGAATCCAAATAAGGTTGGAAAAGGTCTCATGAAATCAATCCCCCAAACATCGAAGATTTCTACTACTAAAATGGGGGTCAGCGGCATCATATCCTTCTTGGATAAATTTTCTGTTTGCTGACATTGCAGACAACTTCGGTCAAATTCACATGCATCCTTGAAAAGCGTTGGCCAATAAAACCCACTCTGCAGCACTTTTGCTGCAGTTTTTCTTCCACTAAAATATCCCCCACATGTCGAAGAATGGCAAAAAGTGAGAATGCTTTGAAATTCACTCTCGGGGACACAACGGCGAATAACTTGGTCAGGACAGTATTTGAATAGTTCAGGTTCTTCCCAGAAATAATGTTTAATTTGCGAGAAAAATCGATCATTTTCTTGTTTTGTCCAAAATTTGATGCGTAGTCATTGATAGCACCAAAAATAACTCTACTTACTACGTAGGTAGGATGAGTCGAGATCGTATCCTCAGGAACCTTGGGCTAAGTTGAGATTGCAAAATAAAAGAAAGAAGCGTTATTTTTGATTTAAAAAATAAATTATCTTAAAATTGATGTAATTAAAAAATAAAGAACTCAGTAGTTTTGAATTAATTTTGCACTGGCAGAGTTGTATCTCTTTTTTAATTAAATAGATGTGATTAATCTTAACAAAAATATCTATCTTTTCTCGGCACGCCCCGTACCCGTAGATCACGGCGCGTCTCCAGAAAGTACTAGGTAAACAACTCTTTTTTTCTCGGCACGCCCCATACCCGTAGATCACGGCACGTCTCCGGAAAGTAAAAGTTATTTCTAATATTAATCTAACAATAAAGCATAAATAAAAGCATATGAAAGAGAGCAAATAAAGAACTCATGATGATTTAAATAAAAAGCATAATCTTTATTGCATATAAAGAAATACAGAAAAGTTTAGAACAATAAACCATCTCTGTGTCGTTACAAAATTTCTTCTTACTCCCGAGACTGCTAGCCTAGCTGCTCATGAAGTAGTTCCTTTCTATTCCTCTATGCAAGGTTCTAGAAGAATTTCTGGGCTCCCCCTCCAATGGAAGTACAAAAGTCTTTTTATAGGTGTTAGGAGGGAGGAGTTTTACATGATTTTCCGATGTGGGACTAAAGAAAATACAAATCTTTCCTCTCAAAATATTTCTAAATATTAATTTTTTTTCTTTAATAAGCATCTGTTCGACCGCCATCAGAAACTCCCTGCGAACCCGCCTGCCGCGCGCCCACACCCGAGCGATGCCGCACCCGTGCCCGCGCTCGCACCCACGCCGCATCCGCGCCGCGTCCACCCCACGTCCACACTCACCCGCACGCCCACGCGCTCACGCGCGCCCAAGAACAGCGTGAACACTGCCTTTTTTATTCCAATTCCAAAAAGAAACTTTTGTTTCTTCACAATGACATCTATATCCTTTTTGGATTCTTTGCATAGTATCTTCATTTTCTATAATACCATATGTGTCTTTCTTTTATTTTAATTTTATTTTAAGTCTAATTTTCTTCAAACTTGAGTCTTTTTGATCTATGAATCGGACTCTTTGTATCGGCGAGTATCTTTCCTGTAAAACATAAAAAGAAGCATCAAATTCTTAATAAATAAAATAAATTAAATATAATTTTCTACTTTAAATGACTTAAATTAAGTGTTTATCAAATCTTCAATTTCATCTTGGAGTTGGATATACTCCTTCATATCGTGATCGTGATCTCAATGGTACAAGCAGTATTTATTAGGATTCTTTTGAGTAGGGGGTGTCCACAACCTCCTTGCCTTTAGGAGTTGTCTTCTGATCTCCATCAGCACCTTAGTCCTTGGAGCATTGAGTGGGGTGTAATTATTATACCTCCTCGATGGTGAGGCACACCGATCTCTTCTTTATGGGCTTCTAGATTGATGGTTTCGAGGAGAGATTCCATTCTTCGACTTTCGAGATGGAGACCTAGAGCACTGTCAAATTCTCTTCCATCTCGGAGAGTGCTCCTTATTCTGCTTTTCCTCATAATAGAACTAGTGGGAGCTTCATCTTCGATGAAGACCTCCTCCATGCGGGCATACTTCTCCGTCTGAATTAGCATATCAAGATAGTCCTCAGGATACATCTTTACTAGTGATCTCTTGAGGTCATTCTTCAGAAGTTCACTCATCATTTTGGACATCACGACTGATTGATCTAGGTCACGAACTTCTAGAGTGACCGCATTAAAACAGTCAACAAAAGTTAGGATCAACTCATCCTCCTTTTGCTTAATAATATAGAGATAGTCGGATCGTTTCTGCTGGCATCAGCTACTAACAAAATGGCTGACGAAAGACTGGCTCAACTACTTGAAGAAATGGATCAAGATCGGTTTCAAACTGAAATACCAATATTGGACCGCCTCCTTTAGAATTAAGGAGAAGGCTCAATAAAAGATAGCATCGGTGGCTCCATGGAGAAGCATCACCATCTTGAAGGTCTCAAGGTGATCGACAGAGTCGGCAGTCCCATCGTAGCTTTCCAATTGCGGAGCCTTGAAGTATCCAGAAAATGACTCTTGCATGATCCTCGAATTAAAAGGTGGGTCATTATTAACCCATCATAAGGCATCGAGGAAGTTTTACAGATCGCATCAATCCGTTGATCAATCTTTCGAAGTCATCGCTTGAGTGTGGGGTCTCTCGGGCAGTATAGGTCTCAGAGTGCTGAAGAGATCGCCGACCAAGTGTTTAATCATGCCCTGATCGGGAGCTCGGAGATTGCCGCCTTCTTGGTTCTAGAGTTCTAGGACGGCTTTGGCAGGTTTGTCTCCTCTCCAGACCTTGCAGAGGGGCTTGCGGTTGGCGATGGCGGCTGCAAAGCCAAATTCAGTGGTAGTGCTACCAAGAGAGGTGCAGGAATGGCCTAATTAGGTCACAGCGCTGCCTGTGGAGGTACAGGAACGGTCTGGATCGTCTAGACAGTGGCCGTCAGATTCTAGACCTACTGAAAGAGTAGGTTGAACTTATCTACCATAATCAATGCCGGTTGAGAAGGCGGGGGAGTTTCTGCCATTGGCGACTGTACCCGATTATTAGCATGGTTCTCCATCGGTCGAGAGGCGGTGGCATTGGTATGGTGGAATAAAACTCTCTTAGGTGGCATGGTTCATGGGTCTTTCCTCTAGTACCAATCTATTGGTACAAGATTTCACAAGGCATTGGGATATTAGAGCAGGTGGCAAGATTGGGTTTCTCAAGGGCATGACCTATAAAAAAGTTATGACTGAAGGTTGCTCCGATGGGGACTCTCCGACGCTTAAGTCAAAACTCTTATTCAACAGATGGAGAAGTGTGAGAGACAGAGTAACGGCGTACATTTTTTTAGGATCCCATTTGGGCCTCCGTTTATGGACAGAGGCGAGAGTTTTAGTTGATAAGTCAGTTGGCACGACCCCATCTGGCTAGGGCATAATTTGTTTACAGTGACAGAATTATCATTCAAGACTCTCAAGATATAGTGGTTGTTGTTGCCATATCCACCTTGTGACAGCTATCACCTGGCAAGCATTGAATTTTGAACTAGTGCGTCAACTGATGTCAGTGGATCGAGGGTTGTTTAGTCGCGATTAAGAGTCGGTCATTTTGTGCCATCCTCAGGTGAAAAATTTTTCAGTTGGGATCTACTCAGCAGTGGAAAGTTGGTCGGTCAGATGCAATTGATCAAAAATCGTTATCTGATCAGACTGAGTCAATCATTCAAGTGTGTTGATAACCCTTCAGTCTAACCATCGATGGTTCTGGGGGAGTGTTACTAAGTGTCAGTCGACGAGTCTTTATCTACTCAGACTGTGGGATACCGATAGGGAGGAAGTCGAGAACTAGTCGGTGATAGAACGATGAAGGCCACAATCGACGATGGGTCAATCGAGGCCCAGTAGATGGGCCTTCTTGGCTAGGACATCTTGGGCCTTGGACTTCTTCATATCATCGGTTTGTACGAAATTTTTTCCAATAGTAACCAATTCATCAGGTTCGCCCTTACAATAGTAGGTGTTTGAAGGGTAGCAATTGTGTTTTCCTGCACAGAAATAGATGAGTTCTTCAAAAAGTATGGCCACTAAGATGCTCTAAAACCATCCAACTAACCTGTGTTATTTTCCAAAGCAATAAACTCAGCAAACACTTAAGCTCTTAAGCCCCATTTGGCAAAGCTTTGGAAAAGCTAGAAAGCACTTTCTAACCCTCCCAAAGCTTTTTTAGATAGTATAATGGTGTTTAGTAAACATTTAGAAGCAGTTTTATTTTCACCAATCAGCTAAAAAGATCTACTTGGGAGGAGCTCTATTTTAGAGCTTCTTCCCCAAAGTACTTTTTATAAATGTCAGGATGTTTTAGCTCCAATAAGATTTTTATGGTGACCAAAATGCCCACAAACAAATATATACTTTATATAATATTATGTTATATCATATCACATCATGTATATTATGATACTATCAAAGATTTTTTGCATATATATCCTCCTCAATATTCAAATTTACGTGAATATTCTGTCAAAATTGATATTTATATGTATACCTTTATAAAATACTTGTTTTGCATGTGTATCTTTTTTTTTATTTTTTTATATATGTACCTATGCCATTTAATGCCGTTAAAAAATTAATGATTTAAAATTTAAATGACTAAAATATTCTAATGGATAGATGTGCAAAAAAAAATTTATAAGGATATATATATAAATAGCAATTTCATAAGGATATTCATATAAATTTGAATATTTAGAAGGATATACATGTAAAAAATTTTAATTTAATTTTTATCTATTTCATCTAGATAGATTCAGACCCTCTTGCTCTACAATGTAGTAATATATTACATAATATAACAACACGATGATGATATTATATAATATTTTATATATTAGGATACTATATTATATTTTATTTTTATGCAAGATGGGAATGATATATCTATTTTATAACAACATGATATACCTTATATACTTCACAAAGATATTTTTAATAAAAAATTTTAAAATAAAATATAATAAGATTATAAATTTTTATTATTACATAATGTCTAAATCCACAACTATGTTCACTCTATGTAAATGTACAAGCTATTCATCTAATATCAAGTTTAGATATTTTTTTTAGAAACATATTATTATATACTAGAGGAAATATAGATAGTTATGATCTGGTTATTTTTTAGATAAGATAATTTTGATCTATTATTCAATAAAAAGATTATTTTATTTATATAAATTAATAAATTAAATAAATTTATTATTTTAGTTATATATATTAATTTTTTTATTAGAATAAGAAAAAAATTAACAATCCAAGAGAGGTGTATTTAAGTTAAAGATTTATTGCATGTATACCCTTCTAAATATTTATATTTGCATGAATATCCTCATAAAATTACTATTTACATATATATCTTAATAAAAAAAATTTTATACATCTATCCATGAAGATATTTTAGTTATTTTAATTTTAAATCATTAATTTTTAACGGTATTAGATGATATGAATATATATGTAAAAAAAATATATTATGAGGATATACATACAGATATTAATTTTAAAAAAATATTTATATAAATTTAAATATTTGAAAGGATATACATGTAAAAAATCTTATTATCAATATGCTATACCCCCACATCATATCAAAATTTATTATACTATATTGTACAGTAAAAAATTATATTATATTTCATTATATTATAATAATATATTCCATTATATTATATTATATTAATACTATGTAATATTATTGTTAGTATTATTATTATATGATATTATTATGTTACATTATAATAATATTATGCTATGCAAAAACGTGCAATACTATATCATATTTTGTTATATTATTATCCTATTGTATACAAATTACATTAGTATATGATAATAATATTATATTATATTGCAAAAATATATCACAATATATTACATTACAAATAATATTATACTATAAATAATATTTTACTATGCAATACATATAATACTATATTGCATTACACTCTATTATAATATATTATGGTCCTGTTTGGCTAAGCTTTTAGAATACCATAAAATATTTTTTGATCCTCAAAAAGTACTTTAGAGTGATACAGTAATGTTTGATAAAAAATCAAAAAGCTGCTTTGACTTTGTCAGCAAGCTGAAAAGATCTATTTGGAGAAAGCTCTATTTTGAAGCTTTCTCCAAAAGTATTTTCTAGCTAATATTGAAAAACTGTTTTGATTTAGATAATTTTTTTTAATAATAAAAATATCCACTAACAAATTTGATCATAATTAATCATATTATATTATTATACTATAAATATAATATAATATAATAATAAATTAATATTATAATATATTATAAATATATAATACAATCTGTTATAGTATTATTATATTATAAAGTATAATTTGATATAATAATATTTATTAATAGTATACTATTATTACATTATAATAATATAATATAATTTGTTATATTATAATTTATTATTAAATTATATTATAATTCATTATATTATATTACATTATATATTATATCATAATTATAATAATATTATATTATAGTGTATATTATATTATATTACATATATGATCATAATATTATACAATAAAATAATACTTTAAAATGTAATAATATTTATGTTATAGATATATAATATAATCTATTATAATATTATAATATTGTAATATAATCTATTATATTATAATTTATTATTAGATTAGATTATAATCTAATATATTATATTATATTATATATTAATAATATTATACAATAAAATAATATTTTAAAATATAATAATATTTATGTTATAGACATATGATATAATCTATTATAATATTATAATAATATAATATAACATAATAATATTTTAATAATAATATAATATAATTATATTATAATAATATAATATATTATATTATATTTTATATTATATTATATTATTACATTATATTATATAGTATAATAATATTTTAATATATTATATTATATTATTTTTTACTGTATAATACTATGTAATGCTTTTATTATCATTTTATCATATCAAAAATATTTTTTTTTATTTTAGTTACCAAATATATGATAAAGTTCCAAAGCATTATATAAATATGGTTACCAATCAGCAAATAGATTTTTATAAAAATTTTATTTTTAAAAGCTCTACTTCTCAAAAACTCTATTTTCAAAAACTCTAAAAGTTCTACTGCTAATAGTAATCCTAAATAGAACCATAATATAATGTCATTTAGAGTCATTTTGTCATATGAAAAGCATTTTGTCATCTTCCACTACATTTTAAAAATATAATTACTAAATAACAAATAACCTTTTGATAAAGCTCTACTTCCAAATATCTATTTATCAAAAATTTTATTTTTAAAAATTTTCAAAATTCTACTCCCGATAGCAATCCTAAATAGGATTTTAGCCTGAAGTTAATCATACTTTTGCCTTCCCATCTAAACCATCCGAGCACACCTTGTGCTCATGCAAGAGGCTGGGGTGCTCACCTCCCTAAATCCACTCTCTTTTTACTCGAGGCTTCTAAAGTGTCCATCAGATGTCTCCAAATAAACCTCGACTCTTGAGCTTTGACAAGCTCTATCGAACATCTTCGAAGAGAAATTCTTTATGCACCACAGGCAGTGTAAAAAATCCGATATGAAGTGCACCATCTCATTCGATTGGTCCATATAGTTACAACTTTTCAAAGCACATTTAATACCTGCAGATCGACTTTTTCGTTTAAAAATTTTATATGATGAAAATACCTCCATCTTTTAAAAAAAATTATAATATTCTGTGACGTAATACAACCCAAAATGTCATAATATGACATAAAATATCATAATATGAGAGATATATTTATGTCCAACCACTTCCAATGTGCATTTAATATTTACAGATTGATTTTTTAGTTTAAAAATTTTGAATAACAAAAATATCCCTATTCTTTAAAAAAAATTATTACATCATGTACGTATTATGGAAGCAGGATGTCATAATATGGATATAGAATGTCATAATTTTTTTAAAAGATAGAAATATTTTTGCTATACATAATTTTTAAATAAAAAAATCAATCTACAAATATTAAATGAGCGTTGAAAAATAATGACTACATGGACCGATCGAATGAGATGGTATACTTCACATCGAATTTTCGACACCACCGGCGGTGCAAGAAGAATTTCACCATCTCCGAATAGCCTTCGAGTCTTAAGCCTTGAGAAGGTCGGGCCTTGTTAGGAGGCTGAACTGGGTTAAGATTACATTAGAAATTAGAACCTCTTGCACCCAACCCTCCTCCCCACAACCACCAAAAAAAAAAAAAAAAAAAAGAAGAAGAAGAAAGAAAGACGTTAGGCATTGTCAATTCAACATCTTGAGTAACGTAAGTGCTGTCTCCACATTAACTCGGAACAAGAATTCGAAAATATAAAGGAATAAACATATTCCTACCATCACCATTGAAGTTGTATGATTAACAAGATTTCCAGCCTATAAGAACACAGTCGTCACATGTTGATGACTCTCACAAGCTTACTTAGAAAAAATAAACTTGTTCTTTGCAGTCAGCAGATCCTCCGAGTTGCCATGCCGGAGTTATTATTGGGGTGACAGAGGTTCTCCCAACCATTTGGCACGGAAGCCGGTGCCTTTGCAATCAGGACAGCAAGCAGAACCCTAGATGAAAACAAAATCAAGTCTATTAATGTGATATTGGGCACAAAAATGTGAAGGTTCTCAAAGTCACTACACTTCATCACCTTCCCCGCACATATAACACAGGTGGTATTTCTTGAAGGCACTTCGCACAGCATGTTGTTGCCCAGGATGAAGAAACCTGTACCTCCACACCATTTGCATTCGATGTAGCCATTTGATTCGCAAGATGAACAAGCAATCGGTCGTGGTTGCTGCTCAGAGTAAATATATGAAAAGAATATCAGTGCTTCATTCCACCAAAAGTATATGGGGGCAGGGGGATTAAACAATTCTCAGCATTAATTTCATATAACAGTCTATACTACTGGCTAAATAATCTGACTGCATAGCGCTGAACTGCATGGAGTCAGATTTCAACTGTTCATAAAAGGAAAAATCCACAAGGTCTGACAATAAATATCAGATGGACCACAACAGATCATGTAGGAAAAAATGGTTCAAACTAAGGAAGGTAAAGAATCAAAGAAATCAAGGTAGTCACAACACAGATATATAATTGCATAAAGTGCCTATGCGCTACGTGCATATTTCTTAATAGAAAGATTGAAATTTTTTTATTTTTCAAGAAGTATGGAGTTTTAAAACTTGATGGATGCCCTTGGATCATCAGCTAAGGACACCGCCCTCATTGTTTTCTGTTATTGTGTCCGTTCGCAAGCAGATATAGTTCTCAATCAACTGTACTCCCTCAATCCTCTCTAATATTCCCATTTTCTTGAGACCAAAAAATTCATCTTCTACACCATCAATTTCCACCAATAAGCTGGAAGTCAAGCAGCGCAAGAGGCAGGCAGAATTAAGATCCATAAATAATATCTGAGCAGGATCTCAAACAAGCATCAAATATCCATGCTTCTCCTGGAACAACTCTCAGCCAATCACCTCATAATACAGGAATTAGTGTAATAAACAAGCAGATTGCGTTCAGCAGCTAGAATAAGAGAAATTATATAAGAACCTTACTCGTTCTGAGTGTCCAATTGAATTAAGATAGTTTATTGTCAAATATAAAGCAAACTCTTGATGCATGAGTCCATCTGACTAACAAAGCGTTCAACTGTCTACAGGTATTGAAAATATACAATTTTACAAAACACACTCATCTTGGCTTCACTCTTTCCCTTCCCTCTTTACTTAAAAGAGAAAAGTAGAGAAGTAAAACTAGGAGTGCATGTATCGTCTGACAGAACTTAAAATATCTTAATCTTTGATATTAGTCATCCATGTTGGTCCTCACATGCATCACATGTGACCAATGCTAGTGCTACAATAAAGGGAGCAATCTTAATCAAATGTACTGTAAAACTTATACTGCAATTGGAGGTAAAGAACTTAATAAGGTAAACCATGTGGTCATACTGATGCTTCCTGCTAAGCAGATCTTACAAAAGAATCAACCAAACTAAGCAGAAATTCAAAAATGTTACATTCATTCAGGTTACCAATACTGGAGGACAAAAAATAATAAAATTTAAAAGGGAAACAGTCCTGTTAAATATCATGGCTCATATGAGTGCTTTCCTCATCCATGGTGCTTAACTAATCCCTTCAGCTAGAGGCACCCTCTTATCCTAGTATCACAACACGCATGGCAAAGGAGCACCCACTGAATCCCCTACACTCCCTCTACAGTTAATCCCTTTAGCCAGACGCACCCTCTTATGCTAGTATCATAATTCCCATTGCAAAAAGAGAACACACTCAATCTCCCACACTCTCTCTACAGTCCCCCCTCGCTGGACGTGCATCGCCTTTTCATTCTCCCCTGAAGCCTCATATAAATGTCTCCCTTGTTTCTTTTTTTTTTTTTTTTTTAATATCCTTCACATCGCTAAACATTAAACACAATGCCCTATCTTGGACTGCATTTATAACCCACAAGGAGGAAATTAATTTGACTTTGGAGAGGAAGTTCCCTTTCTGGAGCATCTTTCCTTCAAAGCCACTTCATAAGTTAAATTTATTATTATGCATTTTCAGGTAAATGAAACTTAGACGAGATTGCTAATGAGAATTAGGAAGTTCACCTACATCCTAAACCACACAAACCTGCATTGCAACTGGCACATAAGCCTATAACGAATTGCAAGGTGTAAGATTTTGTAGATTGATCAAATATCAACTACTAAAACAATGATACTAGTCTCTCCCATCAAAGAGCAATATCAACTATAATAAAGGAAAATCGACGGAAAGAAAAGTGTGATAACTATCAATGAAAGATGATAACAATATCTTCATGAGAAATATGACCAATGTACTAGCTCAAGCTCTCAATCCATTTTATTTCCAAATGCTGACCATTCTTACTATCAAAAAGCAGATGTCAGCTGAAAATACCACAAAAGTCCATTCCCTTTGAAGTACTGACAATCAAACATCAGCAAGTTTAATTTACTTGTTTCAGTAATCATTGCCAAACTAATTGCAGAAGGGAAGAAAAACATGGGACTAACTTTTATTTATTGTGCATAACCTTCAAGTGATGACCTAGTATATAATACAACAAGTTCATGTTTATCTATGATCTGGTTAATTTTGCTTTAATATAGAACTAATGCTTAATGCAAATCTGACTCTATATAATACATGTGTGGCTTACACATATGCAAGCCCCACTAGACATTCATTTAGCTTTTCATGGTGTTAAAGAGGAAACAATTGAGCCTTGGAAGCTTTCACACCACATGAATGCATCTGGTCATTCATTACGCTATTAAGTACAGCTTTTATCATCATCATCATCAATCAAATTTTATTCTACTTCAAATATATCATTTCAAATTATTGAGTACTTCCATCAAATATATTTTATCCTAATAAGCCCCTGCGAACCCATATTGATTGAGAAATCATAATTCATGATCCCATTATTTGACGAAAATAAATAGCTTTCGATTAATTGGCATTCTCCTATATGCAATTAACTGACCTGAATGCTTTATACTTCTTAAACAGCCAATAGGGGATATGGTGCTCAAATATAAATTGAATGCTTATAACATCACAATTACAATGCTTAAAGCTGTTTAACCTCCCAATGACAATATGGTGCTTTGAGGCCCCTATAAGACTTTGTTAAGCAAAATGATTGTTCCTATATAGCTGTTTCTAAACTAGTGGGGTCCAGATTGGACAAAATGACACCGATGATGAATGCACGACACTATCAAGATAGTTTATTGCATAACTGAATTGAAAGGAGGAGAAAAACAGCCTAGGGGGGCTATACTGACCATTACTTTCTGTCTCTTTTGGCCTGTGGGATTTCCTTTTTTTTTCTCTATCTCTTTCTTAAATATCCTCGGTGTTAATGAGTTTTAACTTAAGTGAAAAGTTGAAATTTGATATTAGATGATAGGATGCTCTGTAATTTATTTAATTTGGTCCTTCTTCAAGATCAGCAAGCCAATAATCCACAGCAGCAGTGGTGTAGCTGGATGTACCCATCCACCTCTTCTATAACCAAAAAAAAAAAAAAAAAAAAGAAGGGACCAACCCTTCTATGATTCACGGATCAATAGGAAGGACCAGCTGCCTTTACACATTAGGAGAAAATGGAGGAAAAGAAGAAGGAGAGAAGGAAGAAAAGGAAAGGAAATAGAAAGAAAAGGATACAAAGAAGATGGAGGAAAAATAATGAAAGAACATAAGGCAAAGGAAAAAAAGAACCATCAGCGTCCTATCCAGTGCCCCCTCTATTCTCTTCCCTATATCCGTATTTCTTTTACCATTTTTGAACAACAGTGGAAAAGATAAAATTTTGGTCATCTTCCTTCTCATTTTCTTGAAGTTTTCTTTATCTTGATCTTGGGAGCTTATTGATTGTGAGCTCCATATCTGGCCTTCTTTCCTAACCCTTATCCAAAACACTTTCAGTTTTTAACAAGTTTTTATCCATGTATGAGCACAAATTCAAAACTAAACATATTTTTAGTTGCATCACTTGACAGCAAATCACATAAGCATGCAGTCAAATATCCACATACCCATTTCACCAGCAGCGATTGTAGCTAGTAACGCAACTAGCTAGAGATAGCAGAACTGCATAGAATCCAAAACTAGCATGGAGTGCAGATAGTGATTCAAAATGATTTGTTGAAAATCATAACTCTGTCTAATGATGCTGAATATGTCAAAATTAATTACCATAAAACAACACGGATAAAAAGAGCCTATAGAACTATATAGCTATCTGATTTTTGGTTCCAGTTTGGTTTCCCTAGTTGATAAAAGTCATTTTTCCAAATCATTTGGGTCGTTTAGTATCAAATTTCATTTTAGATTGCAAAATTTCCACCAAGAAATTGATTTGTAGATATCAACATTGGATATAAATAATACATTGACATTTCAAGGGAAGCTTAAGGTAGAATCCATTTAAGAATTAATCGATGAACCTCCACGTAAACTTCTTAACCCTATCATATTGCTATACTCGACTGGATTATACCACAAATTTGTTTCTTTCTGAAAATTTTAAGTCCAATAGGATTTATCAAATGAGGTACCCTAGATCTTTCAATCAAGATAGAGAACATTAAAAACCACATCAAACACATAAAATCTCTCCTTTTTTCCAATAAACGCGATCCAAACAAGAACCTTAGAACCAGGAACGAGATATAAAGAGAGGGGATGATACCTGAGAGATGAGCCACGCCCGCTCCATCCGCTTGGCGAAGCTGGCGGAGCTCTCGAAGGAATCGACCGTGGACGCCCTGACGACGGGCTCGGGCGCCTTCCAGAAGATTCTGGAAGGGGCGGCGCGGTCTCCTCTTCGTCCTCGCCCTCTGAGAGGAAGAGACGGGAGAAGGGATTTGGGAGAGGAACAGCAGGAAATCGCCATTGGGGTTGCCGCTCTCCGGCTTCGCTCTCTTCTTTTCTTATTCGCCTTCCACCAGTTGACGGACTCGGATGCCGCTGTCCCGCGAAGGATCGTATCGCATTGTGGTTCTAGCGGCGGAGGAGAGAAAATATGGTGTTCGATTAGCCAAAAGGGTGGGAACAGTATAGTGACCGTCCAACGGACGGACCAGGATTAAGAGGTCCGTGCACCATGCGCAGAAGAACTTGGTAATAATGTAATATTTACATTATATAAGGGTTTATACGTAACATTGCATGCATTATTTTTGAACCGGTCCTTTGAGCTAGCCCTAGCAATGCTAATGCCGGGACTAGTTCTTTCGGTAACATTGAGAGAATTACGATTAACGACTTACCAATACTTGTGTTGTATATCGTGAGCATGAGTTAGAGAATTTGGAGTTTTGAGAATGGTCACAAGCTCATGGTGCAGCAAAGAACTCAGGTCAACTAGACCAAAGAATTGAAATCTCAAATAAAATAAAATAAAATAAAATAAAATAAAATAAAATAATAAAGTTCAAAAGAAATGGAGCATTTTATATCAAAATATCACTTTTGACTCCTTCTATTCAGAACTTTTTTGTATACTTTTCTCCTTGAGAGGCCATTTGAAAAGTTTTATTGGTACTTTGATATCATATTCTAGAAATTATGCTTCCTAAATTTTATTTGGATGAGTTTAAAAAAGATAAAATTGAGCACTACTTGAATCCCCTATAATTAGATGACTTTTACATCCAAAAGATTATATTTGTAAAACATCATTGAAAATAGAAATCATGTAAATAAAATTTTAAAAATATCATTGTGATGTCGCAAGGCTCCAGAAGATAGATGATAAGGTCGGTTGAGTACTTCTAAATGCAGTTTGGTGAAGTGCATAAAAAATTCTGTAAAAGAAGTCCTGGATCTGATGGAATACTTTCTGATGATTAAATCAGTCGGGATCTTGAAAATCAATAGTAGAAATAGAAATGCTGAAAAGCAAGAAAGAAGACTTTGGAAGAATTGAGTGAAGACTATTATTTCTTTCAATGAAGAGAGCTGAAAGGATTCAGCAAAATCTTAGCACTGAGAGTTCTGACTTACCTCATCATAAATACCAATGCCAATATACCATATATATATATATATATATATATAATATATATTGACATAAAGAGACACATTAGAGTGAGCCGATATGTCATCGAGGACTAGAAGATAGTGTATTGAGTATGATTCTACTTCTAGTTTTAGAAAAATAAGCTGCCTGCTTAGAAACTAAATTAAAATAAACTGCTTACTTCTTGACAGCATTATACATGCTGATAGATCTTATTGTTCCGTAGCTTAGCTCCTCGCTAACGGATCACTTCTTCCTTTTTAGAAAGAGCTAATCAGAACTGTGTGATCAAAGTTTCGAGCTAACATCCGGGCATTCTTTTATCAAATTTGGGACAGTCCATTTACGAGATTACTAGGGAGGAAATAACTAAATGTTCCATAATAACATGATTTGATTCTTAAACTTGCTTCATCACATGGGTGTAGATTCTCTGCAGTACTTAAAAAATACCATAAAATATTATGCATGGTTGGACATCATCTATTTTAAGATGGACGACCGCATGCGCACACGTTAGAAAAAATTAAAAAGAAAGAAATGTATAAACCCAAAAATATTTGGATATTTTGAATAGCTGTCAATTTTATGATGTATGACACCTAATCATGTATGATATTTTTTAAATGCCATAGAGAATCTCATTCCCCACCACATAGGATGGATGTGAAACGTTTTTGATTGAATTATCACTCAATAAATTGATTGATAGTTTGTGATTATTAACATCAAAGCAAACTTTCCACATGTAAGCTAGCTAATCAAGCAATGACTTCGCTGATAAGAAAACCTACGAGAAATAACTCGAACCATCTCCAATAATTGGAGGGGTCCTGTTCAATCACCCATCATCAGGTATCATGCAACAATGAACGATTGGAAATACGTATACCAAGATTTTGTACGACCACCAATAATTGCAAAATACATTAATGTCTGGTGACCTAAACTAGACCACTCCAGTTTAAACATAAACATCAGAAGATCTGAACTCAACCAGAAAAACTATTAGAATGCTAGTTTGGCCCTATTAACAAAAAAATGAGCCATGTTTATAGGGGAAAACCAAGAACTGCTACTTAATATGAGCACGTTTGCAGCTAATTTAGTGCTTGGTCATTTTTATTGAAAAACTAATAAATGATGTGTCACATTTTTCAAACGTTTGTTTGCAAATGCAATACTCTTTAAAACACATCAAAGAAGAGAAGGAAGAAACACACACGCACACACACATTGTTGTTGCGATTTGAGATTTTGAGCAATTCTATGCTACTCATGATAAGGATATAAGATTCCCATCTATATTTTAGCTAGTTCAAAAAGATGAAAATTAGATCCTTTGAACCTTCTTCATTAAAGAGATAAACAATTGGGTAATAAGATGTTTGATCACCAATAGGTAACATTATCTCCAGCATAAGATTATTTTTTATTTGAATGAATCGTTTTTATCTCCATTTCATGATTATATTTCATTATACTACCTTTGACATTATAATAATTATTTTTTGTTATCCTACCTAAAAACTTATTTTTGGTTAAAAGGACAAAATTGCCCTCCTCCTTATATTTAGTACTTGCAAAAAAGTTTTTTTCTCTTTGTTTTAGCTGGAACAAAAATGAGGATAACCCTAATTCATGGTCCTTGTTTTGATGGAAATGTTAGAGATCAATAGATCCACCCCAGTGCTTACGAAAAAAAAAAAGTCCCATCCCATTTTTTGATCTATTTGGTATTTATTCTAGAGATAAAGATGGGACAAATGTCTCATCCCTTGTCTTAGGCCTGACGGAAGGTGGCATCCCAACCGAGCATGGTTACAATAATAATTTCCATATGTTATAATGGCCACATTCAAGCACTTGCTCCATCTGGCCACTTGGGCAAGAGGTCAAGGGCTTGATTTTGGATGGGCTTAACCATCAAAAATGGGATGAGTACAAAATAAAAGGAACGGAGATAATAGCCCCTCCTAATAAAAAAAAAAAGAAAAAGATTACAACAACTATTATAATAGTTTCAGACTTTTTATTTTGATTTATATATAAAACTTAAATAATAATAATAATAATAATAATAATAATAATAATAATAATAATAATAATGTAATGATGATGATGATGAGGTGGAGGAGGAGAATAGTAGGACCAAGGATAATACACTGTCACAACAAAAAAAAAAAAAAAAAAAATTGCTATTTCCATTTGTACTTTTTTCTAATAAAATATTTTTTCTTCTGAAATTTATTTTTTTACATTATATCTTTGCTTAAAATAGATTGTAATATTTAAAGCATTTTCAGTCAATAAATAGTAAATGAGAAAAATAATATTTTTAATTACGTATTGTAGCTCAATATTTTTTATTATAATAATTTTATAACAATCATTGTCTTAGCTTAAATGGTAAGTAAATAAGAGATCCTATAATAGTTGAGGGTCCAGTGCAATGGAGTACGATATCATTGAAATCTTGTCGCTGAGTTTGGGATTTGGACTATATGATTCCCATTGGTTCCCCAGCAATTAACTTGTACAAACAACCCCAGCCACGATAATTTAGGCACTGATCCTATCTTGTCTCATAACTGCAGTTTGTGATGATGATTAGTTGTTCTATCATATCAGAGAATTTTCTTTTTTTTAGTTCTGTTGTTTGCTAGATATGCAGATCTAGTCATCAAATGGCTAGATGTGTAAGATAACATTTAATTATTTAAATATCTTTCTGATTTTTGGTTGGAATGGTTCGATCATTAAAGCATTTGTCCTAACACGTTTAGTAGTCTTTAGTACCATATTTGATAAATTGATGCGAGTAGAGTTGCATTTAATATTTTTCTAACTAGGGGTTATTAGTTGAATACGTGGACTTTTAGGATGCCCATGTGTGGAAACTTGACTTTTGCTTTTAATTATTTTGCATAGTTTCAAAATTATTTTGATATCTATTTTTATGTTTAAATTAATTTTGATCACAATATTTATTAAGCTAGCTTTTGGAAAGGCCTGGATGATCACATTAGCCATTAAAAGGAAATAATAATAGCATGGACTTTGTTATGGTGTATTTTTTTTTTTCCATACCATTTCATATATCTAGTCTCTGTTTAAAATTGAATAGCTTGAGGTGAATGACCGGATAACTAGTAGTATATATTACTATATTTTATTTATTACAATTAAATTCAAAATCTCATATTTTCAAATTTATCTCTCTTACTTTTTATCTTTTCTACCTCTCTTATTGACAACTCTGCCTTCTATCTCCACCCCCACCTAGCCAGGACCCCTTCTTTCACCCCACTATTGTTTATGACTCTCTCGTCTCTATTGTACTGACTTTCATATTCTCATACATGACAATGCTTTGTTGCTCTTCTATCCCTCTATTCTTATTCGTGCCTCCTCCATCATGATGGTGCATTTCTCAAGCTCATCATCTTTTGTTAGTAGATAACACATTTAGCAGCAGAGATGGTGCTGAATATGTAGTTCCACACCATAGGTTTTCATCCGCTCTTGAGATGGACCTAATTAAAATACAAATTTCGAAAATCCTAGCTTGGGATCAATAACTATTGAAGGCTTTGGAGTTTTGCCGCTATTCGATTTCTATCGCAGTATTAGTCGTGTAAGACTCATCTTTAAGAATCAGTTTATTCATCATCAAAAAATTGAGCGTGAAGGAGAGATCAAGAGATTCCTTAAGATTCTATTGGCGAGGATCCGGCTAAAATTGAAAATAAAATATAAAAATATAAAACTAGTTGTCAACCTTAACCTATTATTATCCATAATACTCCCATCAATTGACGATGTAGATCAATTCTTTCGTGCTATAGAAAATAATAAAAAAAATAAAAAAATACGTAATAACAATCTCCGTCACCATATAATGCCTAATAACCTCCCTAGATACTTATTGCACCCTTTATGTGCCAACAACTAGCCATTAGAGTTGTTATTTGATCAATTTCTAAATAAAGCCCATGGTCCACACTTTCAATGCTACAGATTAAAAAGCTCTCTCTTCCTGCATAGCCATCTCCCACTCTCATCTTTTCTGCTATGTTTTGACTATTCTTGACTCGTCTACTTTTCCACTAGTTCTATTACCATATTTTTTTTTTCTTATTTTTATAAATTTACAAAAATTAATTTTGGGTAATTGAAACAGTCTATCAGGCCAAATCTTCCAGATGCTCTTGCAGTGCCGAGGATCAGTTGTATCTTAGTAGCAATATTAAAGCTATCGATCTTAGAGTAGTAATAACCTCTTGGAATAATATCTAGCATGTCTTCAATACAGGTTTTCTAGGTTTCTAATTCTTTTCTTATACATTATTTTTTCAGATTTATTTTCTCATATAAATTCTTGACGTTTTATCCTATAAATATTTATTTCGAACAATTTCAAGATGAGGGGGGCAAAAAAAAAATCTAAGCACAGGTGAAAGTACCAAGCGGTGATGGGATCACCCAACTCACACAAAATCCCTCAAGTCCCAACCCTTCCTCACAAAAACCATACACCAAGACGCTCTTCTCTACCCTCTTCCATGTTCTTACGCACGAACCCAGCGGAGAGGGAGGGAAAGGAGGGGGAAAAAGCCCCGAAAATACGAGCTCCCGTGACTACCCACCTCCCAGTCCCACCTCTCTCTTTCATAAACCCTTCGCTCTTCGGTTATTTCCGATCACTCTGTAAACCTTTTCTTCCCATCCCACCCCTATTTTTCTCTATATATATTTATTAAACTTCAAACCCTTAAGAGAGAAAACTATGGAGAGGCCGGCTAACACCAGACCCGCCACCGCTGCGGCGGGGCCGCCCACCACCTACGTTCAGGCCGATGCCAACACCTTCCGCGACCTGGTCCAGCGCCTCACCGGCGCCACCGCCGCCGGAGACCTCCCCGCAACCTCCCCGGCGCGGACTTCGCCGACCGCCGTCGCTCCCCGACGGCAGCCCTTCAAGCTGCAGGAGCGCCGCGGCCCGAGCATCCGCAAGCTCGAGATCCAGCTCGGCCTCACCTCTGTTCGCTCTCCCCGTTCCCCCCCGCCCCAGCTCCACCATCACCACATCCACCATCCCTCCTCCGCCTCCTCCTCTCCCGCCGCTGGCTCCTTGAAGTCTCCAGTCCCGAGTCCTGTAACCCCCCTGGGGTCGGACCCGCTGTTCTCGCCCGCGTCGGAAGAGGAGCGGGCGATCGCGGAGAAGGGGTTTTATCTCCACCCCTCGCCGCGGGACGGCGGCCGGGGATCGGACCCGCCGGAGCTCCTCCCGCTCTTCCCGTTATGCTCGTCGAGGCAGCAGCAGCGGAGCACCCAGGCAGACGAGGAGTAACAGAAAATAATTGCTTCACGAGGGGTATGTTGGGAATTTCGGAGCTATATTATATATATATATATATATATTTGTCTTCTTTTGGGAATTTTGTAAGTGGAGATGGCTTAAGAAAGCTTAGAGTCGTGGTTTTGGGATTACTGGATTTGAAATTTTGTTCCCATGGGATAGATTTTATCGCCGGAAATCTAGGTGCAGTTCGAATCAAAACTTCTTCTCATCTCCATGTAGCTCTTGTTCCGGTTACTTAATTATATTAAAAATGGATGAAGGAAATATGCGAGGATGGAGGTTTGTACTCCAAGTGGAGTTTAGCGAAACACAAAATCAAAGGGTTCTTTTTTTTTTTTTTTTTGCTTCTCATAATGTATTGAGATGAAAGGTGACATATTTGTTATGTGCTTGACTGTTGTTTCCCAATAATGTCTAAAGATGTTACATGTAAGGTATTTGATAAGAGAGATTGGTATCGGAGAGCAAAGGCTCTACTTGTTCCAGCTGGATCTCAAAAGGCTATCATATGTTAATGGTAAATCCTGTCGAGATGCAGCGTTTCTGAACTTTTCAGGCGTCATGACTTAAAATAAAGATAAGATGATGTTAATTAACAAATAATTGATGTTAATTTACATATTTTTTAAATACTTTGGAATTTTTGACATTGGCTGGCTAAATTTATTGTAGTCCCCAAGAATCTAGAGCCCATCACGTCTTTGTTTTATCCTCTATATTTTATAGTAGACTTGTCTATGCATCATCATTCGATTCCTTTCTTTAAAACAACAAACAAAAATATTTAGTCAATGGATATCACGGAGTGTACGGGCTAGGTCCAAAATATATATATATATAAATTCTAATAGATGCATAGGTAATTGAAGCACAAATACATATTTTTCTACTCATCCAAATTATTCCACATGATGTGATGTTACTTTGCAGTGAGAAATCTGAGTAAAATGTGATAACTCTCCATCCATATGGAAGTTAGCTAAAATTCCATCCCACCGGTCGCCTCTACGGTGGCGTTTCAGTGACTTCGCTGCGCTCGGTGAAAGCCGTTGGTCTATTTCGATTAATTAATTCGATCAGTAGGTATGTTGTGAGCGAGCCCTGCCGCATCCAAGCGTGGTCCCAGCTCTGGGTCGGAGACCCGAGCCGGATCAGCTCCAGGCCGTCCATTCTCTCAACGAATGGTCCAGATCTCCCGCCCTGTTGTCCGCGTCCCTCACGTGAATGACGTGGTGCCCGTGGTCTCGTCCTCCGCTGAACTTTGGCTGAGTGCACGATTCGCATTGCTCTGAGCTCTAAAACACTGCAAATAAGCAAGTAAATTGAGGACCTCGAAGGTGGTAGATACTCTAAGGACCGCCGAGTGACGCGACTCGGATGAAGACAGGGCTTATGCCAGTTTAAGTGTGGAAGGGGACTCTATACTTATCTCATAGTCATAAAATGGCACAGAAGCAGAGCACTTAGGGGTGGTCATTCTTTGCGAGCAGATATTTGAAGGCTCATGCGTATCTATAAAAAAATTAATAATAATGTTGATTGGATTGCTATTTAAGTGGTCAATCATGATAGCACTATATTTGGAGGCTTCTTCTGCTATATCCGGATACTTCCGAGATATTATAGTGATTGATTTGAGTGGTTGTACATAATTTAAGGTTTTGTATAACCATCATTACAAGTATTAAAAAAAAAAAAAAAAATCCAATCCAAGATTATATGGCACCAGCTTCGTGTGGGTACAAATAAGGCCAGACGTAGCTATGGCCGCAAATGACTTATGCCATGTTCTTTGGCTAGACTTAGTTAATTACAAATCGATCAGATATTATGACAGGTCCATTCTAAAGAAGACGAGGAATGCATCACCTAGACCTTTAGACCTTTGCCGGACCATGAGAAGAATTAGTTTTGTTGTGGACCCCACTCACCAACCGACCGACCAATCTATGCAATTACAATGAAATATTCTTATCATGTGATGGTCTCGTTGCTGCATATATCTCTCCTCGTCAAAGAAAAGTTAGAGTTAAGTCTAGGAAAGAAAAGGAGAAAGTTACAAGCAATGGTCTCCATGCATAATTAATTCAGCAACAAGAATTAATGCCTGCACCCTGGGCCACAAAAATAATGACACCAACATGACGGACTTGGGATTAAGAGGTTGCTAATTCTTAACATAGATTGCCTACAATAATCGAATACTAGTACTTCACGTGAACTCTTGAACAGACTCAAACAACTGAATCCAATATCAGATTGAACTCCTGAAGTTTCGATGCTTAAGAACGTTCATACATCATGTTCCAACCACTGACTTCCCATGGTCATTATTGTTCTCCTTCCTCTTGCTTTTTTCCTTTGCCACCAAATATGATACCCTTGATTTTTGAACTTTTCCCTGAGCTGTAAACAATTGTCTTTTAAGGTCGAGATCCAGATCGAGAGAGAGAGAGAGAGAGACTCATTTTCAATTAATTAAGATATATTTAAGATTTCAGACTTTGCCAGATTTTCGTTTTAATTTTTTGCATAATAGCAATATAACAAGCACAAGGACTAAAATAAGTCCAGATAATAATTACATTAGCTAATTAAATAACTGATATTGAAAAGATTGGAATTCATAACCCTAATGCACTGTTGGCAAATCAATTGATCTTAAAAATTTAAGCCTGAGGAAAGGATCACTGATTCTATGTTATTTCTCGTCTATTTTTATCCTCAGTCACATTGGTCAATGGTTCTATTTTACTCCCTTTTTGGACCTCAGACAAAGTTTTTTGATGAAAACGCGCCTCGACATATTTTTTTTTTTTTTTTTTTGACCCTCCACAAGGAAAGACACGGAAGCTACCCACTGACCGATAGTAATGAGAATAGAAAGAGGCTACGATGACGTTGTGTATGAACGAAGGGAATAATTAGGCAAAAACATATCCTTATCTGATCTCTTTGGATGTCTTTGGACACTTCTACAAAATTTAAGGAATGGTGGTTTGATGTGGGCCATGTTCCAGGTTAGCTCGAACATGAATGGAGGGCCAATGATTTATCAAAACTTTAAAAGAGGTCACCCCCATTTTAAGTTTCTCTGGCAATAGGACGTTAGCATAAATGAGACCAATTTGGATCGTGTGATCCAAAAGGGTCTTAATCGCGTTTATATGTGATCTAAACTTGCCCCACACGCCTGGGTCTAAATGATTTCTTGTATTTTTCGGTGCATGATTGGATCAAAATGGTGTCCACACCATGTACTACATTTCCAATGGAAATTATTAAGTAAAAGGAGAACAGACTTGTTTTTGCTGTGCTAGGACAATGGGAACGGGTGGATTACATGCCTTGAACCTTTCAATATTTAGTAGAGAAGGACAAAAGAGGACATCCCCATGAAGCAAACTTAATTCTAGAAGAAAATCCTACAAAATTTTAGGTGCCTACCCTAGGAGAAATTAATTTTTAGGTCACTAGATCCAACGTAGAGTTAGGATGAAATGAATCTACCACTTTCATTCAAAAAAGAGATGAATATACCACTAATTTCATTTTAGAGTGAAATGAATCTATGCAGAATGATTTTTCTTCCGCCCTATACTTCTCTGTCGGATTGTACCAAAATTGATGGATTTATTCTAGAGATAGAGAGGAAGAGAGAGGTGAAATGGTCAGGAAACAAGCAGGGCAAAAACAAAAGCTAGTCAGTTCAACATGGGTTCCAAATCATTTTTAGCTTGACATTTTTGGCTTTTGTTATTATTAGTTTCAACTTGATTCATAAGATGTTGAAACTATACTTGAGGTGATGTCATGGTGCTCATGATAATCCAACATCTTGCGATGTTAAACTATGGATGTAAATTATCATCCAGTTTTAGTTGAAAAAAAAAAAAAAGAATTTAAGATTATAAATTTAGTGAGATACAATGTACTATTACATCTAGTTATTTTGTAGTAGTCCTGTTCTCTCAGAAATAGTGAAAGTTCTAAAATGTGCATTGCATTAGACTGAGGCAAGTATGAGATAAAGTAAATCAATTATACCTCAACTCGAGCTAGAAATTGCTTAAAGCCAGATCGAAAGACTCATATAGAATCACGAGCCAAATTTAAACTCCAATCAATTTAGTTTCGCATATTTACACCGAAACAGGTGGTCAAATGAGAAACAGATATGGAACCATTGCTGCCCATGTATGCCACTTCTTCTTGTTATTACAAGCATTTGGTACGTTGCATACAGATGGCAGACTAAAAGCATTGAGTAGTGGAATTGGTTACCACAAAACCAGAGGAAAATGGGCCTCACCTTTTGAAAATATTTTTCATCATGGATTGGAAGGGTTGGATTTTTAGAGAAATGATTGCCAATGTGGGGACTTCAAGGATCACCCAAGGCATGGAGATGATCTCATGTCATCTTTCTCCAAAGGCCGATCAGGTCGAGAGCCATGCACTTGGGCAAACAAAATTGCTTTCTTTGAGAGGTAGTCTAGTTTAATAAGGGACTTGGTGGATCCCAGCCTTGACCAGGGCAGCTCATCTTTCAACATGTCTCTAACTTGTTCAGACACAATATTGGCTTTGTATTCTTTAGTCATTGAATGCATCATGGTCACTATCTATCAAAGATTTGCATTCTCAAACATCATGATCAGAGTGGAAAAGGTGGCATAAATTGAAAGATGTGAAATAAAATCATTTGATTTTTTTGGTCTAATTTTGGATTTATAAACATATTTTGAGCAAGAACACTAGATCCATCAATCATTATGGGTATACATCTATATGTGCCCCATCTACCTCCCATCAATGAACAAATGACTGTTTTGAACAAAGAGAGAAACCTCTACTGCATGGACTTTTATGGTCGTTTGCATTGCAGTATGTTGACTGCCATGGCCCCATCAATCGGCTGTAACCAATGAATGAGTTTGATTTCCACAAACAGCATGACTTTTCTTGTTCTGAGAATAAAGTAGTATGATTGTTCTTTCTCCAGTAGATGCGACTTTGGATTTCAACAATATAAACTAAATGGTGATGGATCTCAAGCAGTGCAATGTTAAGTGGAAAGAATTTACTGATTCACGTCATGATAATGTCATGATGATATCAGCAAGATATAAAATTACATCAAGATGATATCATTATTACTTTTTCTTTTTACATGATGAAACAAATTATTGTTTAAATATTTAAAAACCATGATATTTTTGAAAAGCTTGAGAAATAGCGAGACAAAGAAAAAGATAGAGAAAGAGTATTTCAGATTGTGCTCTATTGAGTTACTGGATACTAACCGAACGGTAGCTTGAGCCAGTATTAACTTTGGAATGAACTAGCCAGCTTAAGTTGTAATTTCTCTATAGAATTAGCTTAGTAGTTTTGTGAGTTTTTATTCATTTTTCTTTTTGGTTGTGCTAGTTATTTGGTATGTACAAATGCATGTGACATGCTGATAATAATTATATAAAGAGAACATTAGATGCTAATAATATATTTAATTTGATTGATATAGTGCTATTCAGTTTTAGTCTTCTCTGGAACTGTAGACCATCTCTTCTCTTAGGACATCGTGGTTTTAGGATACTTTGTTTTGCTTTGTTTTTTTTCTAAAGACAATACTTGGCTAGAGCGTTGCAACTTTTTTTCTAATAAGTTGGTTTGTCCTTGACATCTTGCGAGAATCTTTCTCCTAATTAAAAAAAAATATTCAAAATGAATCTCAACTTTTTTATTTTTCTTTTATTATTTCATTTTATATAAATAAATGCTAATATCTAAATTAAACCAGTTTCCATTATAAGATCTTATTATGCTTACTAGGTAAAAATGTTGTGATATATAAGAGGCCGAGTATGAAAATTATTGAGGTAAACCGGCCGACTCCGACTTTGGTCTCCATGACTCCGACTATGCATCGGTCAAACAGACAGTTCCGATTCCTCATTGATCGATCGAACTAATTGCGTCGATCTATATTGGCTGGCCGATTAAGATCGGTCGACCGACTAATATTTGACTATCGATTATCGACCAACGATAGACGACTTGACCGTTGGTATAACGGAACTAATAGCCGACGGTTGCTCACAGATTCTACCGATATATGGCCGGCTAGTCAACTCAGACATACCATAACCGTCACTAACGGTTACCAGCTGTATATCACGATGCAATCAGTGAAAATTAATGATTCACTATGTGATTATGGCCCGATGATTTAGCGCCATAAAACACGAGACCATGTCCGATGGTTACGAGAACCTCATCTATAAAAAGGGATAAGAAAAACAGGGCTGGTAAGTCAATTTTGGGCCAAAACTCTACTACTTCTTACATTCAACTCCCGTTCACTAGCTTTCCTCTTTGACTTAGGCATCGGAGGGTCCTCATCGAACACAAATTCGATCTGTGTGGACGCTGTCTTACAGGTGTTCGTTCCCGACGACAGGCGATGGAGAGTTGGCCCCAACAGATTGGTGCGCTAGATAGGGGTCGAGATCGTATTCACTATGACGAAAATCAGGGCCCAGCATTTTACTACAACTGGATCGGCGAGATACTTTTTCTGTCGGGAAGAGGTTCCTCCCCCTCCTCCAGTAGCAAAGTCTAGTTCCTCACGTCCTGTGATCACCATGGATGTCCAGATCGCTGCACTTGTGTAGCAGATGAATGTCCTCACGGAGACAGTCAAAAGCCTCCAACAGCAACAAATCCAGCAGCAACAGTCAAAAGCTATGATTCGATGAGGCTACCTCAAAAAATATCAGAGAGATCTGTCGACTCAAACTCCTGCTGATCGACGATCTCAATTGCAAACTGAGGAAGCTGGAAATAATCAATCGACTGCAGGGGTGATCAACATGATCTTCGAATGACTGGACAGGGGGGCAACTTTCGAAGAAAAGTCAGTAAAACGATGATGACTCGATAATGTAATAATTTTTTCAGAAGAAGATGTTCGGAGAATTCAGATTCCCCACGATGATGCTATTATTGTTTCGGCAACAATAGCAAACTATGATGTAAAAAGAATCCTTGTAGATAATGAAAGTTTAACTGATGTTTTATTTTATTCGACTTTCTTCCGAATGCGACTGCTAACTGACCGACTCAGAAGAGTTTTAATGCCACTGATCGGCTTCACAGGAGATGCTGTCACAATGGAGGGAGAAATTTTTCTCCCCTTGATCACTGGGATCGAACCACAATAGAGCATTGTTTTCATAACGTTCACGGTGGTTCGAGTACCTTCGGCTTATAATGTCATACTCGGACGATCTGGGCTTAATGCTCTGAGAGCAGTGGTTTCGACATACCATTTGTTAGTCCGATTTTCGACAAGATATAGAGTCGGAGAGATGCATGGAGATCAACAACTCGCTCGACGTTACTTCCTTATCTCCACCCAGAATAATAAATCTGAAGACTCTTTGTCTGTCGACAAATTGGACCAAAGAAAGAATCAGGAGAAGGCTGAACTTGCTGAACAACTAGTTTCTATCATGATTAAAGAAGAGGAGCCCGAGAAAATGGTCCGAATTAGATCACAATTATCCGACTCAGAGCAGCAACAATTAATAAAATTGCTCAGAGCCAACGTCGATATTTTTGCTTGATCAACCACCGACATGTTCGGGATTCTTTCAGAAATAATAACTCACCGACTTAACATCAACCCAAATGTTAAGCCGGTGAGACAGAAGAAGCGACCTTTTGCTCCTGAAAGACAAAAGGTTATTGATGAAAAAGTTGACAAACTCCTCGTAGCAGGCTTCATCAGAGAAGTTACATATCCTGACTGGCTTGCTAACGTGGTAATGGTAAGAAAAACCAATGAGAAATGAAGAATCTGCATCGACTATACTGATCTGAATGTAGCTTGTTTGAAGGACAGCTTTCCATTATCAAAGATTGACCAATTGGTTGATGCGACTTTTGATCACCGACTTTTGAGTTTCATGGATGCCTTCGCTAGATATAATCAAATCCACATGGCACTAGAAGACGAGGAGCACACGACTTTTGTGATCGACAAAGGCATATATACTACTACAAAGTAATGCCTTTCGGTCTAAAAAATACCAGCACTACCTATCAATAGCTCGTCAATAAGATCTTCAAAACATACATCGGATGGAACATGAAAGTATATGTGGACGACATACTGGTGAAGAGTCTCCACACTTCAGATCATGTTTGAGACCTGAAGGAAGCTTTCGACACACTCCGAAGCCATCGAATAAAATTAAACCTGACTAAATATGCATTTGGGGTAACCTCTGAAAAATTCTTCAAATTTTTTATTTCACAATGAGGAATCGAGGCTAATCCTGAAAAGATCAAAGCTGTTATCGACATGAAGCACCCGAGTTTAAAGAAAGAGATACAGCAACTCAATGGAAAGATTACCGCGCTTAGTCGATTTATTTTTAGGTCGGTCGAGAGATGCTTACCATTCTTCAAAACTTTGCGATAGACGAAGGACTTTTCGTGGTCAGATGAATGCCGACAATCCTTTGAAGACTTAAAAAAATACTTGGCTTCTCCACCTTTGCTCACAAAATCAAAGATCGGAGAGACATTGTATTTCTACTTAGCGATTTTAGCAGAAGCAGTTAGTTCGGTGCTCGTCCAGGAGGATGAGAATCAAATCCATCGATCAATCTACTACACCAGCAAAGTACTTCACAATGTCGAAGTCCGACACTCAAGAGTGGAGAAAATGATCTACGCCTTAATCATATCGGCACAACGACTTCGTCCGTACTTTCAAGCTTATCCGATTGTAGTTCTGACAGATCAGTCGCTGAAGGTAATCTTACATTGATCTGACACGTCAGGTTGGATGGCAAAGTAGATAGTAAAGCTTGACGAGTTCGACATTCAATATGGCCCATGATCGTCCATGAAGGCACAAATCCTAACCGATTTTGTCACCGAATGTACTACATCTGACAATAAGTCAGAAGATATAGATGATAATATAATAAAAGGAGGCTACGACTTTCGATCTCGATCTAAGGTCGACCTGGGTGCTGCATATTGATGGAGTATCTAATGGACAAGGTAGTGGAGCTGGCCTTATACTCATAAATTTCGAAGGGGTAGTCACTGAATACGCCCTTCGGTTCAACTTTAAAGCCTCAAATAATCAAGCCAAATATGAAGCACTTTTAGCTAGCTTAAAGATAGCCAAGGAGCTTGAGATCGACAGTTTGAAGATTTTCACCGACTCACAACTGATTACTGGATAGATCAAGGATGAATTTGAGGCCCGCGATCCCATTATGATGAAGTACCTTCAGAAGGTGAAAGATTTTATGATAAGCTTGAAATATTTCGAGATCTTTCATATTTCAAGAATCGAAAATACTCAAGCCAACATACTTTCACAACTGGCTACTATCACTTTCAACTCGCTGGATCGGACATTTGTTGAATGCCTCGAACAGTCGAGTATCGATAAAGTCGAGGAGGTATTGCAGCTCACTATCGAACCAAGCTGGATGGATCCAATCGTTCAATACCTGACCGATGGGACCCTTCTTGCGGACTCCTTAGAGGCTAAACGACTTCGATGGATAGCCTCTTAATATATAATAATGAATGGTTATCTTTACAAAAGATCATTCTCTCTCTCCTTGCTGAAGTGTTTGGGACCTACAGATACCGACTATGCACTCAGAAAAGTATATGAAGGGATTTATAGAAATCACTTGGGGGGCAAGTTTCTGGCTTATAAAGTTCTGCGACAAGGATATTATTGGCCCACCATAAAAAAAGATGCAGCTGAACTCATCCGAAGGTGTGAACCATGTCAAAAGTATGCAAATACAACATCAACCAGCTAATCAGCAGACATCGATTGTAGCACCATGGCCCTTCGTACAATAGGAGATTGACATACTTGATCTTTTTTTTCTGACATCTGGTCAGAAAAAATTTATAGTGATCGCCATTGACTACTTTACCAAATGGGTAGAAGCCGAACCTCTGACGTAAATCACTAAAAGCAAGATGAAAGACTTCATTCAGAAATTCATCATTTACAGATTCTGTTTGCCACACACCATCATCACCGATAATGGTAGACAATTTGACAGCCAAAATTTCAGAGAATTTTATACAAAGTTCATATTACGTACAAACTCATGTCGGTCAGCCATCCATAGTCAAATGACAAAGTGGAAGTAACAATTTGAATAATCCTGCATAGACTGAAAACTCGACTGAATGAAGTCAAAGGCCTCTGGGTGGAAAAATTATATCCGATCTTATGGACGCATCGAATGACTCCTCGCATACCGACTGTGAAATCTTCCTTCAATTTAGCTTATGGGACAGAAGTAATGATACTACTCGAGATCAAATTACCATCAACAAAGGTCGAACAATATAGTGAATCGAGCAACTCTGAATGTCGGAGAGCCGACTTAAATCTCCTTCCAGAACTCCGACAGCAAGCTCAAGATCGGATGGCTGCATATCGGTAAAGGATAGCCCGGTATTATAATGTAAGAGTCAAGCCGAAGGTCTTCTGATTAGGAGATTTGGTCTTAAGAAAAGTAGAAATCTCAAAACCCTTAGATTAAGAAAAATTATCCCCGAACTGGGAAGGACCTTACAGAATATCTAAAACTCTTAGATCAGGTGCATATTGGCTAGAAACCCTCGAAGGATTGATGATTCTCCGAACATGAAATACCGATAATCTGAAGATATACTATCAATAAAGTCATCGATATGTACATTATTTGAAATACAATCATAATTTCAGAATCATAAGCTTTTGACAAGTTTTGTCAACTACTGGCTATATGTCGGCTTTCATTACCAAAGCCGAGCTATCTGCTGTACTTTGACATAAAGTTTATCTCAGCCTCCACTATAAAAGTCGAAGAATCAACTGCTTCAGTGATGACTGTATTTTGGTTCTCCTGCAAAAATCGACATACCGACTACAATCTCAACTGACATCAACTACAGGCTTTCACTACAAAAGCCGAACTGTCGATTATACTTCAATTTTTAATGTCAGCTCTCTATTGTAAAAGCTGACTATAGTTAAAAGATTAATATGCCGACTTAGTCCCAACTAAGCAAAACAGAAATGTCAAAATGATCAAAAGTCAAATTGAAATTATACCAACATGGCTATAGCTGGTCGAAGGATATTCGGCTTACCACTGATTATCAAATGATTCGACGTACAAACTCAACCAAGTGTTGGATATTAGATATTCAACTTACTATCAAAATACGTCGAGGACTATGTGACCAACTGATATTTTACGAGTCTTACTGAATGATCATATTATCGATCAATGTTTGGTGGTAATTTTACATTGCAGACATTGCAGATATTCCAAAAAATAAGAGTTCAAACTTAAAAATATTTTCATTCATTATCAACAAAAAGTTACAAAATTGGACCGAAGTCTGACTACAAGTATCAGACTACAAAAAAAAAGGAGCAAAATACACCGACTAAGCTTCATTACCGTTCTTGTTCTTTTGTTCAGGGGTAGCATCGTCGACTTGAACAATTTCGAGCCCGATCGATGCTTCTTCTTGTGTTGGAGCGGCTTTTTCTTCAGCAACTCCATCTTTCGATCCTAGAGGGACGATGCTGCTCAAGTCGAGGTTCGGATATAATTTTTTGATAGCATCTCGGCCATCTTTATACCCGATGCAATATGAAGCGAAGCCACTTTCGAAGATCTCTTCTTTGAATTCTTTCGAACATCGAAAATTTTTGACTGCTCGACTCAGTGCTTCTCTTGCCGACTCCGCTTCCACCTTTGCCAAATCAGCATTGACTCCAGCAGAGGATAATTCTTCTTCGGTTAGGGCCAACCTTTCTAGGCTGGTCTGATGACGTCCACGTTTGACTTCGAGTTCTTCGATACATCAGTCTCACTCTCGTCGAAGTCGGTGGATAGAGTATTTCTTGCTCTTGACCTGTGACTCAAGAGTTGAAATAGCCTCGTAAGCCGACTTAAGTTTGGCCCCCGAGGATGTCAAATTGTCAGTTAGTCGGAAAACCTCCTTCAGAAGTTTGGCTTCCCGCTCCGCTATCGACTTGAGTTGTTCAAGTGCAGTCGCTTTCTCAGCATTGGCGGATGCCCCTTTATTCTTCCATGCACTACGGATATCGGCAAACTTCATATAGCCGGCTTCCAGATTAGACATGTCGTGAATCAACTGCAAACAGAAGATAAGTTGGATTAAAAAAAAAATAAATCACCCCGATGATTGTCGGATAAAAGGTCGAAAACATCTCGACCACTGATCGTTTCCTCCGACGCCTCCGATCAGTCAGAAGAAGAGTATCCTGGCACAGTTGCTTGGCCAGTATAGAATTAACCAAGGCCGATTCATCGACAGGCACTTGAAGGTCGAAATGAACCGTATGGCCCTCCGATGCAACTTCTTCCACCGACGTTATCGGAGCTTTCTCCCAATCTGTTGTCGGTGGCTCCATGTTTGAAAGCAAGGGGAAGCTTAAGCTTGACTGCATCCCAACTGAAGGAGCAACTAGCACAGCCGTAGATTATTCGGGCTCTTTTGCCTTGGCCCGAACCTCCTCAGGTGGTGGGACTACCGATGTCATTTCAGTAGTTCTCCTTGCCGCCCTTTCCTCGGATGACACAGCAGGGAGCACTGTGCTGTGTCACTGTCGGAGCCGACAGTGCCAGGACTGGTTCAGGAACCGATGCCGATGGGGCATCGGATTCCACAACCGATGGTGAAATGCCGACTGGAGCTGGTACTTGATGCCTCTTCGACGGTCGCGAAGGCCTGGCCTTAGATGTTGTCCTCTTCTTGACAGCGTGCTGACGAATATCAACATTCGACACTCGCACTTTTTGCTGTATGGCTGTAATTACAATGGAGATCAGTACAATTCAACAAGTAAAAGAAAAGTCAGAAATAACCAACCAACTATACTATACCTAGATGAGAAATCGAACTAAGGTCGGCGTCATAAAGGGCCTGTTCGGTTACAAGCTCTTTCTGTTTCGACACTGACATGTCTTTCAGTCGGTGAAAGTTCTTCTGATCGTCGACCTCGACTCGACTGTTGTCGTTGGGACCGGTTCATGGATCATCCCAACGAGAAGAAAAACTCCAAGGAAGGGAAGAAGAAGCAAAGAAGAACTGGTTCTTCCATCAATGAATGGACGATGGAAGACCAGTAATAAAGGATAGACCTTTTCGGGGGTTGAAAACTATCATCCTTGGACCTTTGGATGAGATTGGAGGACAGAAGGTTCGAAAAAGAGAAGGACGAGGCATGGTTGGCAACATCCAACACAACAAAGCAAAACTAATTATTAGCCGGATCGAATTTGGTGCCAGCTGAGTCGGATAAAGTCTGTAATAATCTAAAATATTTCAGACAAATTTCAGGATCAGAAATCGAAGACCCGTCCGAAGATCTTCGACATAGAAGGCCACCTGGCCTGAAGGAGGGTTATTCACCCGACCATCGATTTCGGAGGTAAAAAGTTGAAACTGCTCCAGGATACAAAACTGCTCCCAGAGTCACTCAACATTCGATTCCGAAAGTGAAGAGGCTTCCATATCCGAACTCGAATATGATTCATCAGTCAGATTCTTCGATCGATCTTCTCGAGAAGGAGAAGTCCTAGCCATGAGAATGACTCTGAAAAAGACAAAGACTTTAGAGGAAAGGACTCAAAAGAAAGACAAAGTTAACCTAAAAGTTGGGAGTGATAACTTTGGGCATTGGGGCAACAATCCGGCAGAATTCCAGCACCAAAAATAGTGAAAAGTAAAAATTTGGCTGAGAGCGACCCTATATATAGGATCTCTCAACGACCTAGATAAAGGCGGTCAAATCGAAGATCTACCAGATGATGACACGTGGCGACATCTGGACCGACCATTGATCGGACGGTTCAATGCATCTGCCCCAGATTGAGCCACGTGACTCCTATCTGCATGAATAATTCTGATCCAATAACATTCGGACACATGAAACAAATCTACTTGTCAGAATCATATCATCTGACGCCGAATCATCTTTTCGAAATAACGCCTGACACTGACAACTGATACAAAATCGTCCGATCAGTGTGAAGATGATTGTACCTGCCAATACGATAAAATAGTCGATCATCCGTATCTCGAAGAAAATGAAATCAAAATCAGAGCTCAATGTGATAGAACTCTCTTCATCCAACGTGATAAACCACATGACAATTTATACATCGGATCACTTTAGACTTGATAGTGGGGGGCAACTGTTGGGGTAAACCGACCGACCCCGATTTTGGTCTCTATGACTCCAATTATGCATCGATCAAATAGACAGTTTTGATTTTTTCATTGACCGATCAAACTACTTACGTCGACTTATTGTCGGCTGGCCGATTAAGATCGGTCGACCGACTAATATTCAACTACCGACTACCGACCAACGACAGACGACTTGACCGTCGGCATAACAGAACTAATAGCCGACGGTCGCTCACAGATTCTACTGACATATGGTCGGCTAGTCAACTCAAACATACCATAAGCATCACGAACGGTTACCGACTGCATATCACGGTGCAATTAATGGGAATTAATGATTTACTACGCGATTATGGCCCGATGATTTAGGTCATAAAATATGGGACCACATCTGACGATTATGAGAACTTCATCTATAAAAGAGGGTAAGAAAAACAGAGCTGGTAAGCCAACTTTGGGTCAAAACTCTGCTACTTCTTATATAAAACTCCTGTTCACCAATTTCTCTCTCTGACTTAAATATCGGAGGATCTCTGTCGAAAACAAATTCGATCTATGTAGATGCTGTCTTAAATTTTTTTTTTTTTCAATGTATAGCTTTAAACGGCAAAGATTCCTAGCAACAAAATTTGTTTGGTATTTAATTTTATTCCAAATATCAATTCATTCTATAAACAGGTGTTAGGTATTCAAAGTTCATCTCGTACCACATGATTTTCATGGGTTGCCCTTAAGTGTACAATGGTCGTCACCCAACCTCAATCATATCTACATGTTCTCATGTTACTTCGACAATGGGTAAAGAAAACAAAAATTTGACCAAGTTTAGCACGAGGAAAAAATGATCCCAATCGTATTTGCATGGAGAATAGCAATCCTAATCACCTAAGCATCATTTTAGCACAGTAACAAGGGCTATTGCTTAATTTTATTATTCTATATTGTACTAACATATATCTTATAAAATTATATATAATTAGCTATTATAGAATATATATATATATATATATATATATATATATATATATATATAGCGTAAATATCAAGATATATATTTTATTCTAAGAAATAATAAAAAAAATAAAAATATAATTTTTTATTGTTACTCATCAATGCTCATTGACAAAACTTAATTTCAAAAAGTTAAATCCTTTATCATGTATAGAAACAAAGGCTGAATTAAAAAAAAAAAAAAAAGTCGGGCCTCACAAACCTGAAAAAAATGATAGGATGGATCAAGGTCCAATTCTTGACAGCTGCAAGCATAATTGGCTTAAATTTAAATAAAACTTAGACCAGTACGATAGCATCAATTATAGCGAGCACTCCACTGGAGTCGTCCGAATATATTTTATGCTGACTTGATGTACATCTAACTTATTTTGCACATGGGCGACCTACCAAGTTGTGGCCCATTTCATGTATAGGTACAAAAATAATAGTAGTCTCTTGGGTGTTAAAATTTCATGCCTTCATGGTGTTATGATTAAAATACAGATAATAAAATCTTTGAGATGTTTTTCCATATTTTTCTTCTTAATTTCTATGTAATTTTAATCCAAGAACTTTAGGAAGTTTCTATCTCTCCCATGCTAGAGACAAAAAAGAGGCCAAGGAATGGGCCATCTGATCTAATGGTTAAACCAACTCATTCATGATTGAATTACTGCACTAAGCTCATGTTTTTGTGACACATTTTTGAGGAAACGAAACTAGCTAGCCGATTCTAACTTCTGGTTCACATTTTGTCACACGTGTGGTTCCTGTTTGATGACTTAAAAAATTATGGTTTCATCATCATCCTCTCAAATCTGTTTGAAAAGGAAATTAACATATTCTAAAGTCGATCTCCACTGGACTTTTGAAATCAGAAGTGGTGTTGATGCCAAAGATTCTTAAATCACATGCAAAACGAGTGCAGCTACTCGTACTTTTGACATTTTGTTTGAGTGGTCCCTTTTGGAGAAAAGAAAAAGGTGACTAAATAATAGACTTCAAGGTGGTCACGGCTGAGGAAAAATACTACACTTTTCGATGGCACATGGATGTATGAATGCATTGGAAACAAACTCACGGCTCTAAAAAACTAGTTGCTCTCATACAACTTATTTGGGCTTAAAGAACCTCAATTTTAGATTGTTAGCTCCGTATTAAAACAGAGACAGGAGCTTCTTATGCATTTTTTGTCCTTTGGATGCGAATTCTATAGCAAACCTTGGAAATCCGAACAAGGCTTGGATCACATTGGATGATGTTTGATGTCTTTCTTCTTTGCAAGTATATATAAGATGGCATTATATAGAGCTTGATGTCATTTTTATCCAAAGAGACTATTAGATTTGCCATGATTTTGTGACGAAGAATGTATTTTATGAAAATTACATGTATACATGTTCAGATGTTCTAACCATCTATATCAACTCGTGACTTTACATGGCGAACTTGCAGAAGAGGATACATGTAAAAGAGATGTACGTGGGAATGTAGGAGAAAATCACTTGTATATATATATGCTTCATGTTGATAAAGCAATCAATAAGACCATCATAGGGAAATTGTTCTGATATTTAGAAAAGATGCTACATGGATATTAGAATATTCAAAAAAGGTGCTTGATTTTAATATTGACTCTTATAAGGTATTCAATTAGGTGTAGTGAATATTCCAGATTGGAATATTGTAAACTTTGAGATGGCAAATTATTAGGATTTAGGATATTAGGCATTAAGGCTGTACAAGAGGCCATCAAGCTAAACATTTGGAGGCATCTCAAACACACGAACTTGCATTACAAGGCTGTGCAAGGGGCTGTCAAGCCGGACATTCGGTGTCCTCACAAAAAGCCAGTGCTTGATGTTATTACCGAGGCTGTTAGAAAGCTGTACCAGGGGCTGTCAGGCTAAACATTTGCTGGTATCATAAGAGCCAGCACATTATGTTGGTGTAACAGGGGCAACATAGCTGCTTTTTTTTTTTTTTGTTTCTTTTTCCCAACAAAATATTATGATAAATACAATATCATTAATAATAATTCAAAATCTATTCCAAAAAGTCAATGCGGAAATTTGTTATCTTAAATTCTTTAGCTTATCAAAAATCTATCCAATGCATGGCTGATATAGAGCTATATACACACCATATGGGTCTTCATATACTCTTTCAATTTTTATGATCTATTTAGATAAAAATATATTATAATATGAATATATTTGGATTGATTATGAATTAATAATAATATTTATAAATTAAATTTGTGATATCTATAATTAGATTTGAATATATTTATATTCTTGACCCATCAAGGACATTAAAATTTAAACTAGAACATAGAGGCAGGGGGTATGTGAGAAAATGTGGAAGTATGTATTTAATCTCTTATCGATTATATATTTAAAAAATTTAAAATATTTATATAGAAATAAAAAATTTAAATAATATTTTTTGATTAGCTTATTTGGATAAGCTACCGGATTGTTATACCATTTTATTAGATTAATAAAATAATAAAAATAATGTTAATATGTGCAAGTAATTGTTTTCTCCTCCGGCCCTAATCAGAAAATGACAAACTAATTTAGTTAAACTAGATTTTTCAAATATAATTTTTCTAAATATAATTCTTAGAATTTAAATAAAAATGACCAACCTCCTCCAATTGTGCTGCAGATAAATTACAAAATATGGTCATTGAACATGATAAAAGGCCTAAATTGCCTTAATATGGCAATGGGCTTTATTTTATTTTTTTAGTTAAAACGTATGCCATGATATTATTTTATTTTTTGGCTCAAGGTGTCACAATACATCAGAGTACACGTCCCAGTGCGCTTCTGTAACCATGTCCCTCATACATCATCGTTGAGATACACTGCTGCTGCTCTGTATTAAAAAAAAAAAAAAAATCAACCTTTGTTTTGAAATAGAATAAATAATAAGTATTTCCCTTGGAATGATGGATGTTTCGAAGAGTATACAGGTAGCTCCCAAAAGCCATCTCTTATTATCTTTCATTCCCATTCTCCTAACTCCTACACCAGAAATCCATCACAAAACCTGTGGCTCCCCTTCCATCCCCAAATTCTCTGATCCCAACGCCAAGCTCACCCCTTTCACCCTCCCTCGCCTCGTCACGACTCCATCGCATTAAACCCTCTCTTCCTTGGTCCTTAAAACCCTATAAACCCCATGTCCTTTTCCTCAAATCCATGCCGCCCTCTTCGATCGCCCAAGAGCCCTTCACCCTCCTCGACCTCCTCTCCCGCCTCCGATGCCTCTCCTCCGACCCCAAATGCCCCCTTTCCCCCTTTATCCCCACCAGGCCCTCTCCAATTCCCCTGAACTCCTCGTACATCGATGGCTTCATCTGCTCTCCTTTGGCCCGGAGACGTAATTACCGGGCGGCCGCCTCCTGTGGGCTCTCAGGTAGCTCTTCGAAGCTCCATGGGTTCTGGAGCGAGTTCAATCGCTTCGTTCGAATTCACTGTGACCGCTCCCCGATAGGGTTCGCCTCCATTGGGCTCGGGGAACCGCCTAATGATACCGCGGAGCCCCCTTTGGGGGAAGAGGGACCTGTTGTCTTGGAAGACGATGGGGTGCCCGTTAATGGCGTGGAGCTTGAGGCACCGAAGAAAGTTTTGATCTTGATGAGCGATACTGGCGGTGGCCACCGGGCTTCGGCGGAGGCCATTAAGGCGGCCTTCAATCAAGAATTTGGTGATGAGTACCAGGTTGATTCAATATGTAGCTGTGTATTCTTGATTTGATTTGGTTTGGGTGTGAACTTGTGCGTTCTTTTGTTTGTCAATATTGCTGTTTCTCTCTTTCTTTCTTTTTTTTCTTTTTTTTTTTTGTACATATATTGCTGTTTCTTTGCTGACTTTTGATAGATGTGATTTCAATATTTCATGCAGGTGTTTGTTACGGATTTATGGACCGACCACACCCCTTGGCCGTTTAACCAATTGCCCAGGAGCTACAATTTCTTGGTAAAGCATGGGACTTTGTGGAAAATGACGTACTATGGGAGCGCCCCACGGTTAGTACATCAACCACATTTTGCGGCAACTTCAACTTTCATAGCTCGGTGAGAACATCTTTGGATCACTCCTCCCTCCCTATTCTCTCAAAATGCTACTTTTTGTGTTTTTGTTGTTTTGGATGGTTGCAATTTCACTGTGTGAATGAATTTTGATGATCCAGAATAAAAGAAGGAAGAAGAGGATGCGTATGATTATGTAATGATAATTAGGAACTCTCAAAACATAAAAATCATAAAGTATTTGGTGGATATTCATGCTATATCAATAGCTGCAAAGCTGGGAATGATTAAGTAATGATAATTCCAGGAACAAATTGATGTGAGAAGGCTTCATGTTGAATTTGGGATGCTGATGTCATGGGGTTAGACTAAAATGGAGGCATTTGCCAATTTGAGTTTGGAAAGATAAAAAAGGAATTGGAGGATCAGGGACTAGTATAGCAATGTTTTTAAAATTGGACCGGATAATGAACAGGTAAGTTGTCCGGCTCCTAGGTTGACTGGTCAGACTAGTAGGAATGACCGTTCTGAATTGTGACATCAGCATGGCATCATGATGACATCCTAATTATGTGTTAAAAAATCAGAAAAAATGAGAAAAAAACTCCAAAAAAACTAGTGAATGACAGTCAGGAAAAACTAATGCCATACTTTATGGTGTTGAACAAGTGCCATGCTTTATGCCAGCCTGAAAGTTACATCGAATATAAACGACTAGGTTCATCCAGCAAGTTATTATGCATGGATGGCAACTATTGGCAGGAATGTTGCTATAAATTAACCCACCAACAAACATTAGAGCAATTTTCAACAACTTCTCATAAGTTATTATGCAGAAAAAAAAAAACTCATAAACTGAACAAAAGCCCAGGAATTGAACTAATTTTAGCTAAACAAAATGGACTGAAACTTAATATGTTTAACTAAACAAAAACCCTAATTCCCATCAAATTGGACTGATACTCTCTATCTTTCTCTCACATTTGGAGAAGAATTGAGCTTCTAGATGCCCAATTTATTTATTTATTTTTCCATTGTTTCGAGAAGACTTCAAACAAAAAAAATCCAATTTGTCATGTAAAAAAAAAAAAAAAACTGCAAGAAATCTTCAAATCAGAATGAGAGAGAGAGATGCGAGAGGGAAAGAATCAAATGAAAGGGCCATCGTGATGGGAGGGAAAATCAAATGAAATGGAGATGGTTGGGGGTGGGGAGGGGGGAGGGGATGGGATTGGTATACCTTCAGCGATGAGTTTGAGTTGCTGATCTAGTGTCTTCTTCTCCTCCTCTTCGAAGTTAGTTAGGATCGCAGTCTTCCGGTCTGGTGAAGCAGCTGGGCCATGGCGAAGGATTGATGCAGGGATTTGGCAACCAGATGGGTGGAGAGTGGAGACTGGATTTTGGTGGAAGAGGATGACAGAAGAGGACTGGGATTTAGTAGATGGGTTGAATTGTTGAAGCCTTCAATGGAGGATGGGTTGATTACCAAATTACATCAGACCCACTGCGAACAGAAAAGGAAAAAATGTGGGAATCGGACTGGACCAGCTAGTCTAACTGGATCATCCGATTCTTTCGGGTTTGACCAAATTTAAAGTATCCTTTGAACCAGACTGGATAGGCAAACAGTTTTCGGTTCAACCAGTTGAACCGGCCGGTTTGGTCCTGTTTCACATGAGGAAAAGATAAGCTGTAACAAATGGAGTTGAAATCTATAATGTGTAGATATTGAGAATTGATACTTTAAAAGAAGGGAGGAAAGGGGGATTGACATGCAAGCACGAACCTATTAGTGGGCCAAAACAAAAAAAAGAAAAGAGAGATGTATACTTAATTATCGCCTACAAACTGCCAACCGTTTACCAGATACGCTGTGTAATGAAGTGTAAGATTTTGCCCCCACCTATCATTTTTTTAATTGTTTAATTTCCATCTTTCTGTATATCCTTTTAAAGGCAACATGTGAGACATAATGAATGCTATACAAAAACCACATGCACAGCTACACATAGAGGAAATTAGAGTTGAATATTTCAAAAATATATAGTGTTAGATGGACAAAGAAATATGTGGTGACCTGTTGGATTGCTTCACATCGTCTATGAGCAAAGTGATATAGTAAGTTATAGAGAAAGAGTTCAGCAGAAGAGTGTTATAGAGAAAGAGATCAGCAGAAGAGTATGATTAGAATGGATAAGTCAATTTTTTTTTTGCTTTTAACTATTATGAAAGGAATTTGCTTACTGCCATTGGCCTATTTATGTATATCCATATTTTTGAAGGACAGGATGCTGGCTTTACTGATTTGCAATTGAGAAGTGGAGACAATGACTCCATATCTGTTTATGTAGATAACCTATTTGGGGAGAATAGGAGATAAGATGGAGGCTGTAGCAATTTCTTAATAAAAAAGTGAACCCACTCACTGGTTTAATGAGCTATGACTAATTGATGGAAGAATTATGTTTTAAAATGCACTCATGCAGCTGCATATGTGCCCGGTGTATGCAGATGTGATCCCTTGATCCAACTGATTCGCTTATATACAATTATTTATTGTGGTTATACCACATATGGGCTGAAAGGTGCTCCATTTCGAATTATGTGGAAGCCCATTCTTATGAATCTGTGTGGATGGAACAGGTTCGAATTGATGATTAGGTTTGACGAGGGTTTCAAATGGACCTGATATAGATGTCAGTAATATATTAATTATATTATAATTGTTTCTGTTAGTATTAGGTATTTCATAATAATTAGTCGTCACTGATTGTTAGTTGTAATTATTACTAATATTGCGATTATTTATCTAGAAAAATATTACTACTATTTTGCTGTTTTTAGTCCATTTAATAAATTTTATTTATTTTAAATATTTTAAAAGAGTAACTGCATGACCAGCTTGCGTACTAATATGCACCATGCAGTTACTTAACCATCTGTATAACATTTGCCACTTTTTAAAACAATTTCTAGACAACAAAAGTTAATGAAGAAATTGGATGATGCATTTGAACTTGGTCAACTGTTTTTTTTTTTTTTTAGTTGAAATATTGTCGACATTTGATGGAGAAAAAACAGTGCACTTTGCAGTTAAAGCTAAATATCAGAGTTTGTACCTTTTGACATATTGTAATGGAGATTGCAAATGGCTGTGAGGACTTGAAATTTCTCTGTCTTTTTATTGTCAAGCACATTATTATTATGACTATGTTGCAGAAACTCATCTGTTCAGTAATACCTTTTTTTTGATAAGTTATTTTGGTCTTAATGTGACTAATATTAACACCATAGGAGCCTGGGAAGCCAGTACTTCTTAACCAAGAGGTCTTTGCCGAAAGCATGACACTTTGCTGCTGTCTATACAGGGAAGTTGCAAAAGGACTGATGAAATACCAGCCAGATATTATTATCAGTGTACATCCTCTGATGCAGCATGTTCCTCTTAAAATCCTAAGGGCAAAAGGTTTGCTAAAGAAGATTGTGTTTACCACAGTTGTCACAGATCTGAGCACTTGCCATCCGACATGGTAGGTTGATCTTATAACATGGCATCGTTTTGATGCTAAATGGTAAAGCTTTGTCTTTTTGTTTCCTGTTTTCTCAAAGAAAAATTAGATGAGATGCAACTTGTTACAGTCTCTTATTACTGTTTCATGTTTGTTCAGTAAAATGATTTTTCTTTCAATGTTTGCCTTAGGTTTCACAAGCTTGTAACAAGATGTTATTGCCCTTCTACTGAGGTGGCGAAGAGGGCATTAAAAGCTGGACTGCAGCCTTCCCAGATAAAGGTCTATGGCCTTCCAGTGCGTCCTTCTTTTGTTAAACCAGTCCGACCAAAAGTATGACATTTTTTTTATCACAATTATTGGTACTTTATCAACCAGTGTTTCTTTATACTTGGAATTGAATGTCCTTTTGATCAATTTCTGGATCATGCTTCATTGGGTTCTTCAGTTTTGTTTTCTTCATCTGTCATCAGGATGTATTGAGAAAAGAGTTAGGAATGGATGAGGATTTACCTGCTGTTTTATTGATGGGAGGAGGGGAAGGCATGGGTCCCATTGAGGCTACTGCTCAGGCACTTGGAAATACATTATATGATGAGAATCTTGGACAGCCCATTGGTCAGATCCTTGTCATATGTGGCCGGAATAAAAGGCTTTATAACAGGGTGCAGTCAATTGATTGGAAAGTTCCTGTTCAGGTATATTAATCAACCTTAGATATCTGCTTGCATGCTTGTTCAGATTACTCACACCATCCAATAATTTACATAAGATGGATTCTGTTATTGATTTAGTCATGTTGAGGTAGATAGTAATTCTTGCTTTTCTTCTAAACAGCAGACATTTTATGTGAGGAACTGTGAAAATGCATCCTCTGACAAGAAATAAATGTTGAAGGATAATGTATCAATTTTTTCTTGGTTTTAAGGTGCCGAGTATATGATTGCATAAATTTGCATCATAGCAATGCCTAGCTAAGATTCTAAATAGGGTATTAAGTCCTCTGTGCAATGAGCTTTGTGACTAAGTTTATCATTGTCCAGGGGAACACTGTCTTAATCAGTGGTTTGGTTCTCAGATTTGCCATCTCCAATCTTCACAAGACAGCCACGTTCATTGAAAGAGAGCAAAAATCCATTCATAGGCATTGCTGCATTGTTGTTAGTTCTTGCTGCTAGTGTGATTCATATTTACTGAACTGTTCACAAGGTTAAGCGGCGAGTGTCCTGAATATGCAGTCATCCATTGTTGTTATAATTTCCTAAAGAGGTCAGGTTACTCTCTTTATAGAAAATAGCCTTGATTTGCCGTTGCAGGGACATCAGCAGACAGGTTGCATGAGTTCTTGGTATGTAGGTTGAACCTTCACATAAGACCCAGTGTGTGACATTTGCATATTCCTTGTAATTTCTATCATTTACAAATATATAAAATAAAAACACTTATTTCACTGGTTCTAGAATTAGATGTCTCTTGGTTCGACCATGTCATAGAATTATACATGCTATTAAGTTATATGTGCTGCAGGAGCATGATTTCAAGTGGAAGCAATGCTGTATGCCAAGGGGCTGCTGCTGGCCAGGCTTTCTGCAATTTAGTGATTCTTTTTCAGTTGTCAATGTTGGAACAAATAACATTCTGCTTTCATATTGTTTATAGGAAAAGTTTCTTTGGTGTTTGCTTAGCTTCCTACTGTATATCACTGTCATTGGGTTTTGCCTATTTTAAACATCTACTAAATATACAAGCAAACTTAAAATTCTCTGTGCATGATTACTATTGAGCCGACTGCTGCTGTAAGTTTTTTGAACTCAGTGGATGCTGCTCTCGTTGGTTCTTATGTCTTCCACATTTCACCTCTTTGTTCACGGCAATTTTTGAAATCCAGGTAAAAGGTTTTGTTACTAAAATGGAAGAATGCATGGGTGCATGCGACTGCATTATCACAAAGGTAATTATTCTATCAATTTCTTAGATTCCTAACATGCAACTTCAATTCATTTTTTTGTTATATGTACTCAATTCTTGTCCACAGGCAGGACCAGGAACCATTGCAGAAGCCATGATTCGCGGTCTTCCTATTATTTTAAATGGTTACATTGCAGGGCAGGTAAGTTATGACTTCTTGAAGAAGAATCTGTTCTTGGTTTGAATAGAGGCATATTAAAGTAAGCCACATGATACTGTTATTTTCTACAAGTTTGATCTCATTGGTTTTGCTGTTACATGATGTTGACCATGCACCATTCACATAATTAATCTTAGTACTATATTTTTGTGGGTGTTACGGAAAGTGACAGCCAAAAATATTTTCCTCATACAGAAAATAACTCTGTCCAGTGAATTTGTATGGCTTAATTATTGGACGAAACACCACTTTATTTTAATTTGTATGGCTCAGTTGGATGTTTACCTACCATGTTGAGATTTTTTTCTCTCAAAACAGCACCACTCTCGCCCTACTTGTAGTTTTATAGCTTTGTGTCTTATGATGATGATCATGGTTCTTGGCTTGCTTTAGATGCTATTTTCTTGGTGGTGCCCTGCCAGATTTTGCTTCTGATTCACAGCTTATGATGGCCAAATAGAAACACATTGTTATCTAATAATGCAAGCATTAAGCTGGCACAAAATTTGTTGGGAACATAACTGTGGAAGGCTGAGGGAAGTGGGACATCTATTTTGTTCAATGCACTGTTCCATCCAAAAGCATCCTAGAAAAGGAATGTAGCTGTTCTCCATGTCTCATAAGCTATAGTGGAAGCATTGGTTTTCCTGTAAACACCTAGGATGGCTCAAGTCGAAACCATAAAATTTGTGACAACTGGAGTTCACGTATTTTGTACGTATTTAGAATCTTTGGAAACAGAACTAAAAATCATGAAGTCAAACACGTCTAATACAACCTCTATAGTGCATAATTTTCCCTCCCTCTCTGTTCTTTTCAGTTCTTAAAAGCAGTGAAATACTTCCCGTTAAATAGAACCTTTGAATCTTAGCCAAAAAATAAAAGGGAAAACGAAATTTAAAGAAAAAGAAGTAAGAAACATGATTTTGAATGTTCAAACCACCAGACTCGATTAACTGTCATCTATCTCCAGAAGTTTGTTACTCTTTGAGCATCAGTGCCGGACGTAGCTTGTATTGCTGAAGGTGTAAGGTCACTTTTCCATTAGTTCTTTTATTAGCCTTCTTAAAACTTTGTTCGGTGAAGGATATTCTTCCTCGTTGTTTAGCTTAAGTTAGCTGCATATTTACCTCTGTCATGTTAAGATGTAAGCTAGCTAATTCATGAAAACTCCAGTTTTCAGGCCAAGTGATTTTTTCCAACCTCACTAGAGCATTATTCACTGCCTACTTTGACTCGAGAGTTTATTGTGGAAGTTATGGGAAATGCAAAATCACATGCCTTATAGAGCATCAGGCTATTATATAATATACTATTATACATGAGCTTTATTTTTCTTTTAACATTAAGTCAATTTTCATTCAAAGAATTCATTTGATCTTTCTCGTAAACTTAATTTATTTTTCTCAAAAATGGAACTGATATCTTAGTAGTATCGAATGTTTGCATGACAGGAAGTTGGCAATGTTCCTTATGTAGTGGAAAATGGATGCGGGAAGTTCTCAAAGTCACCAAAAGAGATAGCAAAGATAGTTGCCGAGTGGTTTGGTCCAAAATCTGAAGAACTCAAAGCCATGTCGCAGAATTGCTTAAAACTAGCGCGGCCGGATGCTGTTTTCAAGATTGTTCATGATCTCCATGAGTTGGTCAGACAAAAAAATCTTGTACCACAATACTCGTGTGCAACTTGAGTTTATGCATCGATGTTGAGAATTATTATTTTTTATGCGTCGACAAACTTTTACATTGCCTTTTTTTGCATTTCCTTGCTGCCACCCATGCGTTCAGAGAGCCAAATCAGCCAGGTTTAGCAGGACTAGGGAGTTTTTGATGACTTCACTTTCCATGCTACCACAATAAGAACTCAGGTTTGGGATGACAAAGTTGGAGTTCAGGTTCATCGTCATTAATGTTTTTTCTTTTTTTTTTTTTTTTTTCCTTTGGGTCTTTGACCCCTTTCTGTACCGGAGAAAAAAAAAAAAACTTCTTTTATCCCTCTGCTTGTAGAATAACAGGACCCTATTGTATGGTTGGCACGTGCGTTGCACATGAATGGAAGCTGTATGGCTATGGTCTCTCGTTTGATTGACAGATTTTATACAATGAACACGCAGATTAAAAATTCACGGGGAAGGAACCATTTATTTTATTATAGAGATCGGCATGTCCGGAAAAAATATTATCAAGTGATTATATCTAATAAGAGATTTGATGTTTCATTTAGCTAGGATCTGATGTAAGAAAGAAAAGAATATGATGGGAATGAGATTTCAAAGAAAAAATAAAATTTTTGAAATGAATAAATATGACTCGTAAAAATATATTTAGGTGACTCTACTGAAGAAGAGATCCTAAAAATAAAATAAAGAAAAAAAAGGTGTGGGGGGGGGGCGGTGTGGGGTGTGTGGGGGAGCTAAACAACGGGAAGCGGGTTCCCCATCACAAGATACAAACAATTGGGCAAAAGAAAAACAGCGAGCGTAAGAGTTGGAGTTGTATTGGAGGGCTGTTTCTTTGGAGTTGTGTTCTTTTCCCGACACTGCAAGGAGAAATTATTGGTTGAAGCAAGTGATTGTTCATTTGGAGAAGAGTGCCGGCACCATATGGATGGCTAAAAGGCATCATAATGATAATTTTTGGCATCATCGATCTGTTGTGGCTACAGGTTGCTCAAATCTCCAAGCACATGCGGTAAAGAGGGAATCAAAGCGGACATTTGATAAAACTGAAGTGGATGGAAACAGAAGCAATTTTCTGGGGGAGCGGTCGAATTCTGATTATGGAGTACAAATTAATGGAGTCTTGGCTTACATAGATACAGAGAGGGGACAAGAACCAGGACAGTTAAAAAGTTGTGAAAGAATTTGAAAAAGTTTTAGATTGACATTGGCTGATGCCATTGATAGGAATCAGAGGCCTAAATAAAGAAAGTTTATAAAGCTCTCCAAATCTTTCTCTCACGACTCATGACTATGATACTTCTTTCTGAAAGGTAAAACTGGAATCTCGAGCAAGAAAAATCTGGTTGATTAGCAAAACAAACATTCAACTGTAGAAGAAATGGATGACTGGCTCAACCAACATAATGTCGATCCTGTTTGCCTACAGTTTTGACAGGCCTAAAAATTTGCATAAAAATTCAGTGATCAATGTTTATCCAGGGCCTCTACTCTATTGATTCTACCAAGGCCCCGTCTTATAAGATGGGACGCTCTAAACACGGGAAATGACATCAAAATTTCATTACATTTTGTTATTTTAGACCCCACTCTTCCCTCTCCTTTTTAGGCCAGCTGATGGTTTAATCCACCAAGATGTTTACGTCAGACCAATAGAGACCATATTTTCTGGTTGATTGTGCTGGTAATAGATCAAAAGAACTGATCAGAAAATTGTTCTGAAGAAAAGCGTTCATATCTTAATAAATGTTTCAAGTATAGCCGTCCTACGTTTTGTTTGAATTTTGGGACTGCAAATAAGCTAGTGGTCAGTTTTTGACCAAAATTCGAGTGCAAAAAAATAAAAAATTGAAAAAAAAAAATGTGTGCTACAGTGCTGTTTTGCTCGACCGGTTGTGCTGCTTCTACTTGGGTTCATGATTGTAAATATATGAATATATAACTACCATATAAGGCTGGAAAAATCTCTCTAAAGCCAACTGCAAGCATCCATTACTTTTCTCCGCTCAAACATTTTTCCAAAGAGATGTTAAAACACCCGGCTCGCACCCTGCAGAGCTTCAAGTTCTCCTATATCATGCGCGAGAACAATCAACCAGCAGCTGTCTTGCACGCATGGCAGCTACTCTTCAAAGCCTTCTAACCTGGTCCACCAGCTTTACCCCAACCTAGGGGTTGAATGTTTCAAGAGATCGTAATCTAGGGGTCACCCTTAATTATCAAAACAAAAAATTTCTCTTCTACGCATGGAAAAAGACCGCAACCAAAAAGAGCTTATAAAACACCTGCACTAATGAATTGATCTCTATTCTTTCAATACGAATCAGGAGCTGGAACTATGCTAGATAACCCTCTGGCATGGTATTTTGACTGCATAAGTAATGCTATGATTTCATTGATGGACGATATGCACTAACCAAGGATTAAAGGCAACCTTTCTTCCTCAACCTTCTTTTCTCAGCCAGCTAAAGGCTCCATATTAATTTTTCCATGCATGTACCACATATTATGCGTGCAGAGTAGGCATTCATCCATACTCTGTAATAATAACCATTTACAACTCAGATTACCGGCCAGTACAAATGAGTTTGCATCCTTCATCTTGCTGTCTACGATTAGTCGCTTTATCTTTTTGCTTGCTGCATAATATTCTCCTGCATCTTCTCAGATTAATATATTCAGAATCGACCAAAAAATATATTCCATAATGCCCGCATGCGTCATTAACCTATGAGCGAATCTCAGGTTTGTTTATTAGTTCCAAATCCTACAATGTGGCTGGATCATGCACATATTTAACTCAGGAATTTGAGTGAGAATTAGAAATCCTTCTGCTCCGCTGTCACCCTCCAAAATTTGGTGCTGACAGAAAGAAGGCAGAGTAACCACCTCACTCTAGCTACTTCTTTTGTGCAGCTTATTGGAGAAGGTGAAAATATTTATTGAAATATGGTGTTTCATCACAAAGTACACCTTTGACACCCTACCATTTTAAATCATGGGTGTATATATATATATATATAATCTCATTTTGAGGAAGATTTTCCAAACAAAAGCTTTCAGCATCATTCCACATTCGACATTCTCCAAAAGATAGAACACAAAAGAATCAGTTTAACAAAAATCTGGATTGAGATGGTGTCTTGGAAGGCCAGTGAGGAAGCAGATAAGATACACAGGCAGATACCTTAAAATCAAAGAGAAGTAAGTTTAATTTGACATAACTTGGTCATCCAAAATACTCGAGTGATAGCAAGCTTAAGAATTGAAAGGAAGAAAAATCAATCCAACGGCATCTTAGGAAACATTAGAAAATAATGAACAAAACAATGGCTATACGATGTAAACAACACCATCCTCACCCCAAAAATAAATGTTAACAACGCCATAGTTTACTTAGAACCCATTTCGGTCAACGAGGAGGGTGCCTGCCACCCTATTGACAGATCACCTTACTTCGCCGATGGGTGCCCCGGAACCTCGAGCGCCAGATCAAGACACATGGGAGAACCCAGGTTTCCCCGCCCGACAAGATGGACCCAATGGTTTTCTGCCACGTGTCCTAAAGATGTAATAATTAATAGATTAAGCCGGAACAAATTTGGTTTCTTTCGCATGCGATAAATTTGGGTTCGGGTTGTATCTTTCGCGAGAAAGAATGAATGATCTTCTTTTCGTCATGCAGCAACCGCACAGCTCTTGAAGCGATCGTTGCGCGATCCAACGGTGGATTGGCACGAAGATAGTAGGTGAACTCCTTTTGCGCGAAAGATAGAACCCCTTGCGATAACTTAGGGCACCTACTTCGTCAAACGAGCTTCCCATACCATTCCACCAACAGGTGGGCCCCGGCCGCCACCCTAAGCTCTCCACCATATGTACGTACTTGGGTGTGCGTCTGGGTTCTTGCAGAATGTACATTAAGTTCCTCTCAGACAACAGGGGTTTGGTCAAACGGCTTGATCCTGACGCTGTTAAGAAATCCGATTTGTCCTAAGACTTCCTTCTGCTCGTCTTGGAACATTTTTTTCAGCAATTTAGACGCTTTCTCTGTCCAATTTTTTTGGATTTGTAGGTCAGTTTGCATTCTTTTTGCTCGGTCGATGCGAGAAAACTCACAGCAAAACACCTTATTTTTTCCCCTTCCTGAATCTCAAAGATTTGCGAGCAGATTTGATATCCAAATAGGAGGATCAATTCGAGGGGATATTGTTTCTTTGGTATCTGGATCTAAAGATGCCATCTTTTTATATAAATTCCAAGTTCTTGTGGAAGACTCGAGCTAAGTTTCAGTGAAAGATCTCCGTCTGCTGCACATATCTCAACTTGTTTCCTGAGGAAATCTGGGCAAAGAACGGAAGCCACTGGTTTCCAAAATGGGAGCCCCGATGGCTTCTCAGGTTTCTGAGGATAAGGAGAGTGTGGAGGAGACAATTGGACTCACCGGCGACGCTCCAAAGGAGAAGGAAGCTATCGAGGTGGAACCGCGGTGCCGATGGTCCCCTCTCAGCTGGTTCCGAATGCTGGCGGACGAGATGCATTGGAGCTTTGTGTTCGGCGTGGTCACCGTGTATGGAATCAGCCAAGGCTTGGGCGGCGCCATTTGGAGAGTGGCCTCGGATTACTACTGGAAGGATGTTCAGAAGGTGCAGCCATCGGCAGCTCAGGTGTATCATGGGATAATTTCCCTCCCCTGGATTGTGAAGCCCCTGTGGGGTCTTCTCACTGATGTTCTTCCTATGGCCGGGTATCGCCGGCGGCCATATCTTATTCTCGCAGGCAAGCAACTCAACCTCAGAATGCTGTTTGCTTTCTTTCGTACAGTTAAGAAGTTAGCTAGTTCATGTGATTTAACAATTTCTTGAAGGAATGCAATGGCCTTCGTCTTTGTTTCAACGGCTCCCTTAGTTCTTGTTATGTCGCTCCCTTCCCGGCACTTATGGGTCTTAATTTGTGAATCCATTCTCAGTCCTGAATGTGTGCTTCCAATTCCATTATATGTGCCTTTAGGATTATGAGTGATAGTTACTTGAGTGTCCTGGTAATGTATCAAGACAGACTTGGTCCAATGGGAGGTCAAATTTCCCAATAGGACAAAGCTAGTTGAGAACATATGAAGAATGTGAATTCAAATTTGCTCTTTGGAGAACGCGGTGGTAAACATGCAGCATTGGTATAGATCTCAGTTATTTGCTCTTGTTACCTGCAAATTAGCAGAGGGTGGGTTTGCATTTTGACATTCCTTTTTTGCTAGTAGTGTGGGAAAGAAGTATTCTAGATGAGTTAATCATTGATCTGTAAATTTGTTATTATAGATTTAATTCACTCCTAATATTATCCTACAAGCATGAATGTAATAATTCAAATTTTATTTTGACAAACTGATCTTTATGTTCCATATGACACCTAAATATAAATGATTCCGTCTCTGATCTAAATTAACATCTTTTGCAAATTCTGTGGTTCTTTAAGTTTTAATTGTTTTCATGTCTCATGTCTAGGATATATGTTCTACTCATGTTTAATATACAAGCTCGAATATTAGTTAAAAAATAGAGAATGATCTTGATAATTGTTCTGCCTCTGCAAAGCTTTCTGAATATTCACGTCTTTTTCTCCTTTTCTTACATTACATTTTGGGTCAATGAATATCTTTTTCCATGATCTCAGTATGATTTGATGCGTCTCCATCAACATCTTAGTTTCCACTACTATATCTAACACGGGATGAGTATTTCTTGGTGAATATAGGTCTTTTGGGAGTGACCTCTATGCTTACACTGTCTCTGCACCAAAAACTGCATGTTGTGTTTGCTTTGTTGGCCATGACTGCCGGAAGTGCTGGGGTGGCAATAGCAGATGTGACTATAGATGCCTGTGTTGCTCAAAACAGTATAAATCACCCTGCACTTGCTGCTGACATGCAAAGCTTATGTGGATTAAGTTCATCAATTGGAAGACTTCTGGGTTTCTCCATCAGTGGTTTACTAGTTCATGCAATTGGTTCTCAGGTTAGCTTCTGATTTCATCCCTATTTAAACTGCCATTAAAACTTTATGGCTTGCAATCATAAGTGTGAGATAGGGAAATTTGATCATCGTTGCCACTTTCAACTATCTATTTACAACTATGCACTACACGTATAAAGTCTTCCTATTGAGTTTATTTTTTGCTGATTATTCACTTCCTTTTTTCCCAAAGGGGGTACTTGGTTTGATGGGCATCCCTTTTGCACTGGTATTTTCAGTTGGAATAGTGCTGAAGGAGATGCACACACCAGACTTTCCTTATAAACAGGTGAGATATGTTGTTCGGCCTTGGGGCTCATAATACAGTTCATTTTGCATCTTGGCACACATGCTTCTTAAAAACCCTTCTGACATTCAGGTATACCAGAAGTTCGTGCAAGCCAGCCAAACTATGTGGACAACTTTAAGATGCCCTGATGTATGGAGGCCTTGTTTCTACATGTATATGTCATTTGCCTTCAGCTTGAACATCCAAGAAGGAATGTTCTATTGGTACACAGATTCAGCTTCAGGTCCATCTTTCTCTCAGGTATTTTTTTACATTTTGTGTGTTGGAACATCCAGGGTTTAAGTGAGGTAACTTCTTCCTCAGAATTTTGGAAACTCTCAATGCAGGGAGCAATTGGCTTCATTTTTGCTGTTGGTTCAGCGGGTTCCTTGCTTGGAGTTTTGCTCTACCAAAATGTTCTGAAGGATTATCCATTCTGTGGCTTGCTTTTCTGGGGTCAGTTGCTTTCTAGTTTATCAGGAATGATGGATTTGATTTTGGTTCTTCGTCTAAACCTGAAGTTTGGGATGCCTGATTATTTCTTTGTTGTGATTGATGAGTGTATTTCTCAAATGGTTGGCCGGCTCAAGTGGATGCCGCTACTTGTACTCAGCTCCAAGCTCTGTCCCCCGGGCATTGAGGGCACCTTTTTTGCTTTGCTTATGTCCATTGATAATGCTGGCGTGCTTACATCATCATGGGGTGGTGGCCTACTGCTTCATATGCTTAAGGTTACTCGAGTGGAATTTGGTAATCTCTGGGCTGCTATATTGATTAGGAACATAATGAGAGCATTACCATTAGCTCTTTTATTTCTGATTCCTAAAGGCGATCCAAATTCTACTATTCTTCCTGCTGACATTCTTACTGGAAACGATAACATAGAAGCTCATGAAGCAGCAGTAATTGATATCGAACTTGTCTCACTTGTTGACAAAAGCTGATGGTGAAGCAGGAGAATTACCTATTTATCATTTTTGGGACATGCTTGATATTTTGACTCCATCAAACATTTTCCCATATATCATCCAATTGAGCTCAGAGGTGCATTGATTGGTCACAAATAACAAGACTGGGTTGCTTCTTGTGTAACAATGTGGTGGTCACAGATAGTCAAACAGAGTTAAGAAAGCCTGTTGGCATTCAACTTCATTGTTTTTACTAGGATATCATGATCTTTGAATAATTGAAGTTTTTTTATTTCTTTCTTGTCAAAGATTTGTCGTGTATTCAATTCCCCTGTATACTGTTGGGTTAAAAGAACCAGTTCAAGTTGACTATAACAGAACCCAGGATATATTTTCCTAGTACAGCCATATCTTTTTATTCTACCGTACATATGGTTTCTATTTGTGCAGGTTGAGTGTGATATATGTTCATATAAGGCTTCAAATATCCTATACTTGTTGCTGTTCAGTCATGCTCGAAATACGATACATTCTGGTATGGAGATATATATATTCATGTGAATCAGTAGATCTCCTGGATATATGTGGCCTGATTTAGACATAATTGAAAAGGTTAAAAAGTAAGAAAGAATACTGAAACAAAACATATAATTAAAAAATTACTAGGTATCTGGCTGATTAAACAACAAGATACTGGATGATTTTCTTCTTTTATGTTGGTCTTTGTTAGTTCTAGATATCTTGTCTTTGTTTCTCCTTGAACTTATAAAACGTCAAAGGACATTCTCACCAAAAAGGGGGTTAATGTGCATTCAGCCAAGGTTTTATGTCTCGGTATGGGGTCCTGGACTGCTACCAATACTGCATGGTGTAATTCACCACCATGCCAACAAATATGGTAAAGGTGCTAATTTGGCAGAACACCCTTCCCTAATGGTATCGTATGATATGCACTGTTTGAACCAATACAGTCTAGTATCTAAAACCATACAATTTATAACGAAGTTCAGTAATTAACTTGAAAGTCACAATGAGGATAATATGTTATGTAGACCTTGACTACTGAAATGTGCTATAAAAATTCATGTTTACCAAATTGGGACTAGAATCATAACCTATAAACTGCAAAAATTGATCACATTGCTGAAGTTTAACTACATCAACTTATCCTATCCAATCCTACAATTTGGGTTGGCTAAATAGTTTTCTACTTCTGGCAAGCAGATTAGATTATCAAGAAAGTAGAGTAGATTAAAATGGAACCTACTTATCTAACATGATTGGAGTTAACCTGATAGAGTAGATTAAAAGGGAACCTACTTATCTAACATGATTGGAGTTAACTCTGACATCTTTCTAAATAGTCAGGTATTTATCTCAACCTCATTTGATGTATGAACCTAAACTTTCTATTTATATTAAAATGACAATCTACGTGATCGAGATTGAACATGTAAGTCGACTTTTATGTATCATCTAATATTTGAGGCAATGCAATTCAGTTAGTATCAGATATCAGAATATGCTATTTATTATTTGCTTGTACTGGTTAGTAATACTTATACCACTTATTGCCCTGGGAATGGGAGACAGAAAGTTGGTAGAGCACATGAGCTTGGTGGATTTTATAATTGAGGTTCTGCAAATGCTGCCTTTTAAACATGTGTACCTTAATGTAAGTGATGTTGTTTACTTGAACATTTGATACAAGACCAAACTCATTATTTTGATTTGTCTTGGAGTCTTTTATTTTCTCAGAGGCATAGCATGGTAAATATTACACATATTCCAAGTTCTTTGTATTTTCATGGGTGTCAAAATTTAGCCCAAAATATCCATACAATATCATATCTTCAGTTTTATGTCATCTCATAAGCTATTAAGTCTACAATTTGCTTTTAGTTTGCTTGTGTTTTGTATCTATGAGTAACTAAGATGTAGTCATTTCCAGTCAAACTTAGTACCTAGCAGTGTTGAAAGCAGTTTATGAGCTTATGTTGCTTTCCATATTTAGTCTTGTCAAGGATTGCTCAAGCTCTAATTCTATTTTCTGGCCAGGCCTTTCTTCTAGCTTATCATAGGGGCAGGTTATCTTTAAAACACTCACTAAGTTTTCTGTATGGATAAGGTATTGTTCTAGCAATTTGTGCCACACATCTTGTTGTCTATTTCCATACCAGTTATATATTTTTGTAGTCCACAGAGCATCAATTAAAGAAAAAAAGGGTTTGCACTACAAGGTTTGGATTTTATTTTCATGCAAATTAGTGAGAATTTACATGATTTCTCCTACATGTAATATTCTTCTAACAATCATTCTCATAACATGCTGTCTTTGTCTATGGAAAATTATTTGGTGGAAATTAATTGTCTTCTGGGATCATTTATGGACACAAGGTACTTATTGCTTACCCACTTGTAAAACAATAGCTAGAGCCCATATATATTAAACTATAAAAATATACATATATATATATGGTTCAAAGTGCAAACTTCTAACACACCCTGGAATCCCATTTTATTGTTATCTTGTCAATATTTTATACCATACATCATCAGCATCCTTTGATAACTTATAAAAATTTCCTTTCCCTCAATATAATGTGATGGCTATACAAGCATCGGTTAAGTTACATTCCCACCAAAGAGCATCTTCTGCTTTCACCATGAGAAACTGCATCCCCTTCCTGGTTTCGTCTTACAATGTTTAAATATAATTGCTGGTCATTTTGTGAGTATGCTATTCATGGTTGCTTTAATCCTCTCATTTAATTGCATAATGTCTTTTTGAGCTGGCGAAATTAAATTGAATTAATTTGCAATCTGCACCTTCATGTTGCTCTATAATTGCTTTAGTTTCAGTATAAATATCAAGTATCTCAAAATATTTGGTATTGTTCCTTGATTGGAAGTCTTCTGCTTTGGCCATGATAAATTGCATTGCTTGTTGGTTTCATCTAAAAATCTTATATGGTAATGTTTTTAGCATGCTGTTCATAATAACTGTAATCTTTTGACATCTTGGCATGGTGTCTTGCTCATAATAGCCTTAAATGGAATTCAAATGACATGTAGTGCACGTCATAATTAATGTCTGTTAATTTTGCACCATAATTTACTTTTATTAATTAAGTTATGATTCTGGTATATTGTGGAGTGCTGAGTTGCTAATTTAATTGCTGATATTGTTTCTAAGCTACATTGGCAATCTTTTATATTGTATCCAAAAAAATATCCAGTTAAAATGATTTTCATGTTCTTTTGATGAAAATTGCAAGATCACATCAATCAGTAGAACATACACCCTGTCAAATATAACAAAAACAAGAAATATGGAAATAAATATAAGATTATAGTAGTGGTGCAAGGCTGATGTGCTCCTCTACATATGCCTTGCAGTTCCCAATTAGCAAAACTCTGGTGATTATTACTCCACAGAGTTTGGAAACCTCATTGTTTGAATATGTGATATTCACACCACCTCTTGATTATTTTTGCTTCTCACATCCTTTTTGGCTCTTTTAATTATAATGATACCTCTCTTCTACAAAACCCAACCTTGACTCCATAGCATCGTAGATGACCCTCAAATTCTTTTGCTGATAATTCCCAATAATTGCAACTTCATCTTCATAAGAAAGGGCTGCAAGAGCCTGACAGACTTGAAAAGCATCTGGCTCAACAAAGTATAGGACTCCACTGACGTCTACCTCCACTTCCACAGCACCTTCAAACTGAAACTTGATTGTTTGAATGTTCACTTCTTTATGGCCAGCCAAGCAAAAGCAAGTGTCCAAGTTAGAAAACTCAGGTGCCAGGGGGGCCAGAAAATTGTTTCTGGAACTCGGTCTTTAGTGCCTTATAGACTGAAGGCACAAGCCTGGTAATCACTGTCCCTGAGTCAATAAGAACACTACCATTAGTAAATTCTGAAGCTTGAATAGCCACCCCGCCAATGCTTATTCCAGTAAGGTCAAGAAAATAGAAGGGGCCTTGCCGAGGATTAGAAATCATTCTAGTATTTGCAAATGGAGTTGAATTTCTATAAACAGAGGAATCACTGCCAAGAATTAGGGAGCCAGATGAATCACATTCTTTGTAGGTAAACAATAAGGGAAGATTCCTCCAAATTGAGCTATAGTTTGAGATACCAATGGGAGTTGGGTCCTGCCAAGTCCCATTAGACCAGAAGTTCCACCACAGAGCCCTTGGTTGCTTCATGTGCATGCCCTCCCACTGGCACACAAATCTGCTGGGCCTTCAGCTGCTGTTCTTCCCCTGGCATGCAGGATTTGCTGATTACACTTCCACAAAGACCATCGCTGCGGACACAAAAATATCCTAGTTAGATTATCAAGAGAATATAGCTGTTTTATTTGTTGCAGTAAACCCTGGGAAGGTCTTCCTAATTCATTTTTACCAGGGAACAGGGTTGACTTTGGGTAGCAATCAATGGCGTCCAACAGAACGAATATCCATCTGATGGGTGCGCCTGCCCGGAAGGGTCCCCATCACCTCCCCCAGAGACAGGTAGAAATTCTAACCTGAAGATTTGTTTATCAAGCACTGAGTAGTGATTTCATTAGTCATGCATTCTATACTCTATAGTATCTGGAAGTAACCTTGGTCGGTATATTATCGAAAATGTGAAAAAAAGAAGAAGAAGACTTGTTATACAAGGATCTAGTTTTATAGGCAGGCAGTTAACTATGAAATTATATCTTTAATGCTTATTTTGCATGTAAGCTAATATATATCATGCTTAAGCATGAAGCACAAATTAATTTGAATATTTGATATGAGCATATGACCGTTGGCAGGATGGAAATGCCTGAGTAGATTGTGTGGCTTTCACTGCCGTCTCAAGATATTTCTCTGTGCACAAAGTTGATGGAAACCATCATTCTAATCTTTGTACAATCCTTCCGATGAGCCCTGCCAACAAATTCTCAAACTAATTAGTTGGTTAGTGTTTTTCTTTGACAAAAATTATTTGAAAGAGTGTAATTCTGGAAGTGCTAGAACTATCTGAATTTAATGGTTATCTTAGAGCATGGATCAGTAATTGATGGCCTTGATTCATTAGTAGGAGTCTAAATTAGGCAAGATGCAGGCAGATATCCTAATTCCAATGTTCATAAAGATACATTGACAATTTACTCGAACTCCAAATCCGAACCAAATTTAATTCTGGCCATGATAACTACTCTAACACATTCTTGCCATGATGTAACTACAAAAGAAATAATTTTATGACACGCCCTTTTGTAGACACATATACAATTTTGTCAAGATGCATGTCTTTTTATTGATGTCATATTGGAAAGAATTCCTCAGGAGGTGGCGTCCGGACTGAAGTATTCTGATCAAGTTATTCCTGCTCTTCCATGACAAGGCCTTCTTCAAACTATCTCATCAAAGGAGCTACCAAATGACACAAGCGTTTTAGACGCTATACAAATTGGAGATGTAAGGAAGACCCTTACTCATCAATGGAGTTCGTAGATAAGACCAAGTGCCAGCTTTGATATTGATTCGCACTTACTGAAAGAATTTGTCTATGGACAGCCGGAGTCAAATTAAGACTAAGAGTGATATAAGATTTATCAGTGTTAACATTCTGTCCAGATTGTTGACGGTAAGAGGTAATGTCCATATTCATCGGTAAGCCTTTGAGAACTTTGCTCAAAGATGGGCTATCTCCTCTTTAGACACCTTCTTAGAATTTGTTTGGTTGGGTAGTGTAACAGCCCAAGTATTTGGGCCTGTAAACTTAGACGGCCCAACAAAGAAAAAAAAAAAATTTACAGAGGAGGAGGAAGATTCCTAATCGGAGTCTTCTTCTTTCCCGTTTCCGGTGAAATCGGACTCGAAGAGTCCGGCTAGGGTAGGAAACCTTCACTATAAAGATCTCCTTCCTCCCTTAGGATTTTACAACAAAAATTTCGAAGAAATTTGAGGGATTTTCTCAAGGAAATATCGTGGGTGGTTGATTGGAAGAGAGGGGGGTCGTTGGAGCTATCTTTGGACGTCGGAGCAAGGTATTCTTCTTCTCCTTTTGATCCTCCGGTCATCGATGTACTTGGAAGTCGACGAGATGCCGGTTCGGGCTCAAACAGGGACACCCCTGTTTCAATTGATTTTCTTCTTCCGTCGCCGGCAGCAAGGAGGGATGAGGCTGCCACCAGGACGGTAGCCTCGCTGTCGTTGGAGCTGCCGGGGAGGGTGGCCGGAGATGGCCCATCTGGCCGAATTAAGGGGAGGCGCTCGGAAAGGGCTCGGGTTCCCTGTTTTCAAGCGTGAGGAAGAGGAGAAGAAATTTCTTCTCTCTTCTCTAAATAATATATATATATATACATACATACGTATATATATAAAATAAATAAAAATAATAAATAAAAATTATATATATATATATATATATAATATAATTATATAATTATATATATATATACATACACATATATATAAAATAAATAAAAATAATAAATAAAAAAAATTTTTAAAAAAGAGGGGGACATAGGTAAGAGTTCAGATAATTCTCAATATATATATTTTTAGAAAATTTATTTGGTTAAATTGATTTGTTTGATAGGAGAACAGTCCAACAACCAGGGGGACAACGAGTAGGGTTTTGATTTTCAGACTATAAGGCTGTGAAATTGATTTCTCATTGATCGAGGTAAGAATCATTATACATGATCATCATCACATGTATATACTATTTTACTGTTAGTTTTGCATCGTTGGATTTGAGATCAATGAATTTATCATATGTGAAATGCTGATATTTACTTGTGTGATTGCGAGCATGAATATGTTTTCATCAACGCATATGATGGCATGATTATATAGTTATGACATGTTTATTTTTTTAGTACACTGCAAAATTCAATTGATTTATGTTATACGTCCATAAAAAAAAAAAGGAATATGGTTTGGACTGACCTTGTCATGTGGAATGGCCAGCCAGGAGCTTATGCTTGGGACAGCCTCCACAGGCTTATGTGTGGAAGAATTTGATCCGAGAAAGATCATGAATGATTTGATCCGAGAAAGATCATGGCCACTTTGATCCGAGAAAGATCATAAATAGTTCGATCCGAGGAAGATCACAGAAATCGATCCGAATAAAAGATCGTCGCATGATCCTGGTTAGTCCAAAGCCAAAAAGAGATAAAAGATTGTCAATTGAAGATATGAAAGGACAAAACATATAACATGTAATTCAATAATGAGTGAAGATTTTGCTTGATGATATGTGATGACCCATATTATTAAATACATATTTATGATAATATTTCAGTTATCATATACATATGAGTCTTCATAAATTGTATTAATTTCAAAAAAATATATTATTTTTATCTACTGATTTGATGTACATGTGCAGTGATTCTTACTGAGCTCGAGAAGCTCATATTTTCTTCTTATTTTTTTCAAACTCACAGGATGCTTAGTTTGGACGGTTTGGGCGAGAGCAAATAAGAACAGAAGCCTTTAGTAGTTTAGTTTGTTTAAGTTTTCTGATACCAATGAACATGTGAATAAATTGTATTGAACAAAGTTTACATTTGATTTAAAGCTTTGACTCGGTGGATTGATTTGGTATTTACTTGGTTATTTAAAATTTTTGAAGTGTTAAATTAATAGGCCTTACATGATCCTTAGGGCGCTGCTCTAGGGTTTGTGTGGCCGTGTCACGTGCCCAACTCAGGTACTGGGTTTGGGGCTTGACAGAGTGGTATCAGAGCCTAGGTTTAGGAATCTTGAGGTTCATTTCAGAGAGAGAGTATATGGATAGATTTTTAGATGAAAATTGACTAATATGAAATATTATTCTTAAATTCTTGACTAAAGTGAAACTGTGTAGGTTGACATGGCAAGAGGGACTGAGCGTGGGCAAAATCGGAGACCTACTCATTTTGCGGATGGCTCTAATGCTTGGGAGCCAGCTATACAACAAAAAAATGCTCCACCCTCATCGGATGATGATGCACCACAACAAGAACATCCTACTGAGCCTGCAGAAGTCACTCCCGGGGAAGAAATTACAGGAGAACCTGAAATTCAACTTGGGGAACAAATTACTGCAGCTCAGTTAATGCAAGTACTGGTTCAACAACAAGTGGCTGCGAGGGAAGATATGAGGAGGATATTGGAGGTGCAACAGGGACAACAACAGCAGATCATACAACAAATATTTCAGGAGCGACAGTCCTAGCAGCAACAAGGAGCTAGAAATCAGTATGAACGTCAAATCAATTTATTAGATTTCAAAAAATATGCACCACCGGCATTCTCAGGGACCTCAGATCCTATAGAAGCTGAAAGCTGGCTAAAAGCAATAGAGAAGGTTTTTCATACTTTAAGATGTCCTGCTGAAGATAAGGCACTTTTGCCATTTTTATGTTACAAGGTGAGGCAGCCGATTGGTGGGAGATGAAAATTGGAAAGATGGGACCAAATGATGTACTTTTTTCATGGGAAGAATTTAGAAAGGTCTTCTATGAGAAGTATTTTTTTCAGAGTATCCGACTCCAGAAATTTCGAGAGTTCGATCGACTGGTACAGGGCCACATGACAGTTGCTCAATATGCAGCCAAATTTGAAGAATTGTCAAGATATGCCCCTGCATTGATAGCTGAGGAAAATGTTCGAGCCAGAAAATTTGAGAATGGATTAAGGGATAGAATCCAACAATTAGTGACTGTTTTTGAGCTGCCCACTTATAAGGAAGTTGTCAACAAATGCTTAATAATAGAAAAAGGACTTAATGATGCTCAAGTAGCAAGAGAGAAAAATATGAAGAAAAGAGGTCGAGCAATTGATTCTCAAGGTCAAAGTAACAGAGCCTTCAAACCAAAGACCCCAAAACCAAGTCAGACTGCCACTGAAGATAAAGTACAATCTCAAGGGAGCCTTATATGTTATAGGTGTGGAGGACCTCATTTTAGACGAGATTGTACGTGGCCCAGAGGACAATGTTACAAATATGAACGAGATGGTCATAAAGCAATTGTATGCCGCAGTGGAGGAGGAGTACAGAGTCAGTAGATGCCTCAAAATTATCAGAATACCCCCGCAAATCGGGCATCCCAAGATGTACAAGGACAAGATGCGGGACAACAAAAATCAAAGACCTGGACGAGTCTATGCACTTACACAACAGGATGCTAATGCTTCTAACTCAGTGGTGACAGATACTGAACCGATCTTCTAAGTTTTTTTATATATATGTCATAAAATATTATATGGATATATAGCCCTGAATGATAAATGAATATATGACAGGTATGATTAAAATAACATCCAACGATGTCTATGCTCTATTTGATTCTGGAGCTACCCACTCTTTTATAGCAACTAGTTTTATTAAGAAGACCAATGAGATGTCTCCTACACCTTTAGAAAATAATCTCTGTGTCTGCACACCAAGTGGAGAGGTGATCTTGGTTAATTCAATTTGCAAAGATTGTGTACTAAGTATTGAAGATAGGGAGATGAAAGCAGACTTATTAGTCTTAGAGATGAAGGACTTTGATCTAATCTTGGGGATGGATTGGTTAGCAGCATATCATGCTACAGTTGATTGCTTCAAAAAGACAATAATGTTTCAAATTCCAGATCAGTCAGAGTTTAGTTTTAAGAGTACTAAACCCTTCTTTCACCAGAAGTTCATCTCAGCTATTCGTGCTCAGAAATTTCTTAGAAAAGGATGCGAATGATTTCTAGCCACTGTATTAGACACTCAAGATAATAAGCTCAAGTTACAGGATATTTCTATTGTGAAGGAATTTTCTGATGTCTTTCCAGATGACCTGCCTGGACTACCTCCTGATCGAGAGATTGAGTTTTCTATTGACTTGATTCCTGGTACGAGTTCAGTTTCTAAAACTCCTTATCGAATGGCTCTAGCAGAATTGAAGGAATTATAAAAGCAATTACAAGAGTTGTTGGATAAAGGATTCATTAGACCTAGTGTATCACCTTGGGGAGCTTCAGTACTTTTTGTGAAGAAGAAAGATGGTAGCCTTCGGCTTTGCATAGACTATCGAGAATTAAATAAGGTAACAGTGCGAAACAAATATCCTTTACCACGAATCGATGATTTGTTTGATCAGTTGCAAGGGGCACAGGTCTTCTCAAAAATTGATCTTCATTCTGGCTACCATCAGTTGAAGATACAGTCTAGAGATATATCAAAAACAGCCTTTCGGACTAGATATGGGCATTATGAGTTTTTAGTCATGCCATTTGGTTTGACCAATGCACCGGCAGCCTTTATGGATCTTATGAATCGAGTGTTTGCATCATACTTGGATCGATTTGTAGTTGTATTTATTGATGATATTTTGATTTACTCAAAAAGTTCACTCGAACATGAAGAACATTTGAGGATTGTATTATAAACTCTGAAGAAAAAGAAGCTGTATGTAAAGCTACAGAAATGTGAATTTTGGATGAACAGTGTTACTTTCCTCGGGCATGTTATCTCCAAGGATGGTATTTCAGTTGATCCAAGAAAAGTGGAGGCAGTAGTTGACTGGAGCCGACCTACTAATGTATCGAAGGTACGTAGTTTTTTGGAGTTGGTTGGCTACTATCGAAGGTTTGTGGAAGGTTTCTCTTGTATTGCCATGTCTCTATCTCATCTAACACAGAAACAAGTGAAGTTTGAATGGACAGATGAATGCGAGCAAAGCTTCCAAGAGTTAAAAAGATGATTAGTGATTGCTCTAATTTTAACCATTCCATCCGGAACAGAAGGTTTCACTATTTATAGCGATGCTTCTCGTAAAGGCCTTGGTTGTATTCTGATGCAAAAGGAAAATGTGATAGCTTATGTCTCTCGACAATTGAAGTCATATGAGCAAAATTATCCTACTCATGACCTAGAATTAGCAGCTGTGGTTTTTGCTTTAAAAATATGGAGATATTATTTATATGGAGAGCATTGCGAGATTTTCACGGATCATAAAAGTTTAAAATACATCTTTACTCAGAAGGAGTTAAATTTGAGACAAAGAAGGTGGTTGGAACTATTGAAGGACTATAACTTGACAATAAATTATCATCCCGGGAAGGCAAATGTTGTAGCCGATGCCCTAAGTAGAAAATTTTTTGGTGATTTGGCTGCTCTAATTACCTCACAAAAGCCTATATTGGTAGATTTGGAGAAATCAGGAATAGAAATACGACTATATAATTCTCAAGTTCAACTTGCAAATTTTGTACTACAGCCTACTTTGATTGAAAAGATTAAAGCAGCTCAAAAGGAGGATTCAGAGTTACAAAAGGTCATAGAAGCAGTGGCATCCGGTATACAGACAAAATTTTGGACACATAAGGATGGGTCATTGAGGTTCGATAACAGACGATGTGTTTTCAAGATTTCAGGATTAAGGGATGAGATCCTAGAGGAGGCTCACTGTTCGGCTTACACCATGCATCCTGGAAGCACAAAAATGTATCAAGATTTGAAAAGAAATTTTTGGTGGTCTGGTATGAAAAGGGATATTGCACAATTTGTAGCCCAATGTTTGGTATGTCAACAAGTAAAAGTCGAACATCAAAGACCAGTAGGACCATTACAGTCTCTTCTTATTCCTCAGTGGAAATGGGAGCATATTACTATGGATTTTGTGACTGGGTTACCTAAAATACTTCGGAATAATAATGCTGTATGGGTAATTATTGATCGATTGACGAAATCAGCGTATTTCTTACCTTTTCGAATTGGTCTTTCCTTAGAAAGATTGGCAGGCTTGTATATAGAGCAGATAGTACGACTGCATGGAGTACCAGTTACTATTGTGTCAGATCGAGATAGTAGATTTGTTTCTCAATTTTGGAAGAGTCTTCATAAAGTCTTTGGTACCAAGTTAAATTTCAGTATAGCTTTTAATCCTCAAACTGACGGACAATCAAAACGAACCATACAGATCCTAGAGGATATGTTAAGGGCTTGTGTTATGGACTTGGGCGGTGCATGGGATAATCACTTATCATTGGTTGAGTTCGCTTATAATAATAGTTACCAAGCAATCATTTAGATGGCTCCTTTCGAGGCATTATATGGAAGGAAGTGTAGATCACCCATTTGTTAGGATGAGGTGGGAGAAAGAAAAGTGTTGGGACCAGAAATAGTGCAACAGACAGTGAAAAAAGTACACATGATCCAGGAACGACTTCGTACGGCTCAGAGCAGGCAAAAGAGTTATGCTGATAATAGAAGAAGGGAGCTGGAATTTCAAGTTGGCGATCATGTTTTTCTGAGAGTTTCTCCTACTAAAGGTATCATGAGATTTGGAGTTCGGGGTAAGTTGAATCCAAAGTATATTGGCCCTTTTGAAATTTTAGACAGGATTGGAGAGGTTGCATATCGGTTAGCATTACCGCCAGCTTTATCTGGTGTACATAATGTATTTCATGTATCAATGTTGAGAAAGTATATTCCAGATCTAAGTCATGTGGTGAGTTATGAACCTTTGCATCTTCAGAAGGATCTGACTTATGAAGAATATCCAGTACGGATTGTTGACAAGAAGGATCAGGTGTTACGGCATCGAAGTATTCCTTATGTGAAGATCCAATGGAGCAATCATAGCGAGAGAGAGGCTACATGGGAACTCGAGACAAAAATGAAGATCAAGTATCCACAACTCTTTGAAAACTCAGGTATGTAAATTTCGAGGACGAAATTTTTAAAGGGGGAGATTGTAACAGCCCAGGTATTTGGGCCTGTAAACTTAGACGGCCCAACAAAGAAAAAAAAAAATTTACAGAGGAGGAGGAAGACTCCTAATCGGAGTCTTCTTCCTTCCCGTTTTCGATGAAATCAGACTCGAAGAGTCCGGCTAGGGTAGGAAACCTTCACTATAAAGACCCCCTTCCTCCCTTAGGATTTTACAACAAAAATTTCGAAGAAATTTGAGGGATTTTCTCAAGGAAATACCGTGGGTGGTTGATCGGAAGAGAGGGGGGTCGTTGGAGCTATCTTTGGACGTCGGAGCAAGGTATTCTTCTTCTCCTTTTGATCCTTCGATCATCGATGTACTTGGAAGCCGGCGAGATGCCGGTTCGGGCTCAAACAGGGACACCCTTGTTTCAATTGATTTTCTTTTTCCGTCGCCGGCAGCAAGGAGGGATGAGGCTGCCACCAGGATGGTAGCCTCGCCGTCGTTGGAGCTGTCGGGGAGGGTGGCCGGAGATGGCCCATCTGGCCGGATTAAGGGGAGGCGCTCGAAAAGGGCTCGGATTTCCTATTTTCGAGCGTGAGGAAGAGGAGAAGAAATTTCTTCTCTCTTCTCTAAATAAAAAAAATAAATATATATATATATATAATATAATTATATATATATACATATATATATAAAATAAATAAAAATAATAAATAAAAATTAAAAAATATATATATATACATACACATATATATAAAATAAATAAAAATAATAAATAAATTTTTTTTAAAAAAAAGAGGAGGACATAGGTAAGAGTTCAGATAAACCTCAATATATATATTTTTAAAAAAATTATTTGGTTAAATTGATTTGTTTGATAGGAGAACAGTCCAACGACCAGGGGGACAACGAGTAGGGTTTTGATTTTCAGACTATAAGGCTGTGAAATTGATTTCTCATTGATCGAGGTAAGAATCATTATACATGATCATCATCACATGTATATACTATTTTACTGTTAGTTTTGCATCGTTGGATTTGAGATCAATGAATTTATCATATGTGAAATGCTGATATTTACTTGTGTGATTGCGAGCATGAATATGTTTTCATCAACGCATATGATGGCATGATTATATAGTTATGACATATTTATTTTTTTAGTACACTGCAAAATTGAATTGATTTATGTTATACGTCTATAAAAAAAAAGGGAATATGGTTTGGATTGACCTTGTCATGTGGAATAGCTAGCCAGGAGCTTATGCTTGGGACAGCCTCCACAGGCTTATGTATGGAAGAACTTGATCTGAGAAAGATCATGAATGATTTGATCCGAGAAAGATCATGGCCACTTTGATCCGAGAAAGATCATAAATAGTTCGATCCGAGGAAGATCACAGAAATCGATCCGAATAAAAGATCGTCGCATGATCCTGGTTAGTCCAAAGCCAAAAAGGGATAAAAGATTGTCAATTGAAGATATGAAAGGACGAAACATATAACATGTAATTCAATAATGAGTGAAGATTTTGCTTGATGATATGTGATGACCCATATTATTAAATACATATTTATGATAATATTTCAGTTATCATATACATATGAGTCTTCATAAATTGTATTAATTTCAAAAAAAAAATTATTTTTATCTACTGATTTGATGTACATGTGCAGTGGTTCTTACTGAGCTGGAGAAGCTCATATTTTTTTCTTATTTTTTTTTAGACTCACAGGATGCTTAGTTTGGACGGTTTGGGCGAGAGCAAATAAGAATAGAAGCCTTTAGTAGTTTAGTTAGTTTAAGTTTTCTGATATCAATGAACATGTGAATAAATTGTATTAAACAAAGTTTACATTTGATTTAAAGTTTTGACTCGGTGGATTGATTTGGTATTTATTTAGTTATTTAAAATTTTTGAAGTGTTAAATTAATAGGTCTTACATGATCCTTAGGGCGCTGCTCTAGGGTTTGTGTGGCCGTGTCATGTGTCCAACTCAGGTGCTGGGTTTGGGGCTTGACAGGTAGTCTTCTAATAAAGCTATATATATAATTATTAAATTTATTTTAATATTTTTTCAAATTAATTCAATAAAAAATTTTTATAAAAAAATTAAGATAGAGATGGAATTATATAAAAGGCTTTGTGATTATGGTTATTATATAAAAATTAATTGGAGATGATAATACTATCCTAGTATTAAAAAAAATTATTTTATGTTGAAGAGTTTATTTATAACTTTCGTCATATCTAATATATAATATATATAAAAAAAATCAAATTAATGATCTTTCGACAAGTGGCATTCTGAGTATTTAATAAGTGGTATTCTGAGTGTTTAGTATTATTTATTATAATTTAATAGGAAGGATCAAGTTGGTGATCTTTTGACAATTGGCATTCTAAGTGTTTGACAAATGACATTCTGAGTATTTAGTATTATTTATTATAATTTAATAAAAAAATATATTAATCATTAAGAGAAAGAATTATTTATTAATTATTTTTAATATTAGATCAATTAATTACTTTCAATTGTTATTCTGTTTAGCTTTAACAAAAATATGTAACTTTTCTTTCATATACTCCCATCTTTTTTTGTTATCCCGTGCATCACACGAGTTTTAATATCTAGTTCTTATATAGGATTATCTTCAACTAAACATAATAATTTTTTTTAATATCATTTTTTGAAATAATTTTTCTACCAATCAAATATATTAAATATTATTTTTTTTGTAATTATTTTTTTAGATAAATAATTCTCATGAATCATCATATTATTCCATAATTTGATATATTCCACCCAAACGGATCCTAATTAGTTTCCCAGCGATATTACCGTCTATACTAAATGACTTGAGCTACTACAATCGTCTCTTCTCCCCTCCTATCTTCCATCTAGCCTTCACTTGTTGCTTGATTATCCACCTTATAAGATATCAGCACACAATCATTCTAACCCAACATTCTATTTTGGCTTGCAGTCTTATTTGGCTCTTTCCTATGTTTAGCAAGTCAACACATATTCATATTTGGCTGGCACTCCTATTTGGTCTTTCTCTCTTATTTGGTCTTTCTCCTTGTTTAGCTATTCTACATTTGGTTTCTCTTTACTTAGTATGTAATCGAGATATTCCTTCTTCTTGTAATTGCTACAATAGCTAGACCTTGTAATCTATATATACTCATATTGGAGAACAATGAAATGTAAGAATTAGGAATTATCCTCAATAAAGATATTACCTTCTTTATGGTATCAGAGCCATTGAAGCTCCAACGAGCATCTCTTCTTCTTCCTCCTTCTGTGCTCTCTCATGGCCACCAGTTCATCTATCTCCACCTCCTCCAATCCCTCTTCTCCTCCTCCACCCAACACAACGACCCCTCTCACCTTTCCATCGGCACAGCATTTTCTATCTATCAAATTAAATGCATCCAATTTTTTGATCTGGAGAAAGCAAATTACTCTCTTCTTAAAGGGTCAAGGCCTGTTTGGGTTCCTTGATGGCTCTCACCCACAGCCCACCGATCCGATTGCCGCTACTGCTTGGCAACAACAAGATGCCCAACTCGTAAGCCTTCTTGTTGCTTCATTATCTGAAGATTTGGTTCCTCTTCTTCTTGACAAAGAGACTAGTTTTGAGTGCTGGACCACTCTTCATGAAGCCTTTGGTTCAGTATCTCCTACCAGGCTCATGTCTCTGCATCTAGAGTTGCAGAATCTACGTCAAAAATCAGATGAGACCGTCACCTCTCTGCTCCGACGTGCCAAAGCTGTGGCTGATGAACTTGCTGCCTCTGGTAATGCCCTCAAGCCAACCGAATTTAATCTTCATGTATTGCATGCTCTATGTGATGATCTACAGGATGCGATCCCTGACATTCTCAACCGACACACCCCTCCGACATACACTGAACTTCATGGGCTGTTACTTAGCCATGAAAGCATGCGGGCATTTAGAAAATTAACTGTTGCTGATGCCACTCCTACCAATCCTATCGTCAATACTGCTCAACGGTTTGTCCATTCTTCTAATGACCCTAGGCCCTCTATTGGCCGTGGCTTTACTAGAGGTCGTGGAGGACGTGGCAAGTTTGATCGAGGTCGTGGTCGTTTTGGTCCACCTGGTGGCCGTGGTTCTCAATGGTGTTCGTTTTGCAATCGTAACAACCACTCTAATGCCACCTGCTTCTATCGCCCTCAGCAACCATATCCACACTTTTCCTCTCCACAACCCCATGCCAATTTCTCATATTCACCATATCCAAATCCAAATCTAAATCCATCTCAACATCACCCTAATCCACCACTTCTCCCTACCCCTCACCCCTCCACTGTCCTCACTTGGTACCCAGATACAGGAGCATCTCACCATATCACTCCTAACATTCATTCTATGTCCTCCTATGATGAGTACACTGGTCCTGATCAGGTGCATGTAGGCAATGGTAAGGGATTACATATATCACATATTGGTCATGGTTCTTTTTCCTCTCCCTACTCTTCTCTTTCTTTTCAGTTATCTAACATCTTACACGTTCCTTCTATTTCTAAAAATTTACTTTCCGTACAACAGTTTGCAAAAGATAACAATGTCTTTTTTGAATTTCACCCCTCTCATTTTCTTGTGAAGGATCGAACTACCAAGACTATAGTGTTATCCGGTCCGAGTAAAGGAGGATTATACACTCTCCATTCCAGCCCTTCTCCGTTGTCTGCATCTGTTCACGTAGCCGAGAGCACCACTCTTGATGGCTGGCACAATCGTTTGGGCCATCCCCATTATCGCTTGCTTCGCTCCATGGTGAAGACCAATAATCTATCCTGCAAGTCTGCACATCTTCGTTCCCTTTGTCCCTCATGTCAATTAGGCAAGTCTAGTAAGTTGCATTTACCTCCGTCCCATCGTCGCAGTCAGTTTTCATTAGATCTTATTTATAGTGATGTTTGGGGTCCTTCCCCTACTCCATCTTTGTTAGGACACCGCTACTACATAATTTTTGTTGATGATCAAAGTAAATATATTTGGTTTTATCCATTAATGCGCAAATCTGATGTATTCTCTACTTTCTTACAATTTCAAGCCTTGGTTGAACGGCATTTCTCTCGTACTATTAAATCAATCCAAACTGACTGGGGAGGAGAATTTCGCTCTCTTCCTCAATTTTTTCGTAAAATTGGCATTACCCATCGTGTTGCTGCTCCTCACACCCATGAGCAACAAGGGGCTGTCGAACGTCGTCACCGTCATATTACGGAAACCGGCCTATCCCTTCTTGCTCATGGATCCGTGCCCATGTCATACTGGCACTATGCCTTTGAAACGGCTGTTTTTCTCATTAATAGGATGTCATCTAAAGTCTCTAGTGATGTATCCCCCTTCGAACTCATTCACAACAAACCACCATCCTATGCCTTCCTACGAATTTTTGAGTGTCTTTGCTATCCTCTTCTTCGTCCTTACAATCGGCATAAAATGGAGTATCGGTCTCAACCGTGTGTGTTTCTCGGCTATAGTCCCTCTCATAGTGCCTATCGATGTCTCGATTTAAAAACAAATCGTACATATATCGCTAGGCACGTTCGCTTCGACGAATCTACCTTTCCTTTTCAATTTCAGTCTTCATTAACTTGTCCACCACCATCATCTCCCTCTTCCCCACCTTGGGGCGTTACATTACTTCATCCTCTACAAGAGGCCACCCCACTACCATCTGTTCCTCCACCAATTCCACATTCTCCTTTGCATCGTCTGTCCAACTCATCATCGGCTGCATCCCCCTTTTCTCGGTCTGCCTCAACACTTTCTCCTATGACCGATCCCACTCCAAGCCCCTTTAGCATTAACGACTCTGCACCTGTTCGGACCAGATTACTTACTGACCTCTCCTCATCAGCAAAACCTTCCCTTCCTACGCCTTCCCCTACAACTAGCTCCCTGCAAGACAAAACCTCCCCTGACCCACCTGCCCAACCCACCCGTACACATTCCATGGTACTTCGACCCCGTTCCAACCAGCCATCCGCCCTCACCACCACTATCCTCACCATAGAACCTACTTGCTTTACTCAAGCCTCTAAACACTCTGAGTGGCGTGCTGCAATGACTGAAGAATTTAATGCCTTAATTCGCAATGGTACGTGGTCTCTTGTTCCACGTTCATCTCATCGAAAGAATTTGGTCGGGTGTAAATGGGTGTACAGGATCAAGAGAAAAGCTGATGGATCTCTCGAGCGTTACAAAGCGCGTCTAGTTGCTAAAGGGTTCCATCAGCAACTTGGCCTCGACTACAACGAGACATTTAGTCCGGTTATCAAACCTACCACCATTCGGTTTATTCTAAGTATTGCAATATCTCAAAGTTGGTCCATCCGGCAATTAGATGTTCATAATGCCTTTTTACATGGAAACCTAACAGAAGAAGTCTACATGTCCCAACCGCCAGGGTTTGAGGATCGCGACCATCCAGATTATGTTTGTCATCTCCACAAATCTTTATATGGGTTAAAACAAGCACCCCGTGCCTGGTTTCACCATCTCTCCCAATTTCTTCTCCGACTAGGGTTTGTTGCCATCAAAACTGATCATTCATTATTTATTTTAAGGATGAGGTCTCATGTCCTCTATGTGCTCATCTATGTTGATGATATTTTGGTAACCAGCAATGACTCCAGTCAGATTTCTCTTCTTCTTCAAAAGCTTGCTAAGGAATTTTCTATTAAGGATCTTGGTGATCTCCATTTTTTCTTAGGAATTGAGGTTGTTCGGAATTCTGCTGGATTATTATTATCTCAAAACCGCTACATTAAAGATCTTCTTTTAAAGGCAGGCATGGTTGATTGTAAACCTGTTCAGACCCCAATGGCCATGACAAAAGATTCTGATTCAGGGGGTGCTCCCCATCCGGACCCCACACAGTATCGCTCCATTGTTGGGGCTCTTCAGTATGTTACATTGACACGTCCGGATATTTCCTTTGCAGTGAATAAAGTATGTCAGTTTATGCAGTCTCCTAATACTGATCACTGGATTATGGTCAAACGCATCTTACGGTACCTTCAAGCTACAGCTGATCATGGGTTACACATTCGCCGATCCACCTCTCGCTCTCTCCAAGCTTTCTCGGATGCAGATTGGGCGGGTAGTGGGATTGATAGGCGTTCCACTGGAGGCTATGCAATCTTTCTCGGTCCCAACCTCATTTCTTGGGTATCTCGTAAACAGAAAACAGTTTCCCGCTCGTCCACCGAGTCTGAATATAAAGCCTTAGCAGATGCATCAGCTGAACTTATCTGGCTTGAGTCATTGTTTCAGGAACTTGGCCATCCCTTACATGGTCCTCCGATTCTATGGTGTGACAATATTGGAGCCACTTATCTGTCGGCCAATCCTGTTTTTCATGCTCGCACGAAGCATGTCGAAATTGATTTTCATTTTGTTCGTGAACGTGTTGCAAGACATCAACTATCTGTTCAGTTCATCTCCACCCAAGATCAGCTTGCCGATATTCTCACCAAGCCCTTGGGTACCTCCCGTTTTAGGTTCCTAAAGGACAAGCTGAAGATTCGTGTTCCCGATTCTTCATCTTGAGGGGGTGTATCAGCACACAATCATTCCAACCCAACATTCTATTTTGGCTTGCAGTCTCTTTCCTATGTTTAGCAAGTCAACACATATTCATATTTGGCTGGCACTCCTATTTGGTCTTTCTCTCTTATTTGGTCTTTCTTCTTGTTTAGCTATTCTATATTTGATTTTTCTTTACTTAGTATGTAATCGAGATATTCCTTCTTCTTGTAATTGCTACAATAGCTAGACCTTGTAATCTATATATACTCATATTGGAGAACAATGAAATATAAGAATTAAGAATTATCCTCAATAAAGATATTATCTTCTTTATAAGAACACATAGGAGGGTCCTCCTTCGATCTCTTCTATCGGCCGCTTCCAGCGATGGATCTCCAAGTCCAGCAACCAAACTTTGGCTAGAGGATTGCTAAAATCCCCTGATTTCTTGGATAGCATTCACGAGACTCAAACATTGACTCATCTCAAATATGGGTAGTTGATTAGTACGTATTTTGCTTTAACTGTAGTTCTAATAAATGCCTTTAACTATTTCAACTATCGCAATTCCCTTTTATAGATTGCATTATTACCCTGAAATGGTAACAAAAGAAAGACTAAGCACATTACACAAGTTGGCTGGGCATTGAAATCTTGACCATAAAATAAATCTATGAGAACAATTTTAGGAAGATATCTTAACAAGGAAATATGATTTAGGTCAGCTATGAGACCTGATTATCATACAAGGTTAGTTCTAAGATACCATTCTCACTCTTTCTAGATGAGAAACAAAGTGGTCGCATCACCATCTAGCAAACACAACCCAGTCGATCAATCAAAACCAGCTCCTCAATCGAAAAGCTTTTCCCCCTCCATGTGGTGTCTCCGAACTTTGTCATACCCTCATTTTGCTAACCAATCACCAACAAAGTTAGCCTTATTATAAGTCTGTGAGACATGGAAGCTACGCAAGACTTGGCTGGTACTCTCAAAAATCTAGCAAATACAAAAGATAGATGCCATCAAGCAATTAGATCATCCTGTTCCCCTCCTTCATCTTCCTAAATATGAGTAACCAAAGAATTCTATTATAGCATGATCCCATGCCTCTACCAGTACATCTATTGGAACTAAAACATCACATAAATGAATTGCACAAGCAACAAGCAAACATCTTAAATTGAGATGCAAAAAAGCTACATGAAAACTATACGCATACACATCCATTCTTCATCGTTGGCAATATACGAAAAGGTTATATGAGAAATTGAATTCAAATCTCGCCGACTCCACCTATGGTAGGTAGGTTCAAGATGGAAACAAAGTTTCCACCTTCTAGAGGATATAGAACTCGCTGAAAAATTGATTGATTTTTCGAACCAAGATTGCTCATAATTTTGAATGTACATATGGTCTAATTGACTGAGTAGCTGTAACCTGTCATAAGATATGAATCTAGATTTATGTGACTAAAGAGCCAATCGAGCAGTTGCAATCCATTTGTTTGATCTTTGTTCGTTTAAATAAAATTTGTTACCTTATGTACTAAGTCATATTTTACTGGTACATGCATTCAAGAGAAGGGGATGACATGAATAGTTTTGGAAATAATTGAACCAGCTGATTTCTCCAAACAGTCATGATTCTGTCCACATACAATGATTCTGTATTTCGTAGGAAACCCTGGGATACGGCCCGCTCGTCAATTTACCAAATTTGGCACTCTTTCCTATTTATGTTTTTAATTATTTCATATTTACTAAACATGAAGCGATGGCTTCCTCCATTATTAAAGACGCCTCATCTTTCTTATTCCTCCTCTAACCCCACTCTCTCTTCTCCCTTATGAGCTCGAATCTTTGAGGTAGAATCGGAGTTAGGGTTTCTTGTTTTTCTTTCAAGAAAATAAGGAAAATTTGAAAGGAAGAAAGGCTTCAAAAGGCTGATCGGTGGAATTCGGGTTCTAGGGTTTCCCGGCGCTTGATTCTCTGGGCCATTAGATGGTGCAGTTGCCGAGTCCGGGCAAGTTCCGGCAAGATTCCGATCCGCCGAGGGGGGCGGCGGCGGCGGCGAAGGAGGAGATCGAGGACTTTTTGGATGAGGAGCATGGTCCGTTCAGCAAGAGATCGAGGGACGACACTCTTCCTCAGCAGCAGGTAGAACCCTTTCTCCACGGTTTTGTTTCGAATAAGTGGAGTATTCGCCTGCAAGAGATGATAAGATAGTTACGTTGAGATCTTGAATCGTATTATCTGAATTATTTGCTTTTTGTTTCTCTGTTTAGAACCTTTTTTCGAAACGGCTGACGTATAATTTTGACTAAGAATTAGAATTCTTCTCTCTTGCTTGAAGAAGTAAGATGTTTTTTTTTTAATAAAAAAATTCTACAATTTTTTTCAGACAAAAAAAAAAAAATGTTGAGATCATGAGTTCGGTTCTTGCTAGGTTTTATGGTGTGAGGTTCGAAAGTTGTTAATGATCTTTTAATCATGTTTTTGTTTCTTTTAATTAGTCTATGTATTTTAGGGGCGGGAGTCAAATTTCGATATGGTTTTGTTGCAGGGTATGCCTTATGATATACTTGACGAACCTAGCCCATTAGGTCTTCGTCTTAGGAAGAGTCCATCTCTATTGGATTTGATTCAGATGAAGCTTTCTCAAGTGAACTCAGGAACCATGTCGTGCATCTTGGCAAGTGAAAATACTGATAATGGGAAGAAGATAGATTTTAAGTTTGCTGCTGTTTCTGGCACTACTGACAAGCTGAAAGCTTCAAACTTTCCTGTGGTCCTTTTAACAATTGGGACTTGGGAGGTAAGAGTATTTGATTTTTGGTGGCGAAATCATTACTTTTTGTTCCTTTTTCTTGATGTATATGATTATGTAGAACTCCCAATGGACTATTCTGCAATGTTATCTTATGCTGCTTTGATGGCTTCCCGCATCCACTGATTCAATTAGTTGATGGGCTATCTGATCGATGTCCACCACAATGTAGACCCTGCTTGCTCATTTAAAATTTAATGTATTGAAAATACAATGAAAATATAGCCATAAAACTTCTAGTAAACCCACCTTTTTCTGAACTATAGTTTTCTGTTACCATGAGGTCTGCAATTGATTAGGTGGAACAGAACATTCATTATTTCTTATTGTCATTAGGTAGAGCAGAGGGAAGACTATAACTTCAATTTTCTAGATATAGATACATTGGAGATCTCGATAGGTACCTGATGCTGAGAATGACCGAGATATTGGTTGTCTTCATCAAGATCAAAGGCTTTGAAAATTTTTTAAGAACCGAGATTACAGGATGTCTTGGCTTATAAACCACTGAAATGATGCCAATTTAGTAAAACAAGATTTTCTTCCATATCTATCATTTAAAAAAATGACCGTCTTTATCTCTCTTATCCCCCCTCTCCTCCATCAAGACCTCCCCTTGTTCCTAACCATGGCTGATACCATCTCATCCTCTCCTGATTCCAACATTGACCATCTCCAGCATCATCACTGCCAAGATCACCTCTTTCTCTCCACCAAGCCCTTGATCCTACTTAGTTGTAATTCATCTTCCACTGATAGCTACCATCATCACCAACACCGTCCCCCTTCTCTCTCCTCTCCTCCAAGCCCTCCTTTTAATGGGGCATGGTCAAATTGCTTCATCACCATCGCCAGCACACTCCCATTATCTGGATTGTGGCCCAGATGTGGCCAAAAAAAAAAACTATCTTCCATGATTGTCATCGACCTCAGCCACAATATCCAGCTGTTCTACTTGTGCCTGTTTCTTCTTGTCGGCCAGATCTCATCAGCGGTCAGCTTTTATCATGATTAGAAACCTATAAGTGGATCAACATAGGGATTAACAAATCTCGGCCAACCTAGGGTTTCTCATATTATATCAGCCAAGACTATAAGCACCAATATGTTAGCGATCTCATTGGTAGGTTCTTGATATTGATACGAAAATATCTTGGCTGCAATATTTGAAAATGGTTGAACATGCACACCACATGTAGCCATATCAATTATGGGCCAAAAAGATGGATTACTTAGCATTATAAAATCGCATATGAGACCTGCTTAACATTGTGCTACTGCAAATATGGCTCACTTAACATGTTGGGGCTCCATATACTGCCAACTATTATGTGGATCCACATGGATGTGGTTAGCCCATATTGTGGCTTGATGTAACACTAGTTTCATGTGGGCTTGATATAGATATTAAGAGTTCTAATATCATCAATTGTGTTGTAGGCTTGTTGCTGTTACCATTAGGTATCAAGTGCTAAGCAATAAGTGCTAATTAGTTATTTTTTATGTAGATAATATATTTTATTGATTCTGAATAGTTTAAAAATCATAAGCATATATGCACCCATATATACAGCTCGCATACCATATATGCACTATGCAGTCCCTTGAATGCCTGTGCACCGCATAGTCAAGATATCAGCCAAGATGAAACATTGTATTTAATCATTTCTAATTTATATCGGTAGAAAATCCTATGTACTTTGTCTCTTTACCAGTAGTTCTTCATCAAGGCACGTAAAGATTTTTCCTGTGACTAACTGAAGTGTACCTGTGAACAGCGGGTGTCAAAATATGAAGGTGATTTAGTGGCAAAAATCTACTTTGCAAAACATAAACTTGTTTGGGAGGTTCTTGAAGGTGGCCTCAAGAGCAAGATTGAAATCCAGTGGTCAGATATTACTGCTCTGAAGGCAGGATACCCTGAAAATGATGATGGAACCCTGGATATAGTGGTAATGTTATATAAGTTTCAAGAGATGGTTTCTAATAGGCATAACTTCCTGGTTCCCCTGAGAAATCTTTCTGCTTGTTTTTGTTCAGTTGGCTAGACCACCTCTTTTTTATAAAGAGACCGATCCTCAGCCTAGAAAGCATACCTTGTGGCAAGCAACTACAGATTTTACCGGTGGTCAGGCAAGTGTGCACAGGTGAAGTTAGATCATCTTAAGTTGGTCAATGCTATCAAGTTTCCATCATTTAATTTATGTGAAAAGTCAAAGATTTGTCTTATAATCGAAAATTTTAAATATAAATTGTTTATTGTGATGTTTATGCATGTATTGGTGCATCATAATCCTTGCCGAGGCCCATTAACAGAGCCAACTATTTCTGTTTCAACTTTATTGGTTGTTGTGTTGGGGGCACATGAGGGTCAATGGCCATTATTATTATTGCTATATCCATATATCTACTACTTAAATGTAATGTTTTATTCGTACTTAATTTTTGTATTCAGTGCATATAGAAGTATCAAAAGCTTACCGTATCAAACTTTAAGCCAGACAACAATGAGATTTTACACTAATAGCTTTTAACTGAATTTTGAGAAACTGTATTTTGCTTCAAGCATTGATGCAACCGACCCACTTATAGTGAGCCTATGCACATCTAAATGTTTTTTCCCTGAATAAAAATAGAGCATCTGAATATTTTAGATGTTATCTAAAACATTTACCAAAAGATTATTGTTGTTTTTTCTTCCCTTTCCCATTACAAACATAAAAAATAAGACTAGATATCCCACCTGGATAAATGTCATCTTGGTGTTGAATTATCAAGATCCATTGTCAAGATAGGAAGACTCTGAAGAGTAAATCTAAACACCTATGTACTTGGACAGGATCTTGGAATTCATTCTGTATTCTTTTTGTTTAGAAACAAGTTTTGTGCCATTGAGTGTAGCTTTTATACACCTAAAGAGGCTCAGTTGAGGGAATATTAGTAGGTCGAACCTAGAGCAAGCACATGCTGGTTGACTTCAATCTAGCAGCGACTGAGTAGCACATTTAAAATGCCTATACACTAGAACTCAAATATTTTAAATGTTTCTTACCTATATCAAGTGAACATGTGGTAACGAAAGCTGGGATTGCAAATGTATAGTGGTGGTTTAAACTGAGAATTGGTGCGATTGATAAACTTGTGTGCCTTGAAACACATAACAACCAGTATTTTGTTGTTTTTGATGCTTTCTACACCATAAGTAATCTATGGTAATTTGCTATCAGAACTGTTCTTTAATGACTTTTGATGCCTAGGTAAAGAACCTTCTAGACTTTGGTTATGAAGTCTTTGACATTCATGAATGCTGTAGATCATAATCTGTGGTGTGAAATCTGAATTCATTAGTGGTGATCATATTATTTGATAAGATTTCAGCTTAATCCTATTTGTAGGACTATATCTCAGCCATGCAATCAAACACTATAGGGCACATGTACTCTTACATTGACATGCAAAGTCGCACATACAATATGATATCAACAAAAAAATTATTGCATTGATTAATGCAAAAAATTCAAGGAAAAAAAAATCTTACCTTAACGACAACCTTAAATGTAGTTTCTTTTCCCATCCATTGGATTGACTTCATAAAGTGAATTACTATGTTGCACTTTTTGATTGCCTACAATGACTTGGCTTTGAAGTGGTGATTAATATTGTATCAAGTTTGATGAATTGTTATCCATCGATCCTCTGCACATTGGTGTCTACTTCTTGGGTAAGATAGCATTGAGGAACAGAGCGGCATATAATGGGGCCACAAATTTACCTTAAGATTGTGCTGTTTAAGTTAGTAGTCAACTTCCAAGAATTCTTATCTGTAGAGAGTGTTGAAATGAGCTTGATGATGTACTTTTTGGCTTTTGGACGTGTAAAATAACCAACAAAAGCCTTATCCCACCTATTTGGAGGTGGCTTCAAGTCAACGCATACTTTTGGTTTTCCTGACAAGTTCCTTTAGGCTATCTCAAGTCATTCTTTCCTCACTTTAGCATTCATTTCATCCCCTCTCCTTATTGGCACCTTCTGAGATTTTCATTGTACGTGCTTCTATCATCTTGATTTTTTTTTTTCTTTTACTACTTCTCTTGTATTGTGCAACCAAATGCTTTCATATAAATGGTCAAGTTTGACCTTTTGGTTGTACACTTGAATCATACTTTCATGTCAGCATGCTCATCTCTATTATGATGTAACTTTATATTGTTCAAAATTTTATTCTTGTGATTCTACTGCTTTCTAACAACCTGTTCCCATAGACCTTCAAAGGCATGTTGCTAACTCACCTGGCACAAAGTCTATTAATTATGTCTTCACTCAGCTGATTCACTTTTCAAAGAATGCAGTACATCTGAGATAGCAGAAGGGATCAGAGTATTAAGTGCCATGCTTCTGCTTAGTACTGTGATATTGTAAGCTTGACACTGAATGATATTTTGAAAACCAACTTGTTACAACCACAGTCACTTCTTGTATATTTTATCCTTATGTAATATTTGCTTTGGAGTATTAGGTGTTATTGATTTTTCTTGTAAGCTGAAGGGTCATTTCATGATTTTTTTAATGTAATTTTCTTTCCTTTACTCTGGATTTATGGTACTATTAATATTCTTTTTCTGTACCACAACAGATGACCCATACAGAAAAGTTCTCCTAATTCCAGACCTGCTTCATTATTTTTCTTTTAACTTTTAAATAAACCATCTATGGCCATAGCCTGCTAGCTTGGTGCCTAGAAGATTGAAGTAGACTATGGTTGACTTGTGTGTTGGTAGGTCGAGATATCCTGCTTTTTTTTTTTTTTTTTTTTGATGATGATAATTATATTGAGGATCACAAAGCTTCATTAAGAATAAGCTGTACTTGTGTTTTGTGCTTATGCTTTTCTCTATCATTGTTGGCGTACTATACTGAGATGTAGCTTGTTAGTATATCTGTTGCTTTGATTGGATATTGGGGATATGTTTTGCTTTGCATAATATGTATAATTTTGTTTGTCGGGGAAGAAAGTAGTGTTGCCTTCAAATGTTGTCTTGGCCCTGATTGTTCAGAGAAGCACTAATGCAAAATGATAGAATTGTGGGCAACCACTGAAATATGCAATAGTTTGTTCTTTGTTAAGTAGAAAATTTGGTTCATATGTATCTGTTCTTTTTATAAGTATCTGAGTTAATACAAACCACCTTGTTTATTGCTCAAGTTTGTAATTCTTCAGTAGATTATCAAATCAACTTGATATCTAGAACCCTTTGTGTTTTGGAGCCACCATCCATTGCTTTCTTTGTTTCTTCTTTTTTTAGTCATTTCAATGTCATCAGGTCTTCCATTACACCTTTACGACCTGCAGAAACATCTTGAAATATGATTGGTGCTAACTTGAGTAAGAAATGAATAGTTTGTACTCCAAAATGCAGTATGGGCTTGGCCCTCAGAGTCGGACAATGCAAAAAGACACTATGTTGTGCCATAGCTTATGCTCAACTCAGAAAAGTCCAGTTCTTTACTGCTGCTGCATGTGTTTTCTCTTCCAATAACAGTGTACCTCACAAGAGGTGAATAGCCGGAGGTTATCTTACGCTTATCAACTTCTTTGTCTGCAGGAGGCATTTTCTGAAGTGTTCCCAGAGCTTGTTAAGCAAGAATTTTGAAAAGCTCGTCCAATGTGATCCACGTTTAAATTTACTGAGTCGACAACCAGATATTATGTTGGAATCTCTGTATTTTGAACCTCGATGCCCTGTTTTTGATGGTCAAGTTGAAGTTAAAAGTCATGGTTTTGACAGTATGGACAGTAAGGGACTCACCTTCTCAGGATTCTGTGATTCTGGTTCACCTCACACTTCATCGATATGCATGAAGAGCGCAGAACTAGATTCTGTTGGGAGAGCACTGGATCTTGTCTCACAAGAAACTGATTCACCAAGCACAGGTAAAAGACTATATTAGCTCTTGGTGTATATGATGGTCAAGTAGTTCAAATTATCTGAATAGCTATATCTATCCTCTTAAGTCCTTCAGGAAGAAGAAAATCTGAATGATTTGTTCATCTTGAATAATTCAATTATTTGTCTTGAATAATTATTATTTGTTCATCTTGAATGACTTGTAACAGTTGACTGGTCAGATCTGAGTCGCTTAGAGTACATGCTTCATAATTATTCGAGCTTAATTCTTCTATGAGTGGTGATGTTAGTATGTCAGCGTTTATTATAGTGTCTGAGATAGATGTTATGTTAAGCTGGGAAAAATCAATTACAATAGATGGAGCATTCTTTTTTTTATTTTAGAAGCTTGGTGAAGGATGCTAATATATTTTACCCAGATATGGAACCAAGATATTTGATGACTGGCTATAACATGACATACCATAATCTGCTATATGACATCTATCTTTGCAGTCTACATTGGGTTTTATGGCTGAAGAGTTCAATGTTGATAATTCATTTGCCTTTCCTCCACCTGCAGGCTCCAGCAATTCATTACAAACAACAATTTGTTAACCCATACCTGAATTTGAAACTCATTTGCATGCACTTGCTGTTGTTGGTATTGGATTTTGACACCCAGGGTATTGTGCCATCTATACTTCGTCGGTAATAGACACTTGTCTAGAATATGCTGTCATTGCCAATAAACATTCAAGTCTGGACCAATTAGTTTACTGGTGTCTCTGTTGTCTGCCACCTTGTATTTCATTATATTGATATGTGTCAATCAGAATGTTGCATGCCAGGTTTGCTTGCAATATTTTGCATTATTTATAAATTCTGTAATGTAGCTCATAGATGGTCACCATGCTCCTTGATGTTCTGATTTGGGAGATGGATGTAGTCTGGTGGATTTTTCATGTTTGCTGGGTTTATTTTCTTCACGTTGTGAGTGGCTCAAATGTTAACCATTTGTTATTTCATCAGGTTGCTTAATATGTTAAAATTTGCTTGTGATGTCACATTCTTTATTTATTTATTTTGAAAATATTGGTTGTTGATTCAGGAATAGAATCTCAGTCATTGGAAGAGCATAACAGCAGTGAGACAGAAGAGTTTGAGGAACCTAACAGGCAGGATCAGTTGAAAGTGCCTGGCTCCAAAGAGTCCATGTCCAGGAATTATCTGGTGAACCACATAGAAAATTGCACTCAGATGGCTTCAGGCAATCCATCCTCATCCAGTGACCCTCTACCAACCCAAGAAATATTGGAGAATATATCCCAGCAACTGCTCGATGACTCTCAGGGCTCCTCTGTCCTGGATGAACAATCTCTCTTGCCAAGAGTCAATTCCTTTCTCTCTTTGATAACACCTCAAAACCTCCAGGTAATTAATGGTGAGCGCAGGATAGTGGTCGATGAATCTGATTCAGTGACAGCAATTGAAGTTGTTGATGGTGCGCAACCACCTATATCTAGAAATGAATCCGCTGGGGAGCTTTTGATTAATCTTCCCCGCATAGCATCACTGCCACACTTCCTAACCGATATCGCTGAAGATTTTGAAAATGAAGGTAGATGATTTTCCCTGATCTATATAGGGAGTTTGCTGTAAAAATTAGCTTAGAACGGTAGTCATTCTATTTAAGTTTGGATATTGAAGACTTCTTAGATGCTTTGGAAGTCTCATGTTTAAATAAATAATTAAATAGTTTATTGGCTCCATGATTACTGAGTTCGTTAGATGTTGCTTTGTTTCTCTCGGCTGAATAAAAGGTTTCGTGACAAATATTTCACCATGAGAAGAGAGCTGGATGGTCGGATTTACAAGTATGGAGATATGTATTAAATAATTACATGGTTACCATCCAAAAGAATTGCAAAATGGAGGGACGTGGTCGCTGCGTGATGAGAGGAGTCTCCTAGTGATGCTACGGAGTGAAACATGTTGGGTGGATGTCTGGTCAGGATACCACCTCTCAAGATCCTTTCAGTACCACGCGATGCAGCAGGAAGAAAGAAGAAACAAAACAAAAGGAAAAACAATCAAAATACGTGGATCAGCCACAAAAGGGCTCGCCTCCACGGGGCATGCAAATTTCACTATGAAAAGAAAATTTTACAAGAGGAGACCTCATCCTCAACCCTTGTACATCCAATTATCTCTCACATAAAGTTCTCCTCACAAAAGCTCTCTCTCTCTTGGAGACCCCTCTGAACTCCTGAAGAGCCTGGCGACCGCTGTCCAGGAGCCTCCTGCTCCTTCTCTCACAGCGCCCTCGCCTCTCTCTCTCTCTCCACTCGGTTCGTACGGCGGCGAGAAAATCGAAAACCACCGCTCTCTGTTACCTCACAGGCTTTTTATAGGTTTAAACACTCTTTAAACTTGATTAGAGAGGGATTAGGAGTCCTAAACAAAGTCAAGAAACCCTCCTGACCGTCGGATCAAGACCGGGAGCGTCCTCGGCCCTTAGATCGCGCTCCGGTCCATGAAATAGGGCTGTGGACCGCGAGAAACGCGTGGGAAACGCCCACGCGGTCCGCAGACCGCGCCGTGGACCACCCGATCCACGGTGGATCGGGGCAAGGGCCAGCAGGCCCGCTGGCCTGGGCCGGCCCGCGCGTGCGGGCCTGCGCGCGCCTGGGCCGCGCGCCCCGCTGGGCCGCGCCTGCGGGCGGGCTTGCGCGCGCCTGGGCTGCGCGCCCCCCCGCGCGGGCCTGGGTCGCGCGGGCCCGGGTCGCGCGCCGCCGCTTGCGGCCGCGCCGCTGCCGTCTGCCGCCGGTCGCCGGCGATCCTCCACCTCCTCGATTTTTGTGCCGACTTCGTAAGCTCGTATCTCCTTCATCCGAGCTTCGATTCAGGTGATCTTGGTCTCGTTGGACTCTATTTTTCGCCGCGAACCTCGCTGTGGGCTCAATGTGGACTGAATCTCGAGGCGTCAAATCCTAACAATCTCCATCTCGACTCAATATTCGGCCTCCTTCAAACTCTGAGAGCTTCTGGATCTCCTCGCCCCCATACCCTGGGGCAATCTCCTGCTGATCATGGATGGACAAACATGGGAGTCGAGCCAGGCTGCTCGATCCCATCTCCGTCGTATGCTGTGCTCCTCCTGACCTGAGACCTGCTCGGGGCATCATCCTGCGGCAATAGGAATCTTACCTTGCGACGTCGCCTCTCGTCCTCCCGAGTCTCCTGTTTCATGCCCGATCCGCCTCCTGGAGCTCCACCTCGCTCTGGGCTCCACCTGGCTCCCGATGCTCCACCTCGCACTGGGCTCCCTGCCAGGTAATAATGTCCTCTGCTCCCCTTCTTCCCCTCCAGCACAATCCTATCGCCGCGTAGCACCCTCAGGATTCCTCCACCAGCTACCGTCCTGTAGCCTCTCGAATCCAGTCTGCTAAGTGAGATAAGATTCCACCTGAAATCGGATATGTATCGGACCTCCCCCAATCTCCTCACTGCACCGTCATGTGTCCTCCAGCTGACCGTCCCAATGCCTCTGATCGCACAGCTCGATCCATTCGGCAGATATACAGTGCTCTCACTGTTCTCCAGGGAGTCAAACTGCTCCTCTCTGCAACACACATGATAGGGGCATGCAGAATCTAATATCCACTGTTGGGAAGAAGTAGATACCTCGTCAGATATCTTCAGGACATCTCCATCTGAATCGCTGCCGGCCGTCGCTACAGCAGCCACCGTCCGATTTTTCAGTTGAGGGCAATCTCTGGCTAGATGCCCCAACTCCTCACACCGGTAACACCTGGTTTTGCTCAAGTCCCTCCTGGACTTAGACCGCCCTCGTTGCGATCTCCTGTCGCTCCGTCTACCGCCTCCTGCACCTCCAGAAACCACCAAAGCTGAGCTATCGACACCTGAGCTCGAAGCTGGGTTCTCCCTCCTGAGAACCTCGTTCTGGAGTATCGCCGCGGTGACCTCGTCCATCTTGATAGTGCTCTTCCCCACTAGAAGAGCAGTCACCAAGGACTCGTACGAAGGGGGAAGCGACGCCAGCAAAACCAGCGCCCTGGTCTTCTTCTCAACGTTCTTGCCAACGCTGAGAAGGTCGGTGAGGATCTTCTGGAAGTGGCTTAGATGCTCCTGCACGCTCTGTCCCTCAGTCATCCGCAGTTGGTAAAACTGCCTCCAGAGGAAAAGAGTGTTGGTGAGAGACTTCGCCATGTACAACTCCTCGAGCTTCGACCACAGCACCGTCGGGGAAGTCTCGCTCAGCACATGGATCACCACCTCATCCGCCAGGTACATGCGGATGGTACTCACCGCCTGCATCTATAGCCGTTTCCAATCCCGCACCTCCATGGTGGTCGGCTTCTCATCGCACAAGAGAGCTTCGATCAACCCCTGTTGGATGAGTACGTCCTTCACCCTTGCCTGCCACAAGGAGAAATTGCTCTTACCATCAAACTGGTTGATCTCCATCTTGATTGTTCCTGTTTTCTCCATCTTCAGTCTTGCTCACCACCACTGCAATCTGCGTCCTTGTACCGCCTTGCTCTGATACCACTTGTTGAGTGGATGTCTGGCCAGGACACCACCTCCCAAGATCCTTTCAGTACCACGCGATGCAGCAGAAAGAAAGAAGAAACAAAACAAAAGGAAAAACAATCAAAATACGTGGATCAGCCACAAAAGGGCTCGTCTCCACGGGGCATGCAAACTTCACTATGAAAAGAAAATTTTACAAGAGGAGACCTCACCCTCAACCCTTGTACACCCAATTATCTCTCACATAAATTTCCCCTCACAAAAGCTCTCTCTCTCTTGGAGACCCCCCTGAACCCCTGAAGAGCCTGGCGACCGCTGTCCAGGAGCCTCCTGCTCCTCTCACAGCGCCCTCGCCTCTCTCTCTCTCCACTCGGTTCGTACGGCGGCGAGAAAACCGAAAACCACCGCTCTCTGTTACCTCACAGGCTTTTTATAGGTTTAAACACTCTTTAAACTTGATTAGAGAGGGATTAGGAGTCCTAAACAAAGTCAAGAAACCCTCCTGACCGTCGGATCAAGACCGGGAGCGTCCTCGGCCCTTAGATCGCGCTCCGGTCCACGAAATAGGGCCGTGGACCGCGAGAAATGCGTGGGAAACGCCCACGCGGTCCGCAGACCGCGCCGTGGACCACCCGGTCCACGGTGGACTGGGGCAAGGGCCAGCAGGCCCGCGTGCGCCTGGGCTGCGCGCGCCTGGGCCGCGCGCCCCCCCGCGCGGGCCTGGGTCGCGCGTCCCACGCGGGCTCGGGTCGCACGTCCCGCGCGCCGCCGCCTGCGGCCGCGCCGCTGCCGTCCGCCGCCAGTCGCCGGCGATCCTCCGCCGCCTCGATTTTCGTGCCGACTTCGTAAGCTCGTATCTCCTTCATCCGAGCTTCGATTCAGGTGATCTTGGTCTCGTTGGACTCTATTTTTCGCCGCGAACCTCGCTGTGGGCTCAATGTGGACTGAATCTCGAGGCGTCAAATCCTAACAATCTCCATCTCGACTCAATATTCGGCCTCCTTCAAACTCTGAGAGCTTCTGGATCTCCTCGCCCCCATGCCCTGGGGCAATCTCCTGCTGATCATGGATGGGCAAACATGGGAGTCGAGCCAGGCTGCTCGATCCCATCTCCGTCGTATGCTGTGCTCCTCCTGACCTGAGACCTGCTCAGGGCATCATCCTGCGGCAATAGGAATCTTACCTTGCGACGTCGCCTCTCGTCCTCCCGAGTCTCCTGTCTCATGCCCGATCCGCCTCCTGGAGCTCCACCTCGTTCTGGGCTCCACCTGGCTCCCGATGCTCCACCTCGCACTGGGCTCCCTGCCAGGTAATAATGTCCTCTGCTCCCCTTCTTCCCCTCCAGCACAATCCTATCGCCGCGTAGCACCCTCAGGATTCCTCCACCAGCTACCGTCCTGTAGCCTCTCGAATCCAGTCTGCTAAGTGAGATAAGATTCTGCCTGAAATTGGATATGTATCGGACCTCCCCCAATCTCCTCACTGCACCGTCATGTGTCCTCCAGCTGACCGTCCCAATGCCTCTGATCGCACAGCTCGATCCATTCGGCAGATATACAGTGCTCTCACTGTTCTCTAGGGAGTCAAACTGCTCCTCTCTGCAACACACATGATAGGGGCATGCAGAATCTAATATCCACTGTTGGGAAGAAGTAGATACCTCGTCAGATATCTCCAGGACATCTCCATCTGAATCGCTGTCGGCCGTCGCTACAGCAGCCACCGTCCGATTTTTCAGTTGAGGACAATCTCTGGCTAGATGCCCCAACTCCTCACACCGGTAACACCTGGTTTTGCTCAAGTCCCTCCTGGACTTAGACCGCCCTCGTTGCGATCTCCTGTCGCTCCGTCTACCGCCTCCTGCACCTCCAGAAACCACCAAAGCTGAGCTATCGACACCTGAGCTCGAAGCTGGGTTCTCCCTCCTGAGAACCTCGTTCTGGAGTATCGCCGCGGTGACCTCGTCCATCTTGATAGTGCTCTTCCCCACTAGAAGAGCAGTCACCAAGGACTCGTACGAAGGGGGAAGCGACGCCAGCAAAACCAGCGCCCTGTCTTCTCCTCAACGTTCTCGCCAATGCTGAGAAGGTCGGTGAGGATCTTCTGGAAGTGGCTCAGATGCTCCTGCACGCTCTGTCCCTCAGTCATCCGCAGTTGGTAAAACTGCCTCCAGAGAAAAAGAGTGTTGGTGAGAGACTTCGCCATGTACAACTCCTCGAGCTTCGACCACAGCACCATCGGGGAAGTCTCGCTCAGCACATGGATCACCACCTCATCCGCCAGGTACATGCGGATGGTACTCACCGCCTGCATCTGTAGCCGTTTCCAATCCCGCACCTCCATGGTGGTCGGCTTCTCATCGCACAAGAGAGCTTCGAACAACCCCTGTTGGATGAGTACGTCCTTCACCCTTGCCTGCCACAAGGAGAAATTGCTCTTACCATCAAACTGGTTGATCTCCATCTTGATTGTTCCTGTTTTCTCCATCTTCAGTCTTGCTCACCACCACTGCAATCTGCGTCCTTGTACCGCCTTGCTCTGATACCACTTGTTGGGTGGATGTCTGGCCAGGACACCACCTCCCAAGATCCTTTCAGTACCACGCGATGCAGCAGGAAGAAAGAAGAAACAAAACAAAAGGAAAAACAATCAAAATACGTGGATCAGCCACAAAAGGGCTCGCCTCCACGGGGCATGCAAACTTCACTATGAAAAGAAAATTTTACAAGAGGAGACCTCACCCTCAACCCTTGTACACCCAATTATCTCTCACATAAAGTTCCCCTCACAAAAACTCTCTCTCTCTTGGAGACCCCCCTGAACCCCTGAAGAGCCTGGCGACCGCTGTCCAGGAGCCTCCTGCTCCTTCTCTCACAGCGCCCTCGCCTCTCTCTCTCTCCACTCGGTTCGTACGGCGGCGAGAAAACCGAAAACCACTGCTCTCTGTTACCTCACAGGCTTTTTATAGGTTTAAACACTCTTTAAACTTGATTAGAGAGGGATTAGGAGTCCTAAACAAAGTCAAGAAACCCTCCTGACCGTCGGATCAAGACCGGGAGCGTCCTCGGCCCTTAGATCGCGCTCCGGTCCACGAAATAGGGCCGTGGACCGCGAGAAACGCGTGGGAAACGCCCACGCGGTCCGCAGACCGCGCCGTGGACCACCCGGTCCACGGTGGATCGGGGCAAGGTCCAGCAGGCCCGCTGGCCTGGGCCGGCCCGCACGCGCGGGCCTGCGCGCGCCTGGGCCGCGCGCCCCGCTGGGCCGCGCCGCGGGCGGGCCTGCGCGTCTGGGCTGCGCGCGCCTGGGCCGCGCGCCCCCCCGCGTGGGCCTGGGTCGCGCGGGCCCGGGTCGCGCGTCCCGCGCGCCGCCGCCTGCAGCCGCGCCGCTGCCGCCTGCGGCCGCGCCGCTGCTGTCCGCCGCCGGTCGCCGGCGATCCTCCGCCGCCTCGATTTTCGTGCCGACTTCGTAAGCTCGTATCTCCTTCATCCGAGCTCCGATTCAGGTGATCTTGATCTCGTTGGACTCCATTTTTCGCCGCGAACCTCGCTGTGGGCTCAATGTGGACTGAATCTCTAGGCGTCAAATCCTAACAAAACATACATTCATAGGGGAATTTATAGATAACACATCTCATCAAAATAACAAAATATTTCAAACAAAAGGGTATGCAGGCGCTAAGGATTCATTGGAGCTGCTTCCTCTGCCACGTCTTGGGTCTCATCGAGCACGTTCATCAACATGGAGATCTGGTCCTGAAGCACGGCATTTTCCCTCTCCACCTCTGCCCGTTTGCTTCGTTCTTGTAGAAGTTGAATTTGGAGGTGCTCGAGGCATCGTGCATCCTCCTCTAGCTGCTCATTAAGCCCATTGATCTCCCTGTCCTGTTTGACCAATTCACACAATCAATCAATCAATCAAGCAAGAGACGGGAGAACTGCCTCAGTTTGTTTATATCCGGATACTGGGGAAGTCACAAACCTTTCTGTTCATCTCTTGAATGGCAATCCTCCGCATGCTCTCCACAACATCAACATTCACAAGCTTCCGCTTCTTTCCGACTAACCATCCCTTGGGGTATGATGTGGAGTCGAAGTCTGGTGGGGGTAGTAGGACTTCTGCTGTGGTGCGGCAGCCATTGGTGCCACCCTTTGTGGGCTCCAATGGTTCAAAGAGAGCTCTACGACGTTCGGATAAAGTGGATTTTGTGGTTTCCTCCTTCGGGTCATCATCTGATGTGGGCGGTGGTGCGGTGTCCATCTTTCTGGATTCCTCAGATTGATTGGTGGGTGTTTTGAGGCTCTCTTCCTTCAATGCATTTTCCAAGCTCCGCCCTCCGGCTGAAAATAGAATTGGCAAGCGGTCAACTAGTTCATTCATTACAGGAACAGCCAACTAATTCAAGCAAGAGAAGAAGATCTAGAACCGGTTTGACACCGGTTTTATTTCTTTATCTTTAGAAGTAGAATTATAAGAACCACGATTTAAAAAAAAAAAATGATTTGATACTATTATTTTTATTTTATATTTGCAAAAATTATTCTCATTATTTGTGGACAAAAATTTATTTTATTATTTTTGAAAACAAAAAGTTTATATGCTTTACCATCACCACCATCACCATCACCTTCATTGTCAGCAATGCTGCCACCATCATCATGAATATTATTATTACTATTATCTCCATTACCACTATTATTTGCCATATTGTTTGTACCACCACCATCGTCTTCATTATTATCATTATTACTGCTTTCATCTCTATCACTACTATCATTTCCACCATTATCATCATTAGTGCCATCACTACAACTACTTTCGTTGATCTTATCATTTTCCTGTTACACTACAACTATCATCACCATCACCATACTATTAGTAATCTATCATCCCATATTGCCAATTCATCAACACTCTCATCACCTCTATGATCCCTACTATTATTATCTTTGTTGTTTTTGCCATCATTATCAAAATCTGGACCATCATCATCATATTTATATTTTTAAAAAATAATTAATTTTTTTAAAATATATTTATATTTTTTAAAAAAAATTTAAAAATAAAAAATATTTATTTTTAAAAATAAAAAAATGAAAATGATGCCAAGGCACCATAGTTATGATTTTTTATATTTAACCATTATAAGGTGGGGTGTGTCATTGAATGTGATTAGATAGATGAATAAGCATGGGTGTCAAATTGACATGCAGTGATGTATGTGGCTGGGATTTTAGTGTAACTCCAATCAATAACTTAAGGGACTGTTCTTTTGTAGACAAAAATTATAAAAAAATTGATCAATTTTTTCATTGACCAACTTAGCCATATTCTGATGCTTTTCAAGATGGATAAATTACTTTTCTATGGATAGCATTTATCCATTAAATGAGAAAAAATCTTATCTACCTAGAGAATAGCTAAATCATTTTCTTATCAAATAAAAAAATAAATTTTTGAGTTCATTCTTAATATATCATTAACCTTATAATAATAATATATTATAATATAGTAATCATAATAATATAATATTATATATAATAATATTTATATAATATATTATATTTAATACATTATATTATAATATAATATAAAATATTATATCATAATATTATAATAAATTATTATAATATAATATAATATAGTAATAATATAATAATATATATTAATATAATATATTATAATTATAATATTATAATATAATATATTATAAGATAATATATCATATTATCTTATTATATATAATAATATTTATATAATAAAATGTATTATAAAAAATATGGATGGATCTTAGTAACTTATTCAGAAAACTAATAATACAAAAGAACATAGATAACAGAATCTAAAATTATTTTTTAATATATAAAAAAATATAGATAAATTACTTTTTTATCTAAATATTGTCTAAAAAATATTTATCTAAAAAAATATAAATTTTTAAATAATTTTTTTATTTTCAAAAGAGTAAGTCTCGAAAAAGTCTTTGCATACTTTCACTTCTACCTTCAACTCTCTTTTTTAGATTTATCAATATTAAATCAATTAAATATGTTTCTAAGATTATCCGAGATTATGCAGGATTATACATGAAAAATCTTTTTTTTTTTTTTCTTGGGCTCTCTCTCTCGCCTTCTATCTTATCCCTAGGGATCTTCCCACCCTACATGAAGACGTAAAAAGAAGCCCTAATTTTTGGAAAGGGAAGTGCGGCCTCCATTTTTTAAGCTTTTGACTGTGCTTCAAAAGCGGAATTTGGAACTATGCTTCCGGGCCCGCAGTTGCTATTCTCGCTAGGTGCACCTACGAGAATTCAATGGGGTGGATAGAAATTATAAACATTTAATGGCAGATAACCAAATCCCTACACATACTTCGGCTGCAAGGCTTTAGTCGAAAATTCTCCGCTCCAAACATTTTGGACCATCTCATATCCAGTCAACAAACATGGTCTTCAATGCAATACAAGCTAAGAATACAATATCTCAATGATCACCTATCTACATAAATCTTTTCTACCAAAAGTCTGAACTGAGTTAGCTACCAACCACAACAACAACATACAAATCGAAGGAAAAAAAAAAAAAAAGAGACCACTGAATTGCGCTCTAACACCGGTGGCTGGAAAGATCTCCAGCAAATATCTCGAAAATAAAATTCATTAGAAACGGGGTAGAATAGAACCCAGCTACATACGACCAGATGGAGAAAATATCTGATAGTGATACCACACCATCGTTGTAACAAACTAATAAAAAATTAAAAATGAATGAAATATATGAATATTTTAATATATTATCTATAAAAATTGATGTAATATATGATAATCAATAAAATATAAAAATTTTATTAATTTATTATAAATTTGATATGATATTATTGTTGCAACGAATATTTTTTTCATCGGATGGGTATGGCATGGAACCGTCACGCAAAGGCAAAATAGACCGAGTCGTGCCGGTAAAGCAACAAAGAAAAATGGCGTGATGACGGATGATAACGTGCACAGAGGCCTTAAACCGGCATTTACCGGTCAAATAGCCTCTACACCTTGGATCCCAATTTTCTGTCAATAATTCTCTCACCCATCCAAAAATTTTAAAAATAATAATAATAAAATCAATAATTTAAACTTAAATTATCGATGATTTGTGTGCGGAGACGATCTCAGCTAAGGAGAGATTAATTGGATGGGTTGGTCTTTTGATGATGGGATCGGAAATTGGAATTGGAGTGATCGACGGTGGACATATACCTGATCTCTTACGGGAATTCCAAAAGATTCGCGGGGGAGAGGCCGGCGAGAAGCCTTCCATCCTCAGGGAGTAAGAAGGAGATCCGCTATTGTCTCTAATTCAATTCCTTCCTCCTCTTATCTTTCTCTCTTCTACTCCTCTACTTGTTCAAAAGAAACACAAACAAACAAAGAATAAACCAAACAAGAAAGGAAATAAAATAGAAGGGAGAGAGCACACAAGGAATGGGTAAATAGGCAGACCTGAGGTTCGAGCTTGGTAGGGCTTCTGGTGCTGTGGTTTTTGAGAATTATATTTCTTTTCTCTTTCTATCTTTCTTCCTGGTGTCTGGTGTCCTTTGGAAAAGGGAACCGGACTGCGGAGGGACGGAGAGAAAGGGGGTCTTTGTGTTTTCCTTTTCTCCGTCTTCTCTTGTTCTTATCTTTCTATGGAGGTTTTGAGGACGCCGCTTGGGTTTTTTCACGATGACATCGACACCGATTTGAGGCAGGTTGGCTGGACGCCAAACCACGCTAACAGTAAATACGGTGTAATCATCAAGCAAAGGAACAAATTATTAAAATAAAAAAAAAGAAAAACAAGAAAAAAAAAAAAAACGAAGAAAAGGGTTTGCTTAATTACTAAAAAATACAAAATTATTCATCAACAAGGCAAAAAAAAATCAAAGAAAAGGTTTGCTTAATTACTAAAAAGATAAATTATTCATCAAAAAAGAATTATTTTAAATTTTGTGGGACTATTATTGATCTATGCGACATTATTTGTAGAATATATTGACAATATGGCAAGTTTATTAACTTGCAGATTTTAAATCAAAAATATGATCAAAATTTGAGATTTTGAAGCTGAGCAATACTAGAACCAGAGATAAGGTTTTAAATCCGAAGATGTCCTAATTTCTCTATAGAATAGAATATGCAACCATTCTGAGTCATTCTGAAAGCAGTCTCGATCATATATCTTCCATTCTTGTCTCTTTTTTTTTTTTTCCTTCTTTTCTTTCTTTTTCTCTACCTTCATTATTTTTCTTTTATATTCATTTTTTTTTATTTTTTTTATATTTTTTTTCTTCTCTCATTTTCTCATGGAAACGGCACAAGATGCCTCTAGTCCCATCGGAATATAACACTTTGATAGCAAATTTATCATACCACTCCGAACTCTATCCATGGCTCTCATGGGGGTGTAAAACTTTGATAGCAAGTTCATTATACCACTATGAAATGTATCAATGGCGAACTAATATGGTTCCATCCCTTAGTTTAAAAAATCAAGCGATGGAAGAGAGAGATTGGGGGGGGGGGGGGGGGGAGAGGAAGGGAGGGGGGAGAGAGAGAGAGAGAGAAAGGCAGGAAAAAAAAGGAGTTTTTTTAATTGACCATCTTCAAATTGAAGTTAGTAAATCATTTGCCCAAATATCAGACCCATCTCTCTCGACTTCTCTCTCCTTCCTTTTCTTTGATGGGGCAAACTCACAAAAACAAATAGAGCAAACTATAAAAGAATAATTAGAAAAAAAAAATTTGATTAACGTTGGCCGCACCGGTAAAAATGAGAACCGTCAGTATTTATATGTACAGGCGATAAGAACAATTAAAAGATAAACATCTATAGGATAGACCTTATCAACTAGATAACCTTTATCAACTAGATAAAGATAAAAAATAATGATAGACTTAATCCAATGAGTAAACTTAATCCCAAAAGATAAAAATAAACAAGGAATTTGGATTAGCTTCAACATCCCCCTCCCTCTTCAATCTTCAAGCTGTGTCAATTTATCTCAAAACAGTACATACAATACTGTATTATACCATCAGTCAATCAGTACAAGTCTCAACACTAGTACAGCCAAACCTTTCTAGATAAGAAAGTGAGGATAAGCATAAAAGGATCGCTAAACCCTTACAAATTATAATTGCTGTCAATTAAAAGCTGCTGATAAGTTATGTTGCTAATTAGAAAATTATCCATGAAGATTATCAAACCCTGCTGCTAGTTTGTTAGGCTAAATCAACGGTTGGTAAAACACTACAACTTATAAGCAGTTTTAGCAGGAGGTCACGATTCTGCCCCCAGAAAAGCACTCTATATCTCAGTCTGCAAGCATATGTGGTAAAAGTAGATCATGAATTAGAGTCTAAAATTGGGGACCAAGTTCAACCTTGAAATTAGACCCACACAACCCACTGGCGATCCATGAAACCAAGATCTCCCCTTACTGACATATTTCTAAAGCATAAAGTATCAAAACTAAGACCTACCAAGGATGCGTTGACATATGAGAACCTAAACGTAAATCGACACGATTCATTAACGTATGTGTATTTGCTAGTTTAGCAAATATAACGGTACATGTTTGCATCATACTCTCTCTAAAGATTTTGAGAACTGATGAATTGCATACAAAGATGCAAACCAAGAATCCTCCACCGACTCCTAAAACACTCATCCATGGATGGCCTTAATTAATACAAAAGAATATATCCAACTAACCTGTTACAGTGGTTATCATGAGTATCTCGGACCAACGCAACAATCATGGGACATCTCAGATCTTCAAGCTATCATTGGGATCGCTTGTTTAAGAGCAGAGCCATATATAGTGCTGAGCAGCTTACGTCTGATCTGTTGTATAGTCTGTCCAGCGCACTCTATTGCCTCGACAGGTCAATATGTTAGTACGTGGACTATCCCAGTTATTACATCCACTTGCCTCATGATGTGTGTGATAGCTGTCCATCTCGAGTGGATAGACTCAGGTGTAACCAACTCTCCTAATCTCACGAGAGCGATTGAAGGCTGAATTATCTCATCCGCAATAACATCTTCAATGATCCTATAATTTTGGGATCGCACAATCCCATAGCTATTTGACCAACTGTTCCACAGCCTTTTACATAAGGGTGGCAATCGGATCGGGTCGCATATAAACAGGTCGGATCAGATATGGGTTGACTCAAAAAACTCTGAATCCGAACCCGATCTGTTTATCTAAATAGGTCAGATTTCAAAATCCAAACCCGACCTACTTAGTAAACAGGTCATCCGACCCAACCTGTTTATAATCCAATTATGATAATTCATTAAAAAAATCAATAGGACCAACTCGGCAATCTGTTTAAAAGAAAAATTAAAAATTAAAAATCTGAAGGGCTCTACCTCTATCTTGTCGGATCTCCATTCGACCGCCCTCCTCCTACTCCACCCGACCACTGGTGCCGCATAGTTGACTGCCTCTATCTCTACCCAACCATTGTGCTATCGATAGTTGACCGCCTCTAGCTCCACCTCCGGCTCTGCCTCCAGTGCCACCTCTTTACCAACCAACCCAGTCATGCTCGTCGCCTCTAGGCTCCGACAGTGCGAAGAAGGGAGGGCCGAGGGGAAAAGATCACTGCCCCTCTACCCCCAACGCCATCGGTTTTTCTCCCTCGATTTGCAAACCCCTCTCCCCCCCTCTCCCCCACGGTGCCCCCTTGCATGTAGGCCCGAACCCCACATGCCCACCGGTCCTCTGCTAGTGACCAAACCCCCTGGCACCCGTGGCTCGTTCGCCCCCCAGCCACCTGTGGGTCGTCCGCCCCCCCTCGCCTGCGGTCACCCCCCACACCCCCTAGCTACCCGCGACTCCTCCGCTGTTAGCCCATGCACTGCCCCTCCCCCCACCCTGACGGCCCAGCAGTCTTCCCCATGCTCGTGCCGCCACCTCCCAGCCCCCTCCCGCGATCATGCTGCCCCTCACTCCCCTCCTTGCTTCTTCTCTACCGCAAGCCCCGCCCCCCACCCCACCCACACATGCTCATGCTGCCCCACCCCACAGCCTTCCCTTCCCTCTCTCCCACTCCCCCATCGGTGCTTATGCCCCTCCCCCGCATGGCGTGTTATGACAATGGGATTTGACAACACCATGGGATTTAACACGGTCGAGGGTGCGGCCACACGGTATCGAGCGAATTTGGAAAAAAAAATGCACGCTGGTAGCTTGTAGGCCCGCATGACAAGAACCCAAGCATGTTACCCAAGATTTAATTCATAACCAATCCAAAATTTAAATAGATTAAACAGATTAAATGAATCAGCTGCTTGAAACCTGAACCTGATGTGATTATTAAATGGGTTAAACAGATCGATCCGTTTATGATTCATTTAAGATGGATTGAATGTGGATCGGATTGACGGATCGGGTCGACTTTTGCCATCCCTACTTCTATATAAGCAATCAAAGCCCCAAGGACCAAAATAAGTTAATCAATCCCTCTCAGAGAACTCGTTGCTATTTTTGTTATTTTCTGAATCTGACTTGAGCATCAGAGGATCCTTGCTGGAGCGAAAACTTTTGGCTTGAACTTATTTTGTAGGTCACTTTAGTGCCAGCATCCCTACATGAGGCTCAGTCATCTTTTCTCTGACCTCAACCAAATAGAGCAGCAACAGAAAGAGAAAAGGAGTAATCTTCATTATGCCTCCAAAGCGAACATCATCTCGGCTCTCCAACGCCGCCACCTCTAATTGGGTAGAGAGCCAAGCCAACAATCGGATGCAGCAATCAACGATTGAAACTCCCCGCCAGTCTAGCCAGTGCTGGTCATGATGGATCAATTCAACCTACTCTTCTAGCAGGTTCAAAACTTGATAGCTACTGTTTAGACAGTCCAGACTATTTTGGTGCCTCCCTCAGTAGCACCGCAGCCTGCTCAGGCTGCTCCTGTATCTCCTTCAGTGGTGCAATTGATGGCCCTATTGGTGGCACCATCGGCACCTCCCATAATGGTGCCCCCACCAAATCCGATTCCACACTCGGCTACTTAGCCGCCACCACAGTCAGAGCCGCATGTGCCTTCTTAGAGCTCGAAGAGGAGACACATTCATTAGAGCCGCTAGTGGACCAGACGGAGATGTCTCAGTCTACGATCGAGGCATGATTCAACCCTCGATTGTCATTATCCATAGTATTCTGAGGTCTGCACCACCCAAGATCTTGATATCAAAAGATGGTTCTAGACTCTTGGCAAACAGATGAAAAAGAGAATAAAAAATACACTCAACAACAACCACTCCTCGATGCAACTCTACGAGGGGTATAATAGTGAGCCGCTCTTCATCTCAAGGATAGTACAGTAGTCGCTTCTTTGGTACTTCGAGCTGCCTTAGCTAGAAGTCTACGACAGGACCGCTGACTTCGTCGACCACTTGAAAACCTTCAAGGTGGCAATGCTCCTCCAAGAAGCATCTGATGTGATTCTCTATCGAGCGTTCTCTCTGACTCTCAAAGGGGCCGCTTGACAGTGGTACTCAAGTTTGAAGCCGACTTCCATCCACTTCTTCAAGAATCTATATCGATTTTTCGTCAGTCACTTTGTCAGCAGCCGATGATAATAGAAGTGATCCGACTACCTTCACACCATCAAACAGAAGGAGGGTGAGTCGATCCGTACTTTTGTCAATTATTTCAACACGATGACTTTGGAGGTCTGAGATCTAGACCAGTCGATCTGATGGCTATGATAATGGGTAGCCTACTAAAGAACGACTTAAAGAAGTTGTTGACCAAGACTTATCCCTAGAATTTTTTGGACATGCTTGCCCATGCGGAGAAGTATGCACACACGGAGGAGGCCTTTGCAAAAGAGACCCCTGCTAGTTTCATTATGGTAGGACAGAATAAGGAGTGCTCTCTAAGGTGGAAGGAGAAAAATCGCCAGCACTCTCGATCCCCATTCCAGAGGTGGAAGAACTGAGACCGAAACCATCGATCTTGAAGTCCTCAAAGAAGAGATCGGGGATCCTCACCCCCTGGTTATTATAATAATTACACACCCCTAACTATTTCTGGGGGGAGGTGCTGATGGAAATTCAGGCCGAGCTGCTCCAGCCTCCTCAGATGTGGATAAAGCCAGAGCACCGTCGTGATTTGAATAAGTACTACCTCTATCATCATAACCATGATCACGATACTGAAGATTGCCTATAGCTCCATGATGAGATTGAGAGGCTTATCAGGTAAGGAAGATTGAATCACTTCATCCAGAGAAGAGCGCCTCCACGATGACCTCCTCCAAGAGCTCAATGATCACCTCCTCTACCTCAGCAACCACTCCCTTTGCCTCAGCTATAGCTAGTACCAGTGCAGTCAGTAAGACAGGAAGGAGGGGGATCAGTGGTAGTTGAAGACCGACCCATCCGTGGTGGAATCCACATGATAACTGAGGGGTCATTTGGATCGATAGAGCCTCAGGAGGTGAAGAGGCTAAGACTTGAAGATGAAGGTGAGGATGTCATTGTCTTCATCGAGCGGGATGCTGAAGGTATACTTGCCCCGCATAATGATGCTGTGGTTGTAACGACAAATATTATCAATTTTAATATGTACCGTATATTCATTGATAATAGAAACTCGATCGATATTTTGTATTTTTCTGTTTTTACCCAAATAGGGTTCACCCTAGACCAGCTACTAGATTTAACACCCCAATTCAGGATTTTTCTGAAAGTTCGATGATTTTGGAGGGGATGATTAAACTCCTTTTTATCGTGTGTACTATACCAAAGCGGACAATGATCCAAGTTGACTTCTTGATGGTCAAGCTCATTTCAATTTATAATGCAATCCTTGACCGTTCGAGCTAATGGACTCTATAGGCCGTATTGTTGAACTACCACTTGATGGTGAAGTGTCTAACCTCAAATGGAGTAGGACAGATCAGGGGCAACTAGGCCATGGCTCGATAATATTTTGCTGCAAAATTTTAAGCAAAAGGCCAGCCATCCCAGACAAGGGCCCAATCTAAACTTCATATTGGGTTGGATGCCCAAGATGATCTATCCGAGGAATGAGCTCAGCCATCTGAAGACCTTCTGGGGATTCTCTGGAGATTCCACTAAGGAAGGAGAATCCCCAACAAATTGTGAAGATCGGCTTACACCTTGACCAGGTAACGAAGGATCGGTTAACTGCTTTTTTATAGGAAAATATAGATATCTTTATTTGATCGACTGCAGACATGTCCGATATTGACTCTGAGATAATGTCCCATCATTTGAAGGTGGATCCAACCTGCCGTCTGGCTAAACAAAAAAAATAGAGCTTTATCCTAGAGTGCTAGAAGGCTATATCCGAGGAAGTGGACAAATTGCTCAAAGTAGACTTCATCCGAAAAGTAATGTATCCAGATTGGCAGGTGAATATTGTCCTGATCAAAAAAATAAATGAAAAGTGACGCATGTGTATCGACTTCGTCGATTTGAACAAGATTTGTCCGAAGGATAGCTATCCATTACCTCCGATAGACCAGATGGTGGTGCTACTTTTGGGCATGAGCTCCTCAATTTTATGGATGTCTTTTTTTGTAGTTATAATTAGATTCGGATGGCACCTAAAGACGAGCAGAAAATAGTCTTTATTATTGGTCATGGGCTTTATTGTTACAGGATGATGCCTTTTGGTTTGAAAAATTTAAGAACTTCCTATCAGCGGCTGGTGGACAAGATCTTTAAAGATCAACTCAAACGTAATATGGAGGTATATGTAGATGATATGCTAGTCAAGAGCCATATAGTCTCAGACCATATTGCAAACCTCCAGGAGACCTTCAGCACCCTCTATCAATTTTGGATGAGGCTGAATCCATTGAAATGTGCCTTTGAAATTATCGTAGAAAAGTTTTTGAGATTTATGATCTCATGAAAAGGCATCGAGGCAAATCTCGAGAAGATCAGGATAATTTTTGAGATGACTCCATCGAAAATAGTTCGAGAGGTGCAGCGTTTCACTGGCAGGATCGCCTCGCTCAACCACTTTGTCTCCAAATCGATCGAGAGATGTCTCACATTTTTTTAGAGCCTCAGGCAGCTAAAAGACTTTCAATGGATTATTAAATACTAAAAAATATTTGAGGAGTCAAAGCAATATCTCAGTTCTCCATTGCTGCTCACAAAGCCTTGGTCTGGTGAGGAATTGCTGCTGTACCTCACTGTCTCTCCAGTGGCGATCAATGTAGTTCTCATTCGGAAAGAAGGGCAAATGCAAAAGCCTATATACTATACCAGCAAAGTTCTTCACAATACAGACCAGATACTTTAAGCTTGAGAAATTAATTTTTGCACTGATTGTCATGGTGAGGAAGTTGCGGCCTTATTTTCAAGCTCATACAGTGGTGCTGCTCACAGACCAATCAATCAAAGCCATTCTCCACCACCCGAATATCTCAAGATGGATTGCAAAGTGGATGTTGAAACTTGCTGAGCTAGACGTGTAATACCATCCAAGGCCCACTATCAAGGCCCAAGCACTGAGAGACTTCATCTTGGAATGTACCATCCCAAACAGATAGAGCTCACAAGGTGGAGAAGGCTAAAGAGTTGTCGAGTGCTCAGAAGCTGGTGAAAGCTCAAGGAGTGAGAAGACAGACATAGGATCTAACCCTAAAGAGTTATGGATGCTGTATGTGGATGGCTCATCGAATGCTTCTAGAGTTGGGGCCGGACTGATCTTAACCGATCTTGAAGGCGATGTTGTGAGATATGCACTATGTTTTGAATTTTCAGCCACTAACAATGGAGCAGAATATGAAGCTCTGCTTGTCAGTCTCAAGATGGCGAAAGAAGTTGGAGCCTAGCACCTGAAAGTCTTCAGCAACTCCCAGCTGGTGATGGGGCATATAAAGGATGGATATGAGGTACGAGAGGAGAATATGAAGAAGTATCTCCAGAAGACAAAAGATTCAACCTCAACCTTTCTGAGCTTTGACATTTAATAGGTCCCTAGAGCAGACAATGCCAGGACAGACACACTATTAAAGCTAGCAATCTTATTGCTCGCTGATTTAAAGAACGGGACCTACTTTGAGATGCTCAAAGCCTCAGCCCTTGCGGAGTCTCTCGTTATCCGGCAAGTTGATAAAGAATCCTGCTGGATCGATCTCTTGCTCAAGTATCTTAGGTCAGACGAGCTACCCACTAACCGCAAGTAAGCTCGAAAGATAAGAAAATAGTCCATCTGCTATGTCTTGTATGATAACAAGTTATACAAGCAGTCGTTCTCTCTGCCTCTCTCGAAATGTCTACGCCTATCTGAGGCAGATTATGCACTATAGGAGGTCCACAAAGGAATCTATGAAAGCCACTTGGGGGACAGGTTTCTCTCTTACAAAATCATTCTGCAAGGCTACTATTGGCTCACTATACAGCAGGATGCAGGTGCCTTTATCAGAAAATACGATCGGTGCCAGAGGATCTTTAAAATTCAGCATCAATCGACAGCACTTCTAACTCCCATCAGTGCCTCATGGCTATTTACTTAGTGGGGGATGAATATCTTTGATCCTTTCTCCTCTCATTCGATCAGCACAAGTTTTTATTGGTGGCTATCGACTATATCACAAAGTGGATCGAGGCCAAACCCCTGGCTCATATATCTGAGATGAAAGTGAAGGATTTCATTTGAAAATTAATTATCTACCATTATAGTCTTCCCGGAGTCTTGATTATAGATAACGACAGGCAGTTTAGCGGTGTCCGACTTCGTGAATTCTATAAAGAATATGGAATAGAGCACCACTTTACCTCAGTTGGCCATCCACAGGCGAATGAAGAGATAAAGGTGACCAACAAAACTCTCTTATGAGGTCTGAAGGCCAGAATAGACCGAACTGGATGGTCCTAGGTGAATGAGCTTTATCATATACTGTGGGCCTATCGAACCACTCAGAGGCTTCCGATGAGTGAGACTCCTTTCAATGTTGCATTTAGGATCGAAGCAGTCATCCCTGTAGAATTCAGGCTCCCATCTCTCAGAGTCGAAGAATATAATGAAGATACCAACTCTGTATCGCTCTGAGCCAACCTCGACTTGATCGAAGAAAGCAGAGAGCATGCCACTATTAGAATGACTGTCCATCATCAGAGGGTGGCTAGGTACTTCAATGTCTGGATTAAAATTAAGAAATTTTGAGTTGGTGACCTGGTATTGCAGTGAGCCAAAATTTTATAGCCCACTAAGTAGGAAAAGTTATCATCCAACTGAAAAGGTCTTTATTAGGTGGATGAGGTAGTACGTTCGAGGATCTATCGGCTCAAGCAACTCGATGGAACTTTACTCTCTAGACCTTGAAACTCTTCCAACTTGTGTATATATCATCAGTGATGTTGTAATTTTATGTCATTATATATCAATACAAATGCTCAGATTCACTAACCCATGCTTGTTTAAGCATCATGAATGATCTAAACTTTTTTCGTTGTGAAGAGTTCCTCTGATCGAAATTATGTCTAATAGATAAGGGCTAATCGAAAGGACCCTCAGTGATCAACGATCAATCTTCGATGCTTTGGAGGTGGGGCTAACTTATAAGACCCCATCAGAGTTTGAGTCACACATGAAGTGGAGGGGGACCCTAAGGGACCTTCAAAGGGCTAACTTATAAGACCCGTAATCCATAATTTGATGGGCAAACCTCGATGACTTAGAGGTGGGACTAACTTATAAGATCCCATCAGAGCCTGAGTTGCATAGAAAGTGGAGGAAAATCCTAAGGGATCTCTGGAGGGATAACTTATAAGACTCTCAATCCATAATTTGGTGAGCAAATTTTGGCGACTTAGAGATGAGGCTAACTTACAAGACCCCATCAGAGTCCAAGTCATGCGAAAAGTGGAAGAAGATCCTAAGGGATCTCCGGAGGGCTAACTTATAAGACCCTCAATCGATGATCATGAGATGTGCATACGCTACCTACAGGCATATGTTGCCTTTTGCATGGAGATAAGATGTGCACACGCTACCTCTCGTGTGAAGATGAGATGTTCATATGCTGCCTACAGACACACTGCCTCTAGTATGAAGATGAGATGTGCACACATTGCCTACAGACACACGTTACCTCTCGCATGAAAATGAGATGTGCATATGCTGCCTATGGATACATATTGCCTCTCACATGAAAAGGAGAAGTGCACATGCTGTCTATGGACACATGCTGTCTCTCGTGTGAAGACGAGAAGTATACATGCTATCTCTCACATGAAGATGAGATGTGTATATGCTGCTCCACTCACAAGATGAGTCAAGCACATGTTGCCTCTTGTACTATGAGAAACACACACGCTGCTTACGGGCACATGCTATCTCTCATATAACAATAAAAAGTGTACATGCTGCTTCACTCACAAGACAAGTGGAGCACACACTGCCTTTTCCCCACAGGGCAGAATCAAGCCACCGCCTCCAGGATAGAGCCAAGCTGCCACCTATGGGGTAGAGCTAAGTTGCTGTTTGCAGAGCAAGACCAAGATGTTGTTTACTAAGCAGAACCAGTGGCTCTCTAATGGAGCCACCTTTAATAAGGTTCGTTCGGGATAATTTTATCTCGAATCACAATGAGCTCATTTAAATTCCTAAGGTTTGGATTGATCCGGATCGAAACAATTTTAAGAACCTTAGGTTGAGGTTAGCCTCTGCATGTTAAGTTAAAATACGCATGCTTATAGACAATAATTTTTTATTCATTTTAATATTTACAAAAAAAGGATGGTGTCTTCAGCTCCACCTTATAAAAAGATATTTATAAGAAAAAGGATGACATCTTTAGTGCCACCTTACAAAAATTTTTACAAGAAAAAGGATGGCGTTCTAAGCACCACATTACAAGAAAAAGAGAGAAAGAAAGTATAATAAAATAGAAGAAAGTCACAAAGATCATGCGGATCTAGAAGTAGATCTCTGTCAGTCAGCGAATCTAGTTTAAAGCTCTCATCATCATAGACGATAGCAATAACCGAACAGTGGACACTCTCCTTGGTCCCCAGCTTAAGGATAAGGAAACTCAATCTTCATCCGATGAGGAAGCCTCCTCGTCACAATTTCTAGGCTGAAGGGATTGGAGTTCCAAATATGACATTATCTGCAGCAGGTGAGTCTTGCAGTTTTTGAAACCATCGATAAATCTATTGACAGCAATATCGATGACCTTCCTCCTAAACTCTGTAGAGTCCCTATACTCCCGAATGCAGTAGGTCCGAATGTCAAGATAAATCTGATCAAATTGGTGGGTGTGATGATCCCTGAGCCTTGGCGGAGACTGTGAGACTGAAAGTGTCCAGCGAGAGGAAGATGGACCAGCACCCCAAGCTCTCTCCCTTCTCCAGGCCTCTCTTATAAAGGCCCACCTCTCCTTCACCCTAGCCTTCACTGCCGGCAAAAGAGAATACAAAGGGGGATGCAGGGGTGATGCCATCACGACAGAGGAAAAATTTTTTTGCGAAGGATGGAGACAAGAGATTGGGTTTCTCCATCCGTTGGCATCTATTTATAAGCGTCCAATTCTACACCAACCGTCAATTGATGGCTTGGGGGGATACAACTATCCACCAGCTAATAAATGATGTATCTTCCCACCATCTGGAATAAATCCAGATCATGTTTCGAGAATTAGAACATGGATATATGGCATATGCCTACTAGCCCCACATCTTTTCCTAGGCATTATCTTAGTGAAAAAGTCAATAGCCATCATTCTCACGACTACTGGCATTGAAAAAGATAGAATGAAAGCACAGCTAGATATTCGCCTAAGATCGATGTGCTCGAATAATTATCCTAGATCGGTAGGCATGGAAAGTTACCTCAAATCAGCATGCACACCATGAATAAAGATAAGGTACGAAAGAAAATCAATTTTATTCATTCCTTCAAAAGATTTTACAATAACCCCGAGGGATCCAAGGTACAAAAAGAAAAGAAAATAAAAAATCTAAGAAGCCACATCCGAAGCTAAGGTACCTGTTGTAGGTTCATCGGCTACAGTGGGATCCTAGACTTCATTTAAAAAGCTCAAATTTAGTTTTGGATATTTAGTGGCAATCCTATCCCGAACTGACTACCTACAAGATCATAAGTGTTAGTAGCAAATTCGACCTTCTAGTCTTGACACTCTACTGATGCTCGAAAGTCTGCAATGGCTTTAAGGGTGGCCTCCACTACTTTCTTTTCAACTGCCTCCAGCTGAGCTTCAAGCTCCTTTATTAGTCCTCGCAATTGAGAGTTTTCTTTGACTGCGATCACACTCCTCTCGAGCTGAGTCTCAAGCCTCTTTATTTCTCCCTAACAATCAAAAATTCTCCTCGACGGCCCCTTTAAATGCTGCCTCAGTATCCTCAGCTCTTCTTTCGACGGCATCGGCTCTCAAGAGGGCCTCTCTAGCCTCCCTTACCGCCTTGTCCTTAGCATCCCCAAGCATCTCAGTTTTGAGTTGGTACTTTTTCACCTCAATCGAGAAGTCACGGCAGCTCTCAATATATCCATTTAAATAATAAAAAAGCTGATAAGAGGTGCTTCTTGTCAGTAAGTACCACAAATATATATGCAAGATAAATAAAATTGGAGGAGTCTTAACTTACTTGGATGATGCACTCCATGGCTCCTTTCCTCACCTCCCTCTGTCGTACAACCAGTAATTTGTTTGCATTGGTTGGAAGAAGAATTTCAGAGAAAAGCTCGCTTATTAGCTTGTAGTCCCTCAAGGCCATGATCTCGAGCCTTAAACCGATCGGTGTAGCTCTGGAACCAAAAGCCTCGGATGCGGTCCCAGAAGTCCCAGCCTCCTTGGTTGGCTTATCTCCTAGAAAAAATATAATGGCAGGAGGGGCCGATAAGCTCAGAATTATGTCTTCAGAGGTCCGACTCATTTGACTCCTTCAATCTCCATCGGAGGCTGAAGAGGTCGAGCCAATCCTTATCATTCTGAGGTCACTAGCATGGAGAAGTTTAGAACCTCCTGATCCAAAAGTCAGCGGCACTGGGGGACTTCCAGTCCTGATGTGGATGCTCCGGTCGTCCATAGGCTCAGCTACCCTTTTTCAATAGGACTTCCATCTGGTTTATCCAGGGAGCCCGCATCCTTCTCCATGACCATATCTACAACTAAGATAAGTAGTCAGCAAAAGCACGATGGAAATCAAAGAGTATAAGACTTTGGGAGCGGACAATATGCACCTCGAGGGGCAACCTGGTTGATGCCGATATTGAACAGCATCTAGATCGATAATAGCCCCTTCAACTTCGAAATCTTGAAGCCACACTCAGTTGCCAACTCCTGTCTCAGGCGTTCATTTATGGAAAGCTCTTTTAGTGAGGCCTCTTGAGGTTCACCCTAAGCGACGAACTCCCAAAGCATATATTTTTAAAATTTTACAGCAAAATAATAAAAGATTAAATATTTTAATCTTCTAAATATGTCTTAGATCAAATCTAAACTATCATTAAGGATCTATGACATAAAAAATTTATATATAAAATTTAAAATAAATTAAAAAACTATATCGATCGCATCGATGTCCTGAATTTGATCTAATTTTTAGATTATATCGGTAGAGTTCAGAACTCATCACCTTTTTATGGGTTGATAATCTTCACTACTGATAAATATAGTATGAAGCTCTTACTAATGCCGAATAGCCACACAAGTGTCTGACCTCTATGGATGGTCCACATGAAGCCCCTCGGACCGATCAGCCCTCTAAGAGAGTGCTAGCTCGTGCAATCGACTTCTGATGGCAGATCTGACTTGATCTCCTTCTTTGATTGCTTCGAACCTTTTCGATGTCGAAGATAGATTAGAGAAGGATGCTGAATAGTGAAAAAAAATTAGATGAAGATACTCTTTTCTTTGATTTTTCCTCACCCAAAAATCTAGAACAATTCTAGGTCTCTCACCCAAGAGGAGAATGGTCTCCTCTTTTGTTCACGCCAAAGAGAAAAGAAACCCACCCAATCCTCACATTCCAAAGAAGTATTTTTGACCCTATTTCTCTCTGATATCTCTTTGTGAAGAGCTTTCTTCTTTTGGCACACAAAATTATGGCCTTTTTATGGTTGTTGCACAAACCAGATAAAATAGGATCAGGGCTGGAGTTTGTTGCAATTCAAACTCTTTTGAATTTCAATTTGACTCCAACTTTTTCTCATCTTTATCTAACTTAAAGAGAGACTAATCAAAAAAAATTGTATATAAAAATCAGTTAGAAAGATCTCTTTTTCTCATACACAATGGACTCCTTCAAAAGCAGCCAATATGTGGAAGGATATAGATAAAGTTTTAAGTTGAAATTCAAACTAATTTGAATTCAAATCAAAATCAATCAATTTATATCCTTAATGAGCGATAAAAGAAGGATTATTTTTTGATTTTCTCTTGTGCAAATTAATTTTGTACAGTGAGAAAAGGTGCGAGACAATTTAGGTGGCGCAAGGGATAGAGTCCTACTCATTTGGGACTCTAGGGTTTAACCAATTGAATTTCTTTCAAACCCAATCCAATTAGACTCAAATAAAATATGATGAACCTAATCTAATTAGGCTCTTATAACCTCAATTAAATTTGATCAAATCAATAAATTAATTGAGCCATAGATCCGATCAAATTAGAATTATTTCTCCCTTACCGATTAGGTCATCTCATAACCTAATCAGACTTGACCTGATTGAATCAAATTCAATTAGACTCGATCCAAACTTTAATGCTCAATCAAATTGAGTTAATTAATAATTTAATTATTAATTAATCCTTCATTAATGATAGAGTCTTCGTCCAGTGGGACTTTTCTCTAGAGTCTCCGTCCAGTGGGACTCTTTAGATTAGCCAAGTGATCAGAGAGAAATTTTTAATGTGTGTGACCCCATAGATTTGAATCTAAACCAATAGCATAGGAACCAATTCTTATACCAATCAGAGTAACCATCTAGCAATGGTACCCGACGTCCGGATAGGCCGAATGTATGCTAAGCAACATTTAAGAACCTATTTGAATATAGTTACCATATAATTCATCCCTTTGATCCAAATGCTCAAGGTAACCTAGGATTTAACTGCCAACCCTGATATGATCATCCACATTATATTTTAATTTTCAAAATCCATCACATAGATTATCCCGACTAAGGTTTTACGAAATTAAAATACACTGATACATTAACTCCTACTTATTCGAAGAGGTCACTTCCATCTTGACTCACACACCAACTTCACAAGTACTTGACTATGTCCAAAAACTTTTCATCATTGAATTAAAAATTCAGATAGTCCGACATCAAAGCATAGTGAGTTACTTGCAAGTCACCGTGGTAATCTCAGATCAGAGGGACACTTATATCTATATCCTTTCGAAGAGACTCTTGATAGCAGAGTGCTTCAGAGTTGGTCACGTTCAGTGAAATATATTTCTATATTTCACCTGCATGCCATACCAGCGTCTTCACGCTCTTTGGTTAAGAGGACAATCAATCTACATGATACACAATGAACTACACTTGATATGTCTATCGTCCTAGTAATAGCATATCATTTGGTTGCGAACTCATTTAAAGACTAAATGATATATCCTCCTATATCGAATCAAATAGTCCTAAGGACTTCATCACATAATAGGAGTTCAAAATAAGATGTACATAGTAATATAAAATTAAATTAAATTTATTAATTCAATAATTCATATACAATTATAATGATAAGCATAACCGTCAACAGACTGATGATTGACTTTGGAACATAATTTCTAACAACTCCTACTTGGACTAAAGCCAATTGGTGCAGTATCGTATATCCATCTTTGATTTGTAGTCTTCGAACTTCTTGACATCGAGGGTTTTAGTAAATGGATCGATCAGATTCTCCTTTTCATCAATTTTCTGAAGCTCGATGTCACCTCGATCCACGATCTCTCAGATCAGATGGTAGCGGTGCAAAATATGCTTGATCTACTGATGTGACTTGGATTCCTTCACTTAAGCAATGGCACCAATACTGTCGCAGTATAACAAGATGGAGCCATCAAGGGAGGATGCCACTCCGAGCTCGTTGATAAATTTTTGTAGCCACACAGTTTCCTTCGCAGTATCGGATGTCACGATATATTCTACTTCACAAGTATAGTCGACCACAGTGTGCTGCTTAAAATTTTTCCAACAGATTACTCCACCATTCAGGGTATAAATATATCCTGACGCACTCTTGCTGTTGTCATGATCCAACTAAAAATTAAAGTCTGTAAATTTCACAAATTTTAAGTCAGATTTTTCATAGATAAACCACTGATCCTTAGTATTTTTCAAATACTTAAGGATGGTCTTTACGACCTTCCAGTGATTCTCATCTGGATCGGACTGGTATCTACTCACTACTCCTAATGAGTATGGCACATCTGATTGCATACATGTCATGACGTACATAATAGATCCTACTGCCAAAGCATATAAAATTCTACTCATACGCTCTCTCTTGAGGAGTTGTCGGATAATCACTCTTCGAGAGAGAAATTCTTTGACCTATCGGAAGATAGCTTTTTTTAAAATTTTTCATGCTAAACTTTTTTAGTACAGTATCAATGTACGTCGATTGGGATAATTCAAGCAACCTTTTAGATCTATCTCTATAGATCTTCATTCCAAGGATGAAGGATGTTTCTCCCAAGTCTTTCATGGAGAACTGTGATGACAACCAAACTTTTATTCCCTGTAATACAGGGATGTCATTCCAAATTAAGAGAATGTCATCGACATACAAAATAAGAAATACTACCACAGAGTTATTAATCTATTTGTATATGCAGGATTCCTCTCCATTCTTAATGAAGCCATATGTTCTGATCACTTTATTAAAATGCATGTTCCAACTTCAAGATGCCTGCTTAAGTTCATAGATGGATCTTTGAAGCTTGCACACCTTAGACTCATCTGTGGATATGAAATCTTCAGGTTGTATCATATACACCTCTTCTTCTAGCTCTCCATTTAGAAAGATTATTTTCACATCTATTTGTTAGATTTCATAGTCCAGATGTGCTGCTATCGCAAGCATAATCCGAATAGACTTGAGCATTGCCACAGGAGAAAAAGTCTCATCATAATCAATACCATAATGCTGATGGTAATCTTTGATAATCAGACGGACTTTATAGGTCTCCACCTTTCTGTCTGCGCTCTTCTTCTTTTTGAAGATCCACTTATACCTTATGGATTTTATTCCTTCAGGTGAGTCAACCAATGTCCATATATTATTAATTTTCATGAATTTTATTTTGAATTTCATGACTTCCAACCACTTATCGGAGTCAGATCTCTACATCACATCCATATAGGTGATCGGACCCTCATTGTTCTCATCGAGTTCAACTAGATCTCCATCTCGGACTAAGAAACTGTAGTATCTATCTGGTTGATGCGGTACTCTACCGAATCTTCTTAAAGATATTTCTACAATAGGTTTCAGATTTGATCTAATCAAGTCTGACTCTATGGGTTTACTAGATTGTGTCAGTTCTTCTACCGATCGAACTTCATCAAGTTCAATCTTTGAGGCATTAATTTCTTCACCAAAATTTTTTTTTTCTAAAAAGATAGTCCTATTACTAACGAACACATTTTGTTCGTCAGCAAGATAGAAGTAATATCCCTTGATCTCTTTTGGATACCCTATAAATAGATATTTATCAGACCTAGGTTCAAGCTTGTCAGTTTTCAATCGTTTGACATAAGCCGGATATCTCCAAACCCTTAGGTGAGAGAGTGCTGGCTTACATCCTATCCACATCTCATATGGTGTTTTACTTATAGACTTATTCGAAACTTTATTTAAAATATAACAAATCAACTCGAGTGCGTATCCCTAAAAAGAAATCGACAGACTTGTAAAGCCCATCATGGATCGAACCATGTCTAACAGGATTCGATTCTTCTCTTTCGATACATCATTATGCTGTGGTGTTCCAGGAGGGGTTTATTGTGAGAGAATTTTATTCTCTTCTAAGTATGTCAGAAACTCATTAGAGAAGTATTCTCCTCCTCGATCAGACCGAAGAGTTTTAATACTCTTTCTAGTTTGTTTTTCTACTTCATTACGGAATCGTTTGAATATTTTAAATGATTCTGACTTATGTGCCATTAAGTAGATGTGCTCATACCTCGATAAGTCATCTGTAAATGTAATGAAATAATAATATCTACCTCTGACACTAGTGTTCATAGGTCCACATACATCAGTATATATCAGACTTAGAACTTCACTGGTTCGCTCATCTTTTTCAGTAAAAGATGATTTGATTATTGTTCTAAGAAGACAGGACTCACAGGTTAGGAGTGATTCACAATCACTGACTTCGAAGATTCTCTCTTTTGTCAACCTGTTTATTCTGTTCTTGTTAACATGACCTAACCTACAATGCCAAAGGTAGATATCGAAGACATCACTAATTCTAGGATGTTTGTTGGATGTGTACATTACACTAACAGGTTGTGATAGTATGTAAATATCATTGTTCAGTTGTCTATTCATCACATTAACACCATTCGTAATGATATTAAAATTATTTTTTTATTAAAATTTTATAACCATACATGGCCAAAAGGTCTACAGACATAATATTCAATAAAAAAAAAAGACAAAAGTGACATTCACTTAGAACAATTATATTAGACTTGAATACAAGCTTAATAGTCCCTAATGTTAGAACTGAAACTGATCTTCCATCTCCAACATTAAGGACTCTTTCACCTTCTTCAAATCTCCTACTGACCTACAAATCCTGTAATGAATTACAAATATTAAAAGGGCTTTAGGTATCTAATATCTAGATAGTGAAATCACAAATTGAGAAATTATAAGGTGTTATCATATAATTACCTTGTCTAGTAACAACTTGCTTCTTTCTCGATCTATTCAGATCTAGGAAGGCAATGTATTGAGAATAATTTTTTTTCCAATGCCCCTGCTTCTTGCAGTAGAAGCATTCCGCCTGACTCTGATCGAACTTGAACTTTTTGGTCTGACTGGACTTGGGTGCCCCAGCACTTTGCACCCTTTTTTTATTCTTTTTTTTTTTAAAGGATCGATATCTAGAAGAAGACCCTCCCACAACATTCATCGATCTTTTTTGGAGCTGGTGATCCTTCTCAAAGTTTTGCAGTAACCCCAGCAAACTGTGGTAGTTAACTGCAGGCTTTATCATTCGAAAATGAGTAAGAAAAGAGAAGTAGGACTTGGATAGAGAGTTTAGAATAGTATTTTTTTCTAACTGCTTATGCAGGAGAAAGTCGAGCTTACTTAGGCACTCAATCATCTCGATCATGTACAATACATTATAGTGACTGATGCTCCTTCTCTCATTCGAGCGTTGAATATGGCACAACTAATCTTGTGCCTCTCAACATCGTCGGATGTGCCAAAGGACTCATTCAATATTGCAACATATCCTATGACTGAGCATTCTAGAAACGATGGCTAAACTCATCATTCATCGTCGCCAGCATAATACAACGAACCGTAGTTCGGTTGTTGAGCCACTTCTGATAAGTGTCTCTGACCATGCTACGCACATTCAGAGCTGGCTCCTCGAGTGTCGGATCTATCAATACATATAAAATTCGTTCGTACTCCAGGACTATTTTGAGCTTTCGATACCAGCTATCGAAATTTGATCTCATCAATTTATCACTATCTAATAGTGATCGAAGTGACAAGGTGGTAGCCATAACTGCAAAAAAAAAATCAGAACCTAATTAGTATATGAATTGATTAAGCCTAAATACATAGATTTTAATCTAAAGGTTCTTTTACTATTTTATTCGAATTCATAGCCTTTACCTTCAATTCGAAGAATTACACTAATTCTTTAGTGGATACTAGAATCCACATGGATTGCACATGATCCCGAGTGTGGCTCGACCAACCCTTGTATACCCATAGGTAGGTTCTCAATCAATTATTTCACCAAACAAATTTTAGTATTCAATTTTATCCCAGACACCTCTTCAGCAGGCGTGTGGCGTCTCCACTGAAGGTTCTGGTTAGGTCCAATCATTAACATACCAGAATTTAGTGTATCTAACAAATGAGTGATCAGACTTGAGTGTGGCTCGGTCAATCTGACCATCATCAGAAAGACACAACTAAAATAATATATTATGAATGATAATTTTGACAGCCAGATGAGCATCAGGTGTGTGGCACCTCCAATGATCATCTAAATCATTGGACTTTTTATCACCCAACTTAATGGGAGGCTATAATCAAGTTATCATCATAACTATTTTATTTTAGAGATCTAATAATTTTAGAATATTTAATTAGTTAAATTGAGAGATGAGATGAGACTTGACCAGTTTATCTTAATCCTCCCACTGACTTCATCAAGTCAGATTTAAGAAGATCAGACATAAGCTGGTTCAGCCAACCAATCATGAATCTTCCTACTGACTTCATCAAGTCATAAAGAGGACTCAAGACAAGTTGAACTAGGGACTCCTAAATCAGTCATACTGATTTTCAAGTTAGCATGGGTTAACTTCAATCATTAAGTGATCTAATCAAAGTATGATTCACCATGTTGGCCAGATAAGTGAGATCAATGGGAGGAATATGTCATTAACTCGATATAGACTCAATCTATGCGAGTAGCTTTCAATTAATGATCATTGATCAAAGCTGTCATACTTACCTTAGACACCAACTGATTAGTTATTTTCAATTTGATTAATTTATAGACTTGGATTCGACCACGGAGCTATGATCAAAGTTCATATTGATCTAATCAAAGATATAGACTTGACCAGTTAAAACTATTAAAATTGATCAAGAGAAGAAATTGACCCAATTAGAATTAACTTTTAATTAGATTTGATCAATTACTAACATGATCCATTATCAATATTTTCTAACTTGGGGTCTAATCCAGTTTAATGGACTTGACTCGAGCTAACCTATGAATCTATGAGTTATAAAATTAATACCTTAGATCTTTGATTCTCAAATCTAGATCGCTTAATTCTCAATTAAGTTTTGGACTGATATGGGTTCGGATTCGGTATTTGAAAATAGTTTTTAATTTTATAAAATATTTTTACAATCAATCATTTAATGATCAAAATTTTAATTTCAGATCTAATATGTATTATTTTAGATCTAAAATAAAATTTTAAAATTTTTTTCATTATTCATCATCATGAAAAAGACCATGCAGTATCCCTACATGCCATAGGAGATCTCATCGAATGGGTAAATAGGATTATGAAATCCTGATTTCTCCCATGATCGGATGGCTATGAGGGTCTATCCAATCAGATTACTATACTACTTAGATTCAAAATTAACTATTTAGATCTAATCTAATTAATTAAAATCAGATTATATATAAAAAATTTATGTCATAAGAAATCTGGCTCTGATACCATATGAAGAAAAAATGGATAGTTCAAAGTATGTATTTTTAAAATTTTATAGTGAAATAATAAAAGATTAAATATTTTAATCTTCTAAACATACCTTAGATCCGATCTAAACTATCATTAAGGATCTATGATATAAAAAATTTATATATAAAATCTAAAATAAAATAAAAAACTGCATCGATCACATCGATGTCTTGAATTTGATCTAACCTTTAGATTATGTCGGTAGAGTTCAGAACTCATCACTTTTTTATGGGTTGATGATCTTCACTCTTGGTAAGCATGATATGAAGCTCTCACTGATGCCAAACAGCTGCACAAATATCCGACCTTTACAAATGGTCCACATGAAGCCCCTCAGACCGATTAGTTCTCCTGGAGAGTGCTAGCTCACACAGTCGGCTTCTGATGACAGATCTGACTTGATCTCTTTCTTCGATCATCTCGAATATTTTCAATATTGAAGATAGATTAGAGAAGGATGCTGGATGATGGAGAAAATTTAGATGAAGACTCTCTTCTCTTTGGTTTTTTTCTCATCCAAAAATCTAGAACAGTTCTAGGTCTCTCACCCAAGAGGAGAACGGTCTCCTCTTTTGTTCATGCCAAGGAGAAAGAAAACCCACCCAATCTTCATATCCCAAAGAAGTATTTTTTATCCTTTTTTTTTTTGATATCTCTTGGTGAAGAGCTCTCTTCTTTTGGCACACAAAATTGTGGTCTTTTCATGATTATCGCACAAACCAGATAAAATAGGATAAGGGCTGGAGTTTGTTGCAATTCAAACTCTTTTGAATTTTAATTTGACTCCAACTTTTTTTCACCCTTATCTAATTTAAAAAATAATTTATCAAAGAAAATTAGATATAAAAATTAATTAGAAAGACCTCTTTTTTCATACATAATAGACCCCTTCAAAAGCAGTCAACGTGTGGAAGGATATGGATAAGATTTTAAATTAAAATTCAAACTAATTTAAATTTAAATCAAAACCAACCAATTTCTATACTTAATAAGCGATAAAAGAAAGATTATTTTTTAGTTTTCTCACATACAAACTAATTTTGTGCAATGAGAAAAGGTGTGAGACAATTTAGGTGGCGCAAGGGATAGAGTCCTACTCATTTGGGACTCTACGGTTTAACCAATTGAATTTTTTTCAAATCCAATCTAATTAGACCCAAATAAAATATGGTGAATCTAATCTAATTAGATTCTTATAATTTTAATTAAATTTTATCAAATTAATAAATTAATTGAGCCATAGATCCGATCAAATTAGGATCATTTCTTCCTTACCGATTAGGTCATCTCATAACCTAATCAGACTTAACCTGATTGAATCAAATTCAATCAGACTTGATTCAGACTTTAATGCTCAATCAAATTAAGCTAATTAATAATCTAATCACTAATTAATTCTTCATTAATGATAGAGTCCAAGTCTAGTGGGACTCTTCTCTAGAGTCTCCGTCCAGTGGGACTCTTCAGCAGAGTCTCTGTCAAGTGAGACTCTTCACCAGAGTCTTCGTTGACTGGGACTCTTCATATTAGCTAAGTGATCGAAGAAAAATTTTTAATGTATGTGATCCCATAGGTTCGAACTTAAGTCGGTAGCACAGAAACTGATTTCTGTACTAATCGGAGTAACCATCTAGCAATGGTATCCGACGTCTGGATAGGCTGAATGTATGCTAAGCAACACTTAAGAATCTATTTGAATATAGTTATCGTATAATTCATTCTTTTGATCCAAATGCTCAAAGTGACCTAAGATTTAACTGCCAACCCTGATATGATCATCCACATTGTATTTCAATTTTCAAAATCCATCATATGGATTATCCCAGTCAAGATTTTACTAAGTTGAAACACACTGATACATTAACTTCTACTTATTCGAAGGAGTCAATTCTATCTTGACTCACACACCGACTTCATAAGTATTTGACTATGTCCAGAAATTTTTCATCGCTGAATTAGAAATTCAGGTAGTTCGGTACCAAAGCATAGTGAGTTGCTTGCAAGTCATCGTGGTGATCTCAGGTCGGAGGGACACTTATACCTATATCCCTTTAGAGTGACTCTTGATAGTGGAGTGCTCCGGAGTTGGTCACGTTTAATGAAATATATTCTTATATTTTACCTACATACCAAATCAGCGTCTCTATGCTCTTTGGTTAAGAGGACAACCAACTTATATGACACACAACGACTTATACTTGATATGTCTATCATCCTAGTAATAACATATCATTTGATCGCAAACTCATTTAAGGATTAAATGATATATCCTCTTATATCGAATCAAATAGTCTTAAAGAGTTCATCACATAGCATGAGTTCAAAATGAGATGTACACAGTGATGAAAAATTAAATAATATTTATTAATTCAGCAATTCTTATACAATTACAATGATAAGCAGAACCGTCAACAGATTGACGATTGACTTTGGGACATAATTTTCAATACTTTCAGTCTTGATGCGGATGCTCCGATCGCCCACAGGCTCAGCTACCCTTTTTCGACGGGCCTTTCTATCTGGTTTATCTAGGGAGCCCGCATCCTTCTCCACGACCATATCCACAACTAAGATAAGTAGTCAGCAAAAGCACGATGGAAATCAAAGAGTATAAGACTTTGGGAGCAGGCAATACGCACCTCGAGGGGCAACCTGGTTGATGCCGATATTGAATAGCATCTAGATCGATAGCAGCCCCTTCAACTTCAAAATCTTGAAGCCACACTCGATTGCCAACTCCTATCTCAGGCATTCATTTATGGAAAGCTCTTTTAGTGAGGCCTCTTGAGGTTCACCCTAAGCGACAAACTCTCAAGCCTCATCGAATGTCTGAGAGACGAAGAGGAATCATGGTTTCCAACCATGAACGACGGTGGAGATCTTCGAAAAAGATAGTGGGTGGAAGTCCTTCTTCCTTTATGGTGTCACGTAACATCAGCCATGGAACTCTGGATGCCTTTTGAGGCTGAAGAGGTAGCAGAAGAGTGTGATGCTGGGGTCAATCCTCACCAACATGCATATTACAGTGAAGCAGAAGATATACCGTCAGGAGTTCGGAACCACCGAGCATGATGACATCCCAAGATATTGAAGGAGAGCCATGAAGAAAGGGTGAAGAGGAAGCCGCAACCCAGTCCAGAAGTATTTTTCTTAGAGACTCATCTAGCCTGGGGGTGGTTGGCAGACTCGATCATCTAGCTTCAGAACTTCTAGCTGGAACGTTGGAGGAATCTGAAATTGCTCATGGAGTAATACTATATTCTTCTCAGTCAGCTTAGATCGGAACCCCAATGGTGCAAAATCAAAATCTCTGGAGGCCATTCCTCTCACTTGAAAAAAAAAATTGCGAAAGCAAAAAACAAAGAGAGAAGGAGAACCTGTGGCAAAGAAGAGAGGACAATCTGAAACCTAAAGAGACCTACATCTGGCTTCGTCTGGGACTTTAAATAGTTTTAGGTTCAGCGGAGCCTTCAAAAGATACCTCTAGTCATGACATTAATTGCAGGAGGCGTGAATCGACAAGGAGCAAACAGGTGCTCAATGCATGGCAACTCTTGATGGATATGATTTTTGCCATCAATTTGGTAGTTAATACCAGAGACAGATAAATCATATTCTGCACCACTTTCGAAGAGACGTGCGGTAGTATCAGCCATGTAGAAGCCATTCAAATTTCTATCCTTTCAAGGCTTACGCGATGAATACGAGTCATGTAGCTTGGATCAGTACTTGTCACGCGGATGCAATTCAAATTTTTATCCTTTCAAGGCCTGTGTGACAGGTGCGGATCATATAGTTCAGATCAAAACTTAATTTATTATTCATATCATATTTTATTATTTTAATTATATTTAAACTCTTAATTTAGCTTAAAATTTAAGAGATATTTGGTTGGGAGGAATGGATTCAAAATTGAAATAGAAATAGATGACTCTCATTCCAACCATTTGGTTGGAAGGAGTTCTATTCTGATTCCCATTCTAAAGAGGAATGAGAATGGTCCAATTCTCCTAAAGCTCATTCATGGGTCTCCTTTACGGATACAAAGCCCATTCCAAGATTTAAAATAAAGTTTCCTAAAATGCCCCTCATCTTTTGTTTCTCCCATTCTGATAACCCCGATGACCTTGATAACCCAATGGCCATGGACTCCCTTAATAACCCGATAGAAAAAAAAAGGTTGAGAAACCCTAGCCTTCACCTTTTGCTAATGGTCATCGATCATTGCCATCGCTGGTGCTTTCGATCCTCCACCTTTTACCAACGGTCAATAGCGCCGACCTCTCCTCTCCTCTTCTCTCATCATCAGTCGATCTGGTCTTCGGTCCTTCTTCGCCTCTCCTTTCTGCTTCTAGATCTCTCCCTCTTGCTGTCGCCAGTGCACTTTTGTTTCTTCAAAGTTTGATCTCTTCTTTCCTTCTATTCCTTTCTCCTCCCATGTCTAGTTCCACTCTTTGATCAGAATCCTAATTTTAATTTACATCTTTATTGGCCACTGCCCTCTCACCACTTTGTCTCATATTCTGTGTTAGGGTTAACAGATAATACATGATTGTTGTTTTTTTAATCTTGGCGAATATGCTGGATATGCATGCTACCGAATTTGTTGGTTGCAACTGTTTAAATGATCTGTGGTTGTTTAATTTGTCATGGCAGTATCTCATGTATGCATTTTTTAATTCTTTGAAGGATGATCATTCGAGGAAGTTAGAAAAGTTTATTCTTTTTCAGTTTGATAATTTGTGCTGTGTGTGTTGCAAAGTTTATTCTTTTTCAATTGGGTAATTTATGTTGTGTGTGTTCTATTTGTTAAATATTCGATCTAATTTATATGCTAATTGCTTGTACTAATTGTATATCGAATGGAATATTTGCTATGCCTATTGGTTGTATTTTTTTAATTGTTGGAGATACTTGTGTGTTTTTAAAAAAAAATTAGTTTTCTCATTGTGTATGTGCTTTTTACGTTATTTGTCTCATATTTAGCTCAAAATATCTCAACACAAGCTTCGTTAGAAACTTGCTTATAAGCACATTTAAGACCCACCCAAGAATCGATGCATCCATTTGACGTTACTACTTTTTGTAGTTTGGGATCATTCATCAGAATATTCTTATTCATTACTATGCCATCATAATTATATTATTCCTTCTATGTTATGCTATACTAGTTTGCCTTTCTACTTCTTTGTTCCTTCTGATGTACACATGTTACTTCCACTATTTATATCTATATCTTGTAATCAAGTACTTTTTTATTTTATAATAATGCTTTGAGCTCTTATTTACTAATTCTATTTTATTGGTTATCAATATTTTTGCTAAAAGATAATAGTATGGATAACTATGTACATAGGAAATGGCTCGTCGCCCTATGGATTTGAGAAGGAGAAGAATGCATTATATTAGCATTATGTGTATGATGTTTGTTGTGATGTTTGTGGGATACATGACTTGGTATTTCATAGGATTGATCTATCTTAGGAGGCATCAATTGATAGCAAAAAAGAAAGAGAGAAACTTGTTAAGAATCGAAACATAGGTAAGCTTATTAATGAGAATGACAGAATATGTATGAGTCAACTCTGAATGGATAGAAGAACATTTGGTATACTCTGTGAGATGCTTAGAGATAGTGGGGGATTGAGAGATCTCCGAAATATATCCTTACAAGAAATCATTGCTATGTTTCTTTACACAGTAGTCCACCATCAGAAAAATAGAACAATTAGAAATTATTCTAATGGAAATGCAAAAGCTGTGAGTCGACAGTTTCACTTATATCTTAAAGCCATATTGAAATTACATAGAGTTTTATTCAAAATCCCTGAGCCTATTACAGAGGACTGCACGGATGATGCATGGAGAGATATTTTAAGGTATATAATAATACACCTTATTCTTTTTTCTTATTATTGAGATATTTTTATAAATTTTTTTTGATATTTTTGAATTGTTTAAGAGTATTAGATGGTACATTCATTAGAGTGATCATTTCTATCGAGGACAAATCAAGGTATCAAACAAGAAAAAGTGATATTGCAACTAACGTCTTGGGCATTTGTTCGCCTGACATGCAATTTATATATGTACTGTCTGGTTGGGAGGGTTCTGCACATGATGTCCGTGTGCTTTGAGATGCTATAAGTAGGCCAAATGGTTTAAGAGTGCCTCAAGGTATGTATATATATTGATGAACACAAATATACAAATGAAGCTCATTTTAATTTTTTTGCCTTATAATTACAATATGTAATACTTTTTCATTTTATATGTCAAGATTGCTATTACCTGGTTGATTCTGGATATACCAAGCGAGAGGGATTTCTTGCCCTGTATAGAGGGCAATGTTATCATCTCAATAAGTGGAGAAATAGACGACAACCACAGTCTGCAGAAGAATATTTCAGCAAAAAATATACTCAAGCTAGGAATGTGATTGAGAGATGTTTTGGATTGCTCAAGAGATGATGGACAATTCTCCTTCATTTTTCTCTATACAGACCCAATATCGTATTATCATGGGTTGCTGTCTCCTTTATAACTTAATAAGGAGGTATATGTATAGAGATCCCATAGAAGAGGAAGAAGAGAAAGAGAATGAAGAGGAAGAGATGGGAGAGGAAGAACAGAGAGAGGATGAAGTTGAGTTCATCACCACTCTTGAGATATCTGACCATTGGACCAATTTTAGAAACACTCTAGCTCAACAAATGTTTAACAATTGAAGATCTATATCTTTTAGGAGTTGATTGTGTTTTATATTTTATATTTTTTATTTTTATTCAAGTATTTTAGTTGAATATCAGAATATTGGACCTAGTATGTTATGGACTTGTTATGGAATTATTTACTTGTTATGAAATTGTTTGTTACATGGTTCTACTTGTTTGTGTACTTCATATTTAAATTTTAATAATATTATTATTATATACTTGTAATATATGTTATTTTTAAGATAATGGCTATACTTGTTATGATCATTAAAGTCATAATTTATAATTATTATAGGATAGAATATGATGAATGTAGCCAAGTTAATCGTGGTAGAGGAAAGAACAAGTGTCCATGGAAAAATGATGAGGATGTGGTGTTAGTGAAATGCCCCCTGAAGTTGTCCACTGATCCCATATGGAAAGGAGAGGGTGGTTTTAAGAATAGATATATGAACAAGTTAGAGAAAATGATTGAAGAAAAACTATCTGGTTGTGGTTTGAAGACTACTCCACATATTGAATCCAGGATAAAATATCTAAAGCAAAAGCATAGTGTTATTGTAGAGATATTATCACAAATGGGATGCACAAACGGGATGCACATGGAATGATCAAAAGAAGATGATCTCTTATGATAAAATATGATACATGGAGTGGTGCAAGGTACATTTATAAATATTATTTTTGTAACTCAAATAATATTTTATTTATTGTTCATCTCTTAATATATATGGTTCTTTAATGACAGGTGTATGAGTCCGCTAAAGATTTGTGGGAAGTAGCTTTTCCTCATTTAGATGTACTTGAAGAGATTTATGGAAAGGACAGGATGACAGAAAAGGTACTGAAATATTTGCAGAGGCTATTGAAAATATAGAGAGAGGAGGCAGCTATTTTGAGTGATAAAGATCTAGTGGACCTTAGCATGGATGAGGATGATGGAGGCCACTCGGTTACATAGCCTCCTTCAATAGAGAGGACATCTGGTAGCAGTTCGAGAAAGACAAAGAAGCAAAAAATTATCCAACAGAAGGAGATAAGGATGGCAAGAGAATCCGATCCTATGAAGAAGACTTTAGAGGTCATGTCTATGACCCTTGAGATATTTATCTCACACATGGATATGCATTTTGGTACCATAGCTGAAGCAATGGCATGTGAGTAGGAGATGGCTGAGAAGAATGCGGTGAGAGTACTGGAGGAGCTATTTACATTAGAGGCATTGACTAGTGGTGAAGTGATAAAGCTAGCTGATATTCTTGTAGCAGAGCCTAGCAAAAGTACAGTATTCTTCTTCCTTCCACCATAGTTGAAGAGGCATACGTGCTTAGCCTTCTTGACTCGGGCATTGGTGCATCAGGTTTTAGACACTATTATTTCGTATGATGCTATTATTGGAGTACTTGACTTTTTGTTATGGAAATGTGAGAATCTTTTGGTGAGATTTTCATTAAATTAGATCATGTTTGTTTTGTTTGGACTGAGATTTGATCAAATTTGGAGGTTGCTGGCATATTTGTTCTCCTATATTTGGCTATGATGTATATCATTTGCAAGATTGTCATGATTTATTTGGATCTTGATAATTTTGATATGGCAAATGATGTGCGGTTTAGGTCTTGGAATGGAATAAAATTATGGCATCATCTGCTTTCATATCTTCGGATTCCAAAATGCATGTTTGGATGAGGTAAGGACTAAATTTATTTCGAGTAGATCAATTTAGAATTATTTTTAACTTGAGTAGTCTAATATGATGTTGATAAATAAATATAGAAAATAGACTTATTTTCCTTCCTTTTCTTGTTGCTTGATTATGCTAATGGAACAAGATTGGACAAACCAATCCTTTGCTTAAAATATTTATTATTGTTGGCTTGCATGTTCCATTCAAAATTGTTGGCTTGTATGTCGTTTGTAGGTGAGATGGTGGAAATTGAAGTTTCTCTATGCCTACATTACAGCCAAAAAAGATATCATATGATGGAAATATGGAATCTTTTTAGTGCTAATCTAATTTTAATTTTGATAATTTGTGCTTGATAGGGCTAGCATATAATATTTGAAGTTCTGGAGACTAAGAAAGGTATTTTTGGCTACTATATTCTATGATCTTTCTTTTTGTTATTCTGAAGAGCACAACTATGCATTTGTTATGAAATTAGGTTCTCAGTCACTTTCTATTGATCTTTCACATTTTACTAGTGAGCTAATTTTTTCCAAATTTGTAGGCCAATCCCCAGTTCCAAAGGAATATGGCACATTCTAAAGGTCGGCACCTTGACATTTTGTTTACTTATTTATTTGTATGTTTGTTTGTATTTATGTACCATCGAATTTTGTCTATGATCTACGGTCAGATATATTTGGTATTATTTATACCAATTTAATTTGCTTAATAGCTACATTGGAAGTTCTCGCTCTTGTTGGATTCTATGAAGATGTCATAATGGATGAACTTGGGTGAGCTGAAAATTATAAGATGTTGAGAAGGAACAATCCTAGCTTGCTGTGGCCGGCAAAGTCTTCTTCAGAAGTTTCTGTAGGGTGGTGATCATTAAATTAAGATCACATCAATTCTTAAACAAATCATAGGCCATGGATACCAAGGCATGTCTGTGTACATATTATGGTTGTAATTGTATGTATAAACTAATTCATTGGATTTTGAAAAGGTATGTGAGTTAATGATGAATTGCATATTTGCTTTTTGAAAAGGTACGTATTGTCGTTGTGACAGTAAAATTGATGTTGATTTATTATAATTTTTTAAATATTATAATGAACTTCAGCTACCTCTCGATGGAAGAAGGAAGAGGAAAAAGAATGACCGATACCAAAAGATGCTAGAATTATCGGTACTTCCTCATATTTCTTCTCATAGATATGTGTTATCTGTCCTTTTACTATTTTTTTGATTAGATTTTGAGAGCTCAAACAATTTTTACTTTAGCTTGCTCTTTTTATCTATTATTAATTGCTACCTGTTAAAAATTTAGATGTTCAATCTTCCCAATAGTTTGTCATTTTTTTCTTCGGTGTTGCAGAAGTGAAGGCAAAACTGCTCATTTCTCTTGCAGGTATATGTATACATATTTATTTTGTTTGCTCTTTATCTTAACATGGAGATAAATGGTTGGAACTGTCATTCAGATATCTTATTCTGTGCATATGAAATTGCTTGATGCTTATGTGCAACCCCAAAACTATAATTGATGGTAGTTTTACATTTTATTTTTTTACAAAGCTGCTTCCTATTGTCTCCTGATATTATTAGCATCATTATTTGCAAGATGATTTCTGTCATTTGTGCCCCTGATGAGTCCACTGAATGGCAGTTTTGTTGCTAAAAGTAGTTGAAAATAGCAGATGCTGTCACATGCTATCATCTTTTTATAATATGATGTAAGAAATAGTTAACAAATATATGAATTTTACATTGCATAGCTACTGTAGTCAAAGAGATATCTTTTAATTGTTTAAGGCATTGGTTCTGGCAAACCTGATTATCAAATTTTGTAAGTTTTCTTTTTAAAAAAAAATAAATTTAAACTAATGTTGATAGTGCAGGTTGTCTTTATAAAAATCCAGCATCTATTAACCTCTTCATTATACCTTTACATGTGATAGACTGTAATTCATGTAACAAAAAATAAATTTCAGCATTTTTTTTTTGTGTGTGTGTCCAGTTTAATATCTATGATTTTACGTTGACAATGGCTATTATACTTGTCAATGCTAGATACAGTTTGATGTTTGTGATTGTAGATTTTGTTACTGCCATACTTATTCATGCACCTGGTCAAAAATTTATGACGAAATACCATCAAAGTTTGCAATTTCTGAACCTTTCAAAATTGGAGCTCTTAAAACCCAATTCATCGTTTATGTATTCAGTGCTGTGGAAGGCTAATTTTTTCTTTTTTTTCCACTAAGCTCTGAATAAATAGATATAAGCACGTTTTTGTTATCTATTTGTCAAAGCTCCAATAATAGTTAATTTATTATCTATTTATTATTTTTAAAATTTTAATTTTTAAAAATTTTTAGTTTAAAGATAAAAATAAAAATTTGAGTTGATTATGATTTCTATATTTAGATAAACCAAACAACAACAATGAGAATCATTCATTTCGATTCTAATTCTGGTTACAAACTAAACGCTTCAGAAAATTTGACCATTTCGATTCTGATTGCAAACCAAACGCTTCAGGAAATTTGGCCATTTCGATTCTGATTGCAAGCCATTTCGATTCTCATTTCTATTCCGATTTTGGTTACGAACCAAACACCCTCTTGTTTGGGATCAGATCTTTTCGTGCAAGTGTGTATTTGAAAAAAAATTATTTTTTTTTCTTTTATTGATTTTTGATTCTCATCTATACTCCTGCACTTGGAACACGTTTGCTAGCATCTGCTGGCATCCTGATCTGACACATTTATGTTAACCATTCTGATTCTCATTTCTATTCCGATTTTGGTTACCAACCAAACACCCTCTTATTTGGGATCAGATCTTTCCGTGCAAGTGTGTATTTGAAAAAAAAAAACCATTTTTTCTTTTTTCTTTTGTTGATTTTTGATTCTCATCTGTACTCCTGCACTTGGAACACGTTTGCTGGCATCTGCCGGCATCCTGATCTGACACGTTTACGTTAAAAATGGTTCCACTTGTAGCAGAATTTAGTTTGTATTTCAATAGCAGACTAGGAAATTGAATTGCGACAAAAAATCCATGCTTATGTATGCTTTTCTTTTCAAGTCAATTTAACAAAAATATGTTGAATGAAATATCGTTTGATCGTATTAGAAATAGACTAAAAAATGGAGGCTCTCTTGTGCCTGAGAAGATGGATTTTGAATGTATAAGACCTAGGATGTTATTCAAAAAAAAGATGGTTAGGATGTATTATTTAGGTTTCTTGATTACGTATAAATAACTAAGTTCTATCCAGATCAGTATCAAACTAAACAACATGCCCCATAGGTCCTCACATATTATTCCCTTGTAAGCTTTAGAATCTTTACTGAGCCAAGGGTCCAAATCAATCACAAATCTGATCAAATTCAATCATAAATACTATGATTGGTCCGTCGTTAGTTCCAAATAGACTTATATTACAATATCCCTAGTCCACGTGGACCTGTATAAATATCTAAAATCTATCGGTGCATAATCAAATGAGACTAAGCACAACCCATCTTGGGTCCTCGTAGAATGATTCTGAAATTTTTTTCTTGATGAAGTTGTGCAGGGACTTTCTGGCATGTTGCAATCAATGACTATTTCACAATAGCTATGTTGAAAAAGCACTGAAAAACCTTCTGTTTCCTTTTTTTTTTTTTTTGGTAAGAACCTTCTATTTTTCTTTCTTATACGTTTCTGTGAAGTGTTCTATCATATGCTAAGGATGCAAAAATCAGAATTCTGAAATTCTCTCAAGTTTGCATGTGAAATTTATAAGATATTTAACCTTCAATTACTACCAGTACCGAACAAGCTCATTTAGGCTTTTTACCTCATCATATTGTTTCGTCCATATTGTCTTGATGTATAAATTCGAATATACTAAAAGTTTTTCTTTCGTGTCTCATTCTTTCTTTTCTTTATGTAGTTCCAACTCCATGATTCAGCAAGTTGAAATTTTACCGTACAGAGGGTTCTATCTCGACATTCATAAGTTTGAATCCCATTGCTGTTGTCATCTATCATGAAGAAGAAATCAAATTTTGGTAAATCTGAGACAGTCACAATTAACCAACAAAATATTTGATTGGTATCCCTCTATTGATAATAGTATACTGAGCTTATGAATCTTGGTCATTTACGTTAGCTAACTGATGACTCTGTTTATTCTAATTATTTCATGCATACAAGCTTGTGCACGGTGGCTACCTTTCATGGTATGAGATCATCTAAATATGACACCTTACTTGAGACATTATGTATATTGTTCTTCTTATGTTATTAGAGTAGCTGCATGTTATACACAAACCATGTCCATCTGAATTTATTTTTCCATTGATGTGACTGGTCAGTTCTTGACCTTTCAGATATCAAGACTTTTACTCTTCCTTCTTAGTACAGGGAAAAAGTTTATGGCATGATCTGCTATTATGTTGATCTCTTGTTGTGCAATATCTTCGTAGGCTACTTCTCTGGCATTCCTGATTTCCATTCTCCAATGTTACCAATTTTGTTTCTATCAAACATTGATCAAATGGCCAGATTGATTGGAATAGATGGTTAGGATCACCAGGTTAAGTCAGACTTATTTTAGTCCATATGATTAGAGTTTTTTTGTGGTGGCAATGCACGTGTCGGAAAACCATTTCCCATTACAACACTGATGCACAAACTAAGTACAATATTCAGAGAAGACAAGATTGATCTGTCATGAGCTGCATCAATGCAATTGCAGATGGAAGCTCCCATAATTTATTGCATGTCTTAATTCTTTTAGGAAATTGATACTCCTGCGGATTCATTGATTGGTGGAGAAACATATCTATGATAATCTTACATAACCTACACATCAGACATGCACTTTCCCGAACTTGCCAACTTTAATCCAACAAAACATGTACAATAACCCAGCCTTTATTGATTGTGTTTTCTCATGTTTTCTCATGTACAATAACCAAGGCTTAGTCATCCCTTATTCATTGCTCCTACTTAGGTTCCAGTGACTTTCTAACCTAGTTGGTGGGCCCAAGGAACAAAGAGTTTACCCCTCCATGGATATTTAAACATACCTGGAATACTTTTTCTGTTTTACAATTTGCAGCTGCTATGCTTGCTGCTCTGAGGCCAACGCCATTAATTTCATATTATTGTCCTCGGCAAATTTAACAGTGGAAGAATCTTTTTCTGGAAGGTATGGAATTTGCTTGGATGGTGATTTATGGATCTCATTCACAGATTCATGCTCCCAGAACTTTTACCTGCAAATTGGTCCCTCAGCCTGCATCTAACCTAGCAGGCTGCATGTCTAAATATTCTTTTCGAGTTACATGCAGCCTGCTTAGCTTCATAGAAGCTTTGAGAGAAGTGATCGGTGAATTGCCCTTACCAAATTGATTAGCTTGTGTCACCTCATTGATTTGCATGTGCAACTTCTAATTCTCAAGCGTAAAAATATGCTGTTTTTTTTCCTTTTTCAGGTAAAGAAGTACAGTGAGCTTGAAATGGATTGCTGAATCTGGAAAGGACCGTGACAACAAATTAACACCATTGTCCTCAGAGCAGCAGCTGCCTTGTATAACAGATCACATAAATGTTACAGGTTTGTCTAGATATTCCACTCGAGTTATTATGCAGTCTGTCTGCCTTCAATGAAGCTGCAAGAGAACAACAGAAAGCCATAACAGCTATACATCATCTAACAGAAAGCTGTAACAGCTACACAACAGAAAAATGTTCATATTTCCAAGTCCAACATATATGAATACTAACAGAAAGCCATAACAGCTATATATCATCTAGATATCCACAAAAAATAGCTCACGGATACAGCTAGTTTGACAAACATCAACCAAAAAATATCTACAAATACTTATCTGATGAAAACAAAGTGCCAGCAGCAGTAGCACCCCATGAAACAAGAAGTCAAGAAAACAGGCTATGGATTGAAGTCATCATGCAAGAGAACTGCAGTGTAAGCCAAGCTTTTTCACCACACGCAAGCATTCCAAGATGCTGACAGCCTCAGACATTCCAGGGCGCTCATGATATTTCTCTACCGTTGTCATGCAACTCTTCACACATCTCACAGCCAGTTTTGTAACAGCAGCACTATCACGGATGTGATAGTTACCATCTTTCCAGAAATTCTTTAGGACGATGAATTTTGTAAAGTTAATCCCATAAAATCTCTCCAAAAAGGAAAATTCACTTCGAGCCATAATCTTGCCAACTACCGGATCATGGCTCTTGGTGATCATTGCTAGAAGCAGGGTACCAAAACTAAAGACATCACACCAGGGGCCAATGGTAATACCTGCCATCAGCCACCAGGATTTATTAGAACAACAAAAGACCCATTTCTGTGAACACTTTTGAAGCAACATATATTTGAGAAGCTGGAAGAGAAAAAAAAAGGCATTACCTGACTGCAAGAGATGGCCGCAATGGAACCCATATGTATACATTCTTTATTCAGAAATCAATCTTTTCATTGGTATAAGAATGTATGCAAGGCATTCAGTTTGCTACCAATATCTTTGGCAGCAAAACATATTTAAGAATATGATGCAGAGGACTCCAACTACAGATCTAGGTGTGAATGCTTGTGCATTGTGCTACATGTCCTCTCATCTTCCACAACCCATCCCTTTTCTCCTTTTCTTTTTTTCGTTTTTTTTTAGTTAGACCCCATTGTCACCCTCCTAGTACAAGCTACCTGGGCAATCTGAGTAATATAAACCATGTGACCTGCATGAGAAAAAAAAAAAAAAAATCCCAGGCAGGGCAGGCATGAAGTTTTCAGAGATAACACCACTTCCAGACCGACAGACTGAAATCTTTGACCTTAGCTTTGGAGGTGAGAGGGAGTACCACTAAACCGAAGTTAGGGTGCCTTGTAACTTGATTGTTTACTATTTGTAAATAGTCCCATTACTTTACATTAGAGGTGGACTCTGCAACTGTTGCCATTAGCCATTCCACCCCCTTATCACATATAAACAGGGTAGCCTTTACATTCCTAAGAAAAAAGAGAGAGCCCATGACAGCTACCAAAAAGAGGACTGCTAATAGTTTTAATTCAGATGTATAACCAAGTTTCTGCAACAACAAAAATAAAGTAGAGAACATGAAGAAAAAACAATGCTGAATTCTTCTTATGCTTCATTGGCATGCTCTTTAGACTCATAGCCTTAAACTATTGCAATACATGTACTCCTATGATCCTGCAGAAATAAGATTAGGTAACTGACTTCCAATGGGGTGAAAAAAGATAGAAAATGAAGAAATTATATCAAGAAAGTAACATATTAAGGTAGAAGCAAGAGAGGATGCTAAGAGATCGCATAAAGAATGCAAAAATGGAAGAGAGGGATTGCCTGACCACTTAAAACAATTAATTGATCAACGCTTCCAACTTATAAGGGGCAAAAGGGCAAAATGTTTCCCAAAAGTGATAAGCAATAATAATGATGTAACTACAAAGCAATGAACTTAAGTTACAGGACCGACAACATCTCAATAATTCACACAAGCAAAGAATCTTGCTGGCACTTAATTACTCAAAAGCTTTAGATCTGAATGGTACTCAGGAAAAGAATAGCACAGCAAGGATATACTTACAAATTTCTGTACCTGCACCGCCAAGAACTAGAATTCTTCTGTGAAATTCCTCAAACAACTAGCCTCTAAACCTCCTTGAGAAACCACTAAAAGTCAAGAAAGTGACCCAAACAGGATGACAGAAGATTCAGCCCAACCACAATTTCAGGTTTGATCAAGCTGGACGATTTGGGAATAATAGCGGCAGTGACCAGCAAAAAGAAGTGATTTGTGGATAATTTGGGAATATTTGAGAGATTCCAGAGGCTAAAGAGGAAAAGATAATAACAGGGACACATTAAAAATGCTAGTGAACATACATCAAATCATAGTCTTGCCTCATCTACTAGATCATATACCCATGCAGTGATTGAATGGCAGGGACAAATAGGAGCATTGGAGAGAGTAAAGGGACATGAGAAGACACTGGTATTTTAGGATATAGAATCTTGGAATTCCAAGCTTCAGTCCAATCAGCATTCATCAGTGCTAAAAGAGAAGCACATACATGTCCACACATTTATTTGCATATATACGTGATGTAGTAAGCAAAGTCAACATTATATGCACAAGGCTCCTGCTATCACAAGGCTTGGTTAAGATATACACTGCCTTATCCCCAGGTGCAGAGAGGGTGTTTCATGTCAAGGTTCACCCTCTCCAAGTCAGCTTTATATATACACTTGAAAATATTATAATATGACAAGTCCAGATCAATTCTATACAATGGATTGCATTGCAAAAGCAGCAAATATTTCTCTATTGAAAATCAAGGTAAACTAAGCTAATATTTTATAATTTTCATGTCATTTCAGCTGTTCACAGAATTATCCAGTTAATTGTTTGAAATGTAACAATGTGATAGAAAAACCAAAAGATAAAAATCTAAATGTTATTAAAAAAAAAAAAATCTCACTTTGTTATCCTAATTCTTAATATGGTCCAAGTACTCACAATATGGCTAAATAACCAAACACAAAATTCAAGATCTATAAATATGCGATATTTTAATTATGGTATTTTAACCCACAACATGAATCACGAATACACCCAACTTGGCCTAAATTGTTTTTTGGGGTATAAGTAAACCAACCCAACTTGCAAGCCTGTGTTAGTTGCCATAAAATTCATTTTGTCCATTTTTATCATTGCCTATTATTCTACTTGTAATCCAGCTATATTTTTATTAAGTGGAATCATAGAGATCCTAGTTTTCCAACCACAGATCACTTTTATATGCCCTTTCAAAGAAGAAAGATACACTGCCAAATTAACCTAGTACCATAATTTATTACTTCATATCACTCACCACTTTCTAAGGAGCTATATTTAGATAGCATTGGCAATACAGAAAAAAAAAAAATCAAAATAAATTGCCAAAGTTCTGATTCCTAATTTCCAGTATCTATCTACGTGAAAAGCTGTAAACATATGACATACCACGTAAAGTGAAATCTGGATCTATATACACCTGAGGACCGTTCAGAATTATGAGTCTCAAAACTGTGGGATCAATAATACCCAAAACTCCACCAGAGGCTAGACCGAAACCAAATATTAAGGGATTGAAGTCCTGTGACAAAACAGGAACAGAAAGAACATGACAATTAGCTGTCATAAATTTAACTACTAGAAAGGCAAAAAAGGAATTACAGTAATCATAATGAAATTCTCAATTTGAAAGGTTAAAATTTTACGAACCATGTCAACCAAAATGCTGCGAGGCTCAAAGTTCAAAAGAATAAGAGGCTTCTCTTGAGAGTGAATAAACTGAAGCACACGCGCCAATTGAAGAGCTACCTTCATCCTCATGCTCCAGCTAAAACTTTCTGTGAAGTAGCCGAAAAAAAAAATTTGCAATAGAAAGAAACACTAAGAGAAATTCTTTTTCTTTTTTTTAATATAGGAGTACAATGCCAAAGAAACCTAAAGACATGTAGAATCCTAATACCATCAAATATAAGACTATGCAATGTGCCTAAGGCATGGCAGTCATAGACCAGACCCAGATCGCAGACACTGTTGCAGTAACCTTGGAGCTTCACCACATTCGGGTGACTACTTATCGTGGGATCCTTGAGGGCATTCAGTTGAGTCTGCATGGGCAAATAATGATGATGATGATGAGGGGGAAAACAATTTTTAGTTGATGGGTTTCAAACTATGATCAAAACTGACAAACCCCACCTGCCAAACCTTAAGATCATAATCCTTTTCATTCTTCCGCATCTCCACAATCACCTTCCGGACGAGATTCGATTCCTTATCAACAATCTCGCCTCGGTATAGGAGGCTATTCGATGAAAATGTTTTGCCCATGAAATTCTCAGCACTGAACCCATTTGTTATCTTCTTCAACTCAGCATAAGAGTAGACTGGTATTTCAACCTCCGCCATTTCGCATTGTTCTAACATCAAAATATGAGATTAAGTTTTTTTTTTAAAAAAAAAACAGAGATGTGAAACCATATAAACCCTAAGAAAGGAGCATAGACCTAGAGTTCTCGATTCTAGGTTAAAACCCTAGCACCTATGATCCAGAGGAATCAAATAAAAAGTTGCAGCTCTGCGTGTAAGAATGCTAAAAAAATAAAAAATAAAAAAGAAACCACAAAACTCGCGCAGACGAGGCCCCTAGAAAAACAGAGATGTCGATCCAGATGATAAACCACGAGGAAGGAGGATTAAAGATGGAGTCATAGATTGAATATTAAAACACTAACCGTAACACCTATGAGCTAGAGAAATCAAATCGTCGAAGAAGAAACCTGGAGTAGTAAAGATAGCGAACAGCATGGGAGAGAGATATTGAGCGAAAGAACGCTGACCAGATCGACATTGGTCGCCGGAAGATTGCGCAAAAAGTTTCTGCTTGGCGGCCATCTCCGCACGCTCCAGGGCTCCACGGTACGCAACACCGGAATGGCAAGAGAAGCACGCGCAGATCATAATAGCTAGGGGGGAGAGGATCCCTGCGTGCGGAAGACGGGGGAGCATTTGCCTGTAACTGCCACCTCATCTATCTCGGATCCAACGGCTCTCATAAAACCCCGTTTAACAGCTTCATAACGCCCTTCTCTCCATTCGATCAGCGGGGCGGTGCTGTTTTATCCGCACCACAGAGGATCTGCACCCGATTTCATTTTCCTCTCTTTTAGTTAAGTCCGTTACCCAAATAATATTAAAAAAAAAAATTTACAAAAATAATACATATTTTACTTTATTTATTAAAATAATATAAAATTATAAAACATTAAATTGGAATGATATTTTTTTGATAAAAAATACCATTTGAAATGACGATTCTTTAATCCACATCACCTCCTCTTATCCCCCATAGACCATCCCCCCATCTCACCTGATCTCCCCCCATCTCCAGTGGATCTTCCCCCGAAACGAGTTTTTCAGTGCTCAAAAATGTCGGATGAAATGCCATTTCAAATGGCGTCTTTGAAGATGCCATCCCAAATGACGTTTTCAATTCCAGCCACAGAAAAAAAATAATACAAAAAAAAAAATAAAAAATAAAAAATAACCCATTCTGTCAGGACACAAAAAAAAAAGGACAACATAGGAAAAAAAAAAAAAGATAAAAAATTTAAAAAAAATCATCCCGTCAAGATACACAAGAAAAAAAAATAAAAAAAAAAGAGAAGCGCCGTGTGAAATGATGTTTTTTAAAATGCCATTCCAAATAGCGTTTTCAATCCTTTCAAAAAAAAAAAAATAAAAAAAAGATAGAAAATAGAAAAATAAAAAACCATCCCATCAAAACACCTGAAAAAAATAAAAAAATAAAAAAACCATCCCATCAGGACACACGAAAAAAATTAAAAAAATTTTAAAAAAATTAAAAAAAAAAGAGAAGCGCCATGTGAAATGGTGTTTTTGAAAGCACCATTCACCATGGCATTTTCAAAAACACTATTTCAAACTCCGTTTCTCTTGTATATATAAAAAAATCATACAAAAAAAATCATACTGCTTCCTCCTCTCTGACAGCGACTTCCTCCTCTCCGACAACTTTCCCTCTCCGACGGTGACTGATCTCTCCTCCTCCTCCTCTGTGCCGGTAAACTCCTCTTCTCTTTCTTCTCTCTTCCTCCTCTTCTCTCTTTCTTCTCTCCCTCTCCCTCTTCTCTCCCTCTGCCACTACCGGCGGTAGCCACCCGAAACCCCCCCGGCCCAGGCAGCTCCACCCTGACAGCTCCACCCCCCCTTTGGCCTAGGGCGGCGGCCGCACCCGCCCCCCTTTGGCCTCCGCCCCCCTTTGGCTCGATGGCAGCCCTGCCCCTGGCGGCGACCGCCATCCTGCCTCCCCTCACCCCCCGACAGCAGCCTCGGCCCCCAATGGTGATCGCCCCCTTCCCCACCCGCCTCCTCTCTATCCTCGACGGCAGTGGTCCGATGGCAACCCTATCTCCGACGGCGGCCGCGATCCCTCCCCACCTGCCTCCCCTCACCCCCACTGGCGACAGTGGGCTGGCAGCAGCCTCACTCCTTAGCGACGGTGACCGCGACCGCCACCCCTCCCCTCCTGCCTCCCCTCACTCCCTCTGGTCGGCGGCAGCCCCGCCCCCAACACCCGCCCCCTTCCCCACCCGCCTCCCTCACCCCCTGGTAGCGACAGTGGCTATCCTTTGCCCCCCTCACCCCTTGCCCCTCTCACACCCTCTGATAGTCCGATCCCTCTCCATCATGGGACCCTCCCCTCCCATCCCTCGTGCCTCCGCCCAGACCCTTCAACCAACCCCTATCCCACCACTACCATATTTTTTTTATTTTTATTTTTTTTATTGATTAATATTATTGATTAATTTAAGAATTTTAAATATTATACGGCATCCGGCATCCATAGACCTGTCAGTTGAGCATAGATCCGTCAGTTGAGTAATGTAAAATATTTTACGGTATCCCAAAAATATGATTAAATTATAAAAAAAAATTTGATTAAGGTTAGATCAAAATTACCACATAAGTTCAAACGTACACCTATATATCTAACATCTACGAAAAACCAACAATTTAATCCCCATAAGATGGGGATTAAATTATAGATTTTTTATAAATATTGGCTGTAGGTATATATTTTTTAAAATATTAGATTTAAGTATAATCTCGACCTAAACTCAAAGAAGATTTTTATAATTTAATTATATATTTTTGTACGGATACCGTAAAATATATATATTGATCAATTGATTGTCCAGTTTGGACAGTTTGAGAATTGTATTTAATTCTATAAGTAATTATAGTAATCAAACGATATGCAGATAGTTCGAAAGAAATTTCGGACAGTATTTTTCTTTAGTTCTCATATATTTTCAGCCGTGGAAAGAACTAAGAAAAAATACTGCCGAAATTTTTTCTGTCCCTATTGCGTATCGTTTGATTACTATGATTAACTTATAGAATTAATGCAATTCTTGAATGGGATAGGATCTATCTTTGCCTATTAACTAATGATAGGATGCATATTTATCATTTATCATGTAAGTCATTTGAAATGATAAAATAATTATTAATATAAAATTTTTGATTTTGAAATTGTCATAGATTTTTGTGAGAAAATGGACACTACTCGGATTCATCTACTATTGTATTATGATGGCATAATACAGAATGATGAAACTGGCGTGCAGTATAGTCACTCTGCAAACTGGATGATTAGGGTATCTTCATCATTATCACATCAAAAATTATCGAACCATTTATACAGTAGTATTCCTGTAGATAAAAAAAATATGAACTCAAATTAAAATGGAGATCTTTTAATCTATTGGGGCAGTTAATGCAGAGCAAGTATATCCTAGTACCAATTGATGACGATGAAGATATCCAAAAAATACTGACATTTCTTTTGAAATATTTAGAATGTCAATTTTTGAAATTATATATTGAAAAGGAAGATGTATCGAGTTTTGGATACTATAGTTGGCTTTTAACCCAAGACGGAAATATTCCTGGGCCTTTCTCTCATTTAGTGACTCCGATGGTGCAAACGGATAGTGTTAAGACCATGTTTGCATAACAACATTCTACTACTGCTGATTTTAGTTGTCCAATTATTCAAAGTCCTATGGTGACTTCTCCTGTGATTTCTTCTGCTATGGTGATTTCTCCTATGATGGAAGTAGTAGTAAGTGCAGGATACGAGACTCATATAGGAGATGATGATTGGGTAGGTGGTGGAATAAATTTTAATAATCTAGGTTTTGAGTCAGATGAAAGTGAAGATGAAGACTATTGGATGGATGAGGACAGTAGTGGTGATGATGATGAAGATGATATCAATGTGGAAGAACCTCAATCTCATTTGCGTGAACCTTCATAATATTTTAACAATATAAATTTAGATGATGGTGGTTGTATTAGCGCTGGTCGAAGATTGAATTCTGACTATCAGTTTTGGGACTCCTTGATGACTGAATTTTCGAAAGGTCTAATATTTGAGAGTAAAGATTATCTAAAGAGAGCTGTTGATCTTTATCACATGATGAAGCATCGGACATACAATATGGTGCAGTCACATTCAAAGTTGTGGTCCGTACGATGTGCATCATCAGGTAACGTATAAAATTATAAATGGAGGCTTCATGCTGCATTGTTGAAAAAGTATGGATATTTTCAAATTACAAAATATGAGGGTCCTCATACTTGTTTATTTATGGGATTGAGTCGAGACCACAAACATATCAGTGGAAGGATGATTGGCATACTAGTCTGACATATTATTGAGAAGAATCCTAGTGTTAGAGTTGAAGCTATTGTGGCAACCGTTAATGATTAATTTCAGTATACAGTATCTTACAGGAAAGCATGGTGTAGAAAGCAAAAGGCATTGATTGATATTTGTGGAGAATGAGAGCTATTTTATGCAAAATTACCTTATTATATGGCTGCACTCCAACATGCAAACCCCAGTACTGTTGTTTCATGGGATTTTTTTCAAACTGTAAATTTTGATGTTCAGATTTTAAATTATATTTTTTGAACTTTCAAACCATCCATCCAGGGTTTTAGGCACTACTATCCTGTAATCAGCATTGATGGCACACACTTGTATAGAAAGTTTAAAGGTAAGATGTTAATTGCAACAGGAAATGATGTAGAGAATGAGATTTTTTTCTTAACATATGTAATTGTGGATGAAGAGACAACTGTCAGTTGGAGTTGGTTTCTTTTCCAGCTCAGAACACATGTCGTCAAAGACAGAAATGGAGTATGCTTAATTTCTGACAGGCATCCAGGTATATTAAATGCCATTGCAGATGAATCTATTGAATGGAGTCCACCACGTGCCTATCACTGATACTGCTTATGACATATCTGCAGTAATTTCAATACTCATTTTAAAAATGTGCAGCTTAAAAGAGCAGTATGGCAAGCAGAAAGCACTCATCAAGTGATGGAACCAAATCTAGGGTTTCAGGGTTAGATCTCGAAACTTTTTCAAGATCAGACAGCGGAAGACTAAAATAAATTAAAATTTATCTTATAACATCAGAGAATCTCTAGATCTAAGATCCTATTACATGATTATTACATGGCATTAAATCAAAAATTAAAATATAAAGAGCAAGAACTACATGTTGATCATATCAACATGTTTCTATACTACATCTAATGTATGTAAAATATAATAGATCAAATCTAATACCTTGCAAGTTAGACGTTCTAACTTTACTGATCCAGGCTTGAGGATGATGTTGCGAGCCGCACACGCATCCGGCCTCTAGGAGTCGTCCACACGAGCCCACGAATCATGATCAAAAATTCTGGTCCAAAAAATCAGCACAGTATGCTAGTACTGTGCTGATCCTTCTTCGATGGTCGATCAGATGCCTCCTTCTTCTTGATCTAGACTCTTCCAAAGATGAGAAGTAGGAGAAAAAATTTTAGATGTGAGACAGTCTCAGAAAACTCACAGATGGAGGAAGGGAAGGGGTGAACTCAGCAACCCTAGAAGAAGACCCTCTTCTTCTTCTCTTTGCTCTAACCCAGATACTTAGTTTTGTGTCTATTATATCTCCATGCTCCAATACTCTTTCTCCCTAATTTTCACATGCCTCAAAGGTCTTACAATGCTCTATAATCCACAAAAATTTTAAGAAAAAATTCATCTTAAATAATGAGATATGAAGAATCCTTGTCTAGGTCAAATACCTAGTCAAGAAAAATCCAAACAGAGAAAGACAAGTGATGCCCAACTCTTGGATGCCCCCTCCTTCTATTTCTGCCATGGACCACCAGAAAAGGGTGCATAATATGTGCCATAAAATCTATAAAAATCTCAAAAAAAATTTGGATAAAATTAGTACCATAAGGAAAGAGTTTTGGTTTCCTAAAATTTTATCTCATAGAATTTAAAATCCAAACTAATTCCTACTTTGACTTGGTCCACAACCACATTCCATGTAAGAGAGAAAGAGTGAAAAGCTTTGGGCATGCATGAAAGCCTGAGAGAGAAGGTTTTGTCGTACAAAATAAGAGAGAGTGGGCATGGAGGGCTAAGGTGGCGCAAGGTGGAATCCTAGTCTTACTATGATTCAATCTATGACTTGTTCAAATTTGATTTCTCAAACCAAATTAAATCAAAACCAAATCAATCCAATTAAAATAGGTCTTAACCCAATTAAGAATCTAATTTAATCAAATTAAATTAGATTTAAATCTGATTTAATTTTTTAATCAAATTAAAAATTAGGTTGATCCAAGTCCTAATTGAACTAGGACTAGTTTTTTCTTGCACTTGGCTTATCCAATAAATCAATTGGACTTGATCCAATCAAGCTCAAACTAAATTTAATTAAATTATATTCAATTAGACTTAATCTCAGCCCATTGACTTAATCAAATTAAATCAATTAGCAATCGAATTACTAATTGATCCTTCTGCAATACTTGCACTAGGTTAAATATCAATCGTATTGATCATTTAATCCTAGAACGATTCTTAATCGTTGATCAATCATCCGATCGGATCGTGAACTCTAATGTGTGTGACCTCATAGGTTCGAACCTAAGTCAATAGTATAGGAATAAATTTTTATATCAATCGAAGTGACCATCTAGCAATAGTACCCGACGGTCAGATAGGTCAAATATGTAGAACAACATCCTTAGAACCCATGCGGATATAGTTTTCATATAATTCATCTCCTTGACCAAAATACTCATAGGATACCTCAGAGTTCAACTGTCAACTTTGATCAGGTTGTCCACATTGTATTTCAAAATATCAAATCCATCTGATGGATTATCCTGGCCAAGGTTTTACTAATTTGAAATACAGCGACTCATTCTTCTCCAACTCTTGGAGTGGTCAATCTCATCTTGATCACACTCCGACTTCGCAAGTACTTGACTGTGCCTAGAAGTCTTCCGTCACTGAATTAAAAATTCAGTTAGTCCAGTACCAAAGTACAGTGAGTTACTTGCAAGTCACTAAGGTGATCTCAGGTCTAAGAGATATTTATACCTATATCCCATCAGAGACATTCTCGACAGCAGAATGCTCTAGAGTTGGTCACATTCAATGATGATGTACCCTTACATCTCACCTGTATGCCATACCAGTATCTCCATACTTCTTGGTTAAGAGGACAACTAACCCATATGGCCTACAGTGACCTATACTCGATAGAAGCTATCGTCTTTATTAACAGTCCATCATTTGGTCGTGAATAGTTTTAAGGATCAATCGATAAATCCTCTTTTTATTGAACCTAAATAGTCCTAAGGACTTCATCACAATAATGGAGTTTATTAGAAGATGAAAACTTATGATAAAAATATCAAAAATATATTTTATTTATTAACAAATCAATTGCAATGCAAGATTGCTCAACCGTCAACAGATTGACGATTGGTTTTTGGGACATATTTCCTAACATCAAGTTCGCAAGTTCAATTTTATCATGGGTAGGAACAGAACAGTGAATGAAGAGGCTTGGAGTTGGTTTTTTGAGTTAGAAAAAGAAAAATGGGCATTGGCACATGATGATGGTCTGCGCTATGGTGTGTTAACTACAAATTTATTAGAGATTTTTAATAGTATTTTATGAGGAGCTAGGAATGTGCCAATTACAGCTTGTGTTCTAATGATATTTTACCGTCTTATGAAATACTTTAATATGAGACATGTCCAAGCCTTAAGATATGTACAGAAGAATCCAAATAATCTTTTAACTCCTTATGTTGCTATTAAGATTGTTAAAGATAAAGTTAAAGCTAATCAGCATCGAGTAACAGCGTTCAACCTTCAAAGAGGCATATATGAAGTGCTGACGAGGAGAGTAAGTGTAGGGTTACGAGGTGGAAAAAATTCACATACTGTTATTTTAAGTGAAAAAAATATTTTTGTGAAAAGTAGAGCATATACAAATATCCATGTTCACACGTTTTAGCTGTATGCCAAGAAATTACTGTACATTTTAGTAGATTTGTGGATGATACATATATAATTACAGCATATATGAATACTTGGAGTGGTGAGTTTAATCTATTACCACATGAAGATTATTGGATGCATACAGGTATGTTCAAATGTATTCCTGATCATCATCATTTGAGACCCAAGCAGAAAGGCAGACCAAAATCAACAAGATTGCGAAATAAGATAAATGATAGGCAAATAAGAAGCAAGAATCATTGTGGTATTTGTAAGGAACAAGGTCACGATCGTCGTCGCTGTCTTAAGATACTTCAACACACTTCAACTTCAAGCAGTGGAAGAAATTAAATGCTACGGAGATATATTTTTAATATTATTTTATATCTTTTTATGGGATTATATTTTAAATATTATTTTATATCCAAAAATATATTATGTGATAATATTGTGCTACCAGATATTTACTAGTAATGAAATAGTCATATCATCATTTTCATACATTGAAAATTATATTTCTTATGCTCTAATACACTTGAGATATATATCATTATTTTAGATATATTAGTGTGTTATGATGTACGATCCACAACATCCAGACCCTCGAGATAGGAGTATTCTTATATTGCAGAAGTACCATCGATCACAGATTATTTTGGATGTCGGTGTAAGCATTCCATACCTACTCTTACATATTTATATTTTTTATAAAAAAATATTGTTAAAGTTCTATACATTATCTAATTATTGTTTCTTATTTCAGAAGCCCAGACATCTTCGACTACGACGATCCGATGCTGATTTCTAGAGGACAGAGTATATTCTAGTTAGAGTGCTAGATTATTTACGATATCTGAGATTCTATGGAGTGTATCGGATTGGTCGTATACAGATAGATGTTGGTCTTATTACTGTCTTGCTTGAGAGATGGCGTCCAAAGACACATACATTTCATCTTCCATTCGACGAGACGACCATTACATTACAGGATGTCAGCATCCTTACTGGACTACTAGTTGATGGCGATCCAGTTATTGGAGTTGATCTCATGCTTACTATTCTGGAGTGGCAGGCTTTGTGCTTACGATTGCTAGGGTTTGAGCCCGACGCTCAATTTTTTGATCATTCATAACTCAGGATAGAGTGTTTGGATGATCATTACCAATATTTTTATATTGGAGATGATGCACCAGATAAAATGGTACAGCAGTATGTCAGGAGTCAGGTGCTCCAGTTATTAGGTGGTGTTCTATTATCTGATACTTAATCAAACAAGATGAAGTTGATATTTTTGTCATTATTGAAGGATTTAGAGTTTGCTCGTAGGCTCAGTTGGAGCAGTGCAGTACTAGTTGGCCTGTACAGGGCTATGTGTCGAGATTATTATACTGACCAGAGTGAGATAGATGGTTATTTTGTATTATTACAGGTATATGAATTAAAAATTTATATTTTTAATATTTTATTATAGCTTTGATTGGATATATTACTTATATTTTTTTAAAATTTATAGATTTAGGTATGGAAGAGGATGTCAACTATCAGTCCATTACGACGACAGTTGCTCGAGATGCCACTAAAGCAGCATGACTCTGATATCCCATTCAGACTAGACGGACCGTTGGGATATAGATATCAAAATATTGTTTGCTCTACTTGATATTTAATATTATTTTAAATTTGATAAATTTTATTTAATATGAATACACTGTCACGCAAATGGAATGTTGCATTCAACGTTCACCACGTATCGATGAGAGTGGCACAGATTTATAGGTGCCAGCTGGTACATTAGTTGATACATATAGATGAATAAATTTGATTTATTTATAAATATTATTTTATAATATTCATAATCTATTAAAAATTTAGCTTACTAATTTATTTTTTTATTTTAATTCTATCAATTTTTATGGGAGCCATATATAGATGAGATATTAGCTATATTACCACAGATGTGTATAGTTGGACATGACATATGGTCTGCTAGGATGCCACTTATTTATTTTGATGTGGTGGGATGGTATCTTTTCGATCGTGTACTGTGGCAGGTTGGTCAGATTCAGGACATCCCACAGCAGTTTGATACCAGCCAGAGACTACATCGTATTGATCGTCGAGGGAGAGCTCGTGTTGACTGATGTATCAGACATGCAGAGTACATCGTCATTTGGAATGCACGTTCGGATCACATAGTTCATGGCGATCATATTTTGAGAGGTCGTGCATATACTGAGGACTACATGACTTAATTTTTTTGTATTACAGTGTGAGTCATTGGACAATCTCGATATACAGTTTCAGGATATGAGGGTGAGAGTTCTGCTGTGCATCTTTTGGTAAGACCATAAAAATTTTACTTTATATCATTGTCTTTACTTCTAATAATCTAAGATTACAAAATATTTTATATAGTCCCATTTGTTCTCAGTTTTACAGTATATTGCTAATTTTATTTTTATTATGTAGACTGATTCTATGTCAGATCTTATGTTGGATGGTCATCGTATTTTATCTACGACTGATGAGGATGAATGGATTTAGATAGTGTGTGAGATGGAGAGATCATGTTCGAGAACATTGGTGGTGATTGATGTTGACCCAAATAGGTGTGCACCTTGGCATGGAGCAGTCGATGAGCCAGATTGATATATATGTCGTCATCATATGTGCCACAAATGCCATCACCACATATTTTGCAGATATCATCACTACAAGCTGCACAGATGCCACCACCGTTTGATCCACAGATGGTAGGGCCTTCTTCTTCTTACATGCCCTAGATAATATCATCGAGTCCTAGTTGGCCATATGAGTATGGCACTTTTTTTTAGGCCCACCTTTATATCCAGATGAGAGGGTCGAGGGGGTCGGGGTCACTCAGCCTGCAGATGCTCTGACAGCATCGATTATTCCTGAGTAGCATGATGATAATATGAAGGAGGAGCCATCACAGCAGATACAGGAGCAGCAGATACAGGAGCAGGAGCAGGAGCGGCTGCTGAGAAGATCCAAGTGACCACGACGACCTCGATGTCCTTGTAAGACTTAGTATTTTTTAGATTTGTACTTAGTATATTTGAGACTTTATATTTTGATATTTTTTTAATTATATTTTTATTCTGTTGTACTTTGTATTACTCTATATCATTCTCATACTATAAATCAAAAGATATATTCATATCATAAATCAAAAATCAGCTGTAAGAAAATACACATCAGCACACCATACAATATATATACACAACAGAATACATAAAATCCTCATAATCTAATCCTTCAGATCAGCTTGAACAGCAAGGCAATAGCGATGAGCTGAGGATGGCCTAGAGGAGGATGGCTGACTAGGAGGAGGCTGACTGGAAGGCTAACTGGGAGGCTGACTGGATTGATCACTTAAAAGATTTGAAACAAGAATATTCATTTGTTGGCCGATTCGGACAATATTCTGTAAAACTGTAGCCAATCCAGTAGAGAAAATATTTTAGCTTTCTATTCTACCTGATTCTCTCTGTATTGCAGTCTGAAGTATTCTAAGAGTACAGATAATCTCGTCTAACTGATGTTGCATATCTGTATGAGGTGAATATCTCTCTAATTCTTCGATACGACAGATTAAATTATGAATATCTTGTCTGATATCCCGCACTGTTGAAATAAGATTATCCACTTTTTGCTCAAATAAGGAAGAACTATGTATCCCACTATCCATACGTGTAGTACTCTCTCCTGAAAATGATGATTGAAGAATAGATATAACTTTTCGGACAATTGCACTGATCATATCTGGAGTCATCCTCATTTGTTGAATAGATTCCGTACTCTGTAAAGATCGAGAAGGTCCTGCTTCACTCCTCCTAGAAGATCCTGCTTCACTCCTCCTCCTAGAAGAAGGTCCTGCTTCACTCCTAACTCTTTCCTCACCTGAAATATCTTCATCTTCTCTCCTTCTATCCTTTCTAATCCACTCACTATCAATTTTAAATCAATGCATTCTGTGCAAAGCTCCTTCATTAATTTTGCTACCTCTACCTAATTTTATTGATTGTTCATCCTAAAATCTTACTCCATAATGTTTAAAAATATGGGTTAACATCATTGCATAAGGTAGAGACATCTGTACCATAGTGACAGCTTCTTGCATAACCTTGATTATCATTCTTGAAAGGTTGAGTGGAATGCATTTCACTACATGATACATAATTGCTAAATCTCTCTCAGTTATAATGTCAAATCCTCCAGTCCGAGGTTGTATAATCCAACAAATAATTATATACAGTAATCTCATTTCAATATTTAAATATCTTTCATAAATTCTCTAGAACTGACTATTATCTTCTACTCGAATAACAGTTTCGATTCTTGTATGACTATCTCTTCTACTGTCTTTCAACTCACCTATCGTCGGAAGTTTTAAAATTTTTCCTAATATTTTATCATCCAAATAAATTTCTTCTCCTTTCACTGAAGATGATACAGTATGTTCTTTGAATGAAAAATTTTCAAAAAATTCTCTAACTAACTTCATAAATATCAGAGCTTCAGCAGTGCAAATAAATTCTCATCCCATGACTCTAATTAAGTTAGCAATCTCAAATCCTTCTAAATCTAAAAAATCTATATCAACAACATGGTTGGAAAGAATATTTTTGTCACTTACAGGTCTCGCAGGAGGAGGTGATCTTGAGGTAGGAGTTGTCGGAGGAGAAGATCTTGAAGGAGGAGGAGGTGATGGTGCTTCGATTGCTTCTCTTCCCCTTCCTCTACTTTCTTGACTTCTGCTGACTCTTTGGCATTGGGAAAGATGCATCTTCAGAGCCATTGGCCGAGAACGAGATAGAGGAGGTTGATGGAAGGAGGTTGAGAGGAGAAAGAGAAGGAGAAGGAGAAGGAGAGGAGATGGTTGTGAAGATGACAGATAGGGATTCTGGTCGAGAAGGAGATGGAGAAGGAGAGGAGATGATTAGAGATTCTGGTCGAGAAAAGGAGATGGAGAAGGAGAGGAGATGGTTGTGAAGATGAGCTAAGGGATTCTGAAGGAGATGGAGAGAAGAAGATGGAAGAAGATTTTGTAGCAGAGCTAAGGATGGAAGGAAAGCAGAGAGCTAAGAATGGAAGGAAAGCAGATAAAAATGAAGATGGAGTATTCCATTTCAAAATATATAAAGGCCGATCGGAGCAACTCAATGTAGGCACCTACATTTGGATCATAGGCATCTACAATCTAATTATCAATATTTAATTAAAAAAATAAAAAAAATTAGGCACCTGGATTGTAGGCGCCTACAATCCAGATGTAGGCGCCTACATCTGGATTGTAGGCCCTACAATTTAGAAACACCTATTTTCTATTTTTTTAAATAAAATATTATTTTTTATATTTAATTAAAAAAAATTAAAAAAAAATTGGTGCTTGTAATCCAAAAATACCTAATTTTTTTATTTTTTAAATAAAATATCATTATTTTATATTTAATTAAAAAAATTAAAAAAATTAAGCACCTAACCTGGATTGTAGGCACTTACAATTTGAAATACTTAATTTTTTTATTTTTTTCATAAGATATTATTATTTATATTTAATTAAAAAAATTAAAAAAAATAGATGCCTAACCTGAATTGTTGGCGCCTACAATCCAGATGTAGGTGCCTATATCTAGATTGTATGCATCTACAATCCAGAAACATCTATTTTTTTATTTTTTAAATAAAATATTATTTTTTATATTTAATTAAAAAAATAAAAAAAATTAAGTGTCTAGATTGTAGGTGCCTACAATCCAGATGTAGGCGCCTACAATTCAAAAATAATTAATTTTTTTATTTTTTTAATAAAATATCATTATTTTATATTTAATTAAAAAAATTAAAAAAAATTTAGATGCCTAACCTAGACTGGAGGCGCCTACAATCCAGATGTAGGCACCTACATCAGAATTGTAGGTGCCTACGATCCAGAAATACCTAATTTTTTATTTTTTTAAATAAAATATTATTATTTATATTTAATTAAAAAATTAAAAAAATTAAGTGCCTAATCTGGATCGTAGGCGCCTACAATTCAGAAACACCTATTTTTTATTTTTTTAAATAAAATATTATTTTTTATATTTAATTAAAAAAATTAAAAAATTTGGTGCCTACATCTGGATTGTAGGTGCCTACAATCCAAAAATATCTAATTTTTTATTTTTTAAATAAAATATTATTATTTTATATTTAATTAAAAAAAATTTAAAAAAAATTATGCACTAACCTGAATTGTAGGCACCTACAATCCAAGTGTAGGAACCTGCATTTGGATTGTAGATGCCTACAATCTGAAACACTTAATATTTTTATTTTTTTACATAAAATATTATTATTTATATTTAATTAAAAAAATTAAAAAAAATTATGCACCTTAGCTGGATTGTAGGCGCCTACAATCCAGATGTAGATGCCTACATCTGGATTGTAGGCGCCTACAATCCAGAAATACTTATTTTTTTTAAAAAAATATTTTTTTTTATATTTAACTAAAAAATATTTAAAAAATTAGGTACCTAGATTGTAGGCGCCTACATATAGATTGTAGGCACCTACAATTTAAAAGTAATTATTTTTTTTATTTTTTTAAATAAAATACCATTATTTCATATTTAATTAAAAAATTAAAAAAAATTTAGGTGCCTAACCTAGATTGTAGGTACCTACGATCTAGAAATATCTAATTTTTTATTTTTTTAAATAAAATATTATTATTTATATTTAATTAAAAAATTTTAAAAAAATTAAGTGTCTAACCTGGATTGTAGGCACCTACATCTGGATTGTAGGTGCCTATAATCCAGAAACACCTATTTTTTATTTTTTTATATAAAATATTATTTTTTATATTTAATTAAAAAAATTTAAAAAAAATTAGGTGCTTATAATCCAAATGTAGGTGCCTACATCTAGATTGTAGGCACCTACAATCCAAAAATAATTATTTTTTTATTTTTTTAAATAAAATATTATTATTTTATATTTAATTAAAAATTTTTAAAATAAATTTAGGCACCTAATCTGGATTGTAGGTGCCTACAATCCAGATGTAGGCACCTACATCTGGATGGTCAGCCAGAAACACCTAATTTTTTTATTTTTTTAAAATAAAATATCATTATTCATATTTAATTAAAAAATTTAAAAAAATATTAGGCACCTAATCTGTATTGTAGGCACCTATAATTTAGATGTGGGCGCCTACATCTAGATTGTAGGCACCTACAATCCAGAAACACCTAATTTTTTTATTTTTTTAAATAAAATATTATTTTTTATATTTAATTAAAAAAATTAAAAAAATTAGGTGCCTGGATTGTAGGCGGCTACAAACCAGTGTAGGTGCCTACATCTGATTGTAGGCGCCTAAAATTCAAAAACATCTATTTTTTTAATTTTTTAAGTAAAATATTATTATTTTATATTTAATTAAAAAAATTTAGATGCCTAGCCTGGAGCCTACAATCCATAGGTGCCTACATCGCAAACATCTATTTTTTAATAAAATATTATTATTCATATTTAATTAAAAAATTTAAAAAAAATAGGCGCTTGGATTGTAGGCGCCTACATCTGCTAAGCCGCATATTTTTTTTTTAGGCCCCTACAATCCAAATGTAGGCACGGTGCTTAATATTTTGAATTTTTGTCAAAATTGGATTGTAGGCACCTATAATCTAACCATGTAGGCACTTACATCTGGTTAGTCCTGTTGGGTCATGGGTGGCTCAGGATCATGGGTCGATCAGTCAGGTCATACTGTGCTTTAGGTCTGGTCAGGTCAGATCATACTGAACTTCTGGTCAGATTAGATTATAGTATTCTGTCCACATCACTGCACATCGTTGGACGTTAGCGACCTCCGATTTAGGGTTTAAGGTTTAAGATTTAGGGTTTGGGTTTAGGATTTAGGGTTTGGGTTTAAGGTTTAGGGTTTAGGGTTTAGAGTTTAGACTGGTCAGCATCCACATGGTTTGGAGATCTCCTGATTGATCATCGAATCTCTGATGAGAGCTAGGAGGATCCTATCGGCTCGAATTGGAGGATGAGAGTTGGGAAGATCTGGATCCTACTGGAGGACGATTGGATCTGATCGGAGGATAAAAAAAAAGATTGATCGGATCTGACTGGAGGATGAGAGCTAGGAGGATCGATTGATCGGATTTGATCGGAGGATGAGAGTTAGGAGGATCCAGATCCATCGGATGAGAGCCGATAGGATCAGACTGGAGGATGATCGGATCTGATCGAAGGATAAGAGCTGGGAGGATCTGATCAAAAGATGATCGAGGATGATGAGAGTTGGGAGGATCCGGATCCGAGAAGATGAGAGCTAGTAAAATCAGATTGGAGGACGATCGGAGGTGGATTATTTTCATAATTTATTTTAAAATTATTTTCATAAATTATTTTAAAATTAATAATAAATCAGTAAAAAATTAAATTTAACAGGATGGTGGTGGATTATTTTTTTAAAATTAATCTGAAAACATCATTTCAAATGGCACTTTCGATTTTTTTTGACATTTATTGAAGTGCCACGAGGTATAACGGGGCATACCGAAGTGCCATGGGGTATAACGGGGGCGTACCGGGGCATACCGAAGTGCCACGGGGTATAACGGGGGTGTATCGAACTGCCACGGGGGTGGGGACGTGGAGCAAAAAATACCATTCTAAATGGCATTTATTATCCAATAAACACCATTCCAAATGGTGTTTTGTGGTTTTGCATTATCTTTGTAAATAAGTTGAAAGATGTATTATTTTTGTAATTTTTTTTTAAATATTATTTAAGGAAAGAACCCCTTTTAGTTTGGTTAATTGATCGTGTCTTTTTCCGCACCCAGGATCAGTGAGGTCCACCTTGATTTCTTGGCTCCCCCCTCCCGCATTCAAGATAGTCTAGTTGAATCGTCAGTGAGTGCACGATTGTAATCTGAGGAGAAAAATATTGATTCAAATGGTGGATAATCTCCAAAACATTTATCTTCCAAGCGGTGAAGTAGTCGATCCCAAGGCCAATCTTTAGGGCTGGTCATTTATCCAACTGGCGTGGTCGCCAACTCGATTTATTGACCAAGCTTGTTACAAAGTATGAGTCCTCAGTTCGAACTTGAGTCCAAAACCACAATATCCTAAGTCAGTCTAAAGTTGCAATATTCGAACTCTGTCTGAAGTCACAATATCTGAAGTTGCAATATCTGAAGTCAGTCCAAAGTTACAACATCCGAAGTCGATCCAAAATTTCAATATCCAAAGTTGATATGAAGTTGCAATATCCGCAGTCGATTGGAAGTTGCAATATCTAAAGTCGATCCAAAGTCATAACATTCAAAATCGATCTGAAGTCTATTTATGATAGTAATTTCACCAATTGGTTGTTGGCGTCTTCACCTGACCAATCATTGAATGGTCAAGAAGATCCCGATGAGGTTTTATGCAAAGTCAATATGAAGCTAATTTATAGCAGCTAGTAGTTTTGCCACGTCATTGTCATCGTCTTCATCCAACTAATCATGGTGCGATCGAAAAAATCTCAATAAGGATTTTTGTGGAGGTTCTAACTTGGATCATGATATCTCCTCATGCTTGGTATATTGTCGATCATTGATTTGAGGGACTTACTCATATCTGAGATATCTTCATGATATCGATGCCTTTCAACCTCGTCATCAGCATCTAGACCGAAGCTCGGATATCCCATATTGAATCATTTCTCTTTGAGGACTGAGCTCAGCTCAGTTGTCTCAAATATATTTTGCAATGTCTTGAAATGTCTTCAATTATATTTGATGATTTCATTTGTGGTAGCCTATAGCCAACATCATTCGAGTATTTTACTCAGTTGCTTTAACAAGAAACCTACATTAAAGCTCAAAAGGGACACTTTTATTAATGTAATCAATGGATATGCAACTTACTGATAGTACATTTTCAAATTCTCAGCATTCTATATCCAAAGTCAAATCAAAGTGTATACTCCATTGTGGCTCCTTTTGGGCTTGCAAAAGTGAGACTGGCCCCATATCTTTGAGAATTTAAGGCTTCATCTACATGAAGGATTCGATGGGGAGGTTTTGCTTCTCAGATGTTACCAAAGTCGATTCCTCATCTAGTATGGTGCATTCGACAAGAAAATCAATTGGAACCTGAGCTTTCATTGTTAATGATAGTGGACATCGTATTCTCCATGCTCAATCGCTCATTTCACCATCCGTCCTAGGGTGTTGGCTATTGGAGCATTGCCTTTAAGGGCTGGTCCATCAACTAAATTTTTGATTTTGCTTTCATATCCTTATATTTTGTAATTATGTGCCATCCTTTGAAATATTTTTTTTGTTCCTTTGTTTGGCATGAATATCTTTATGATCTTAGTGAAGTGCTATTTGTTGCCGCTAGTGACCATTGTTGGTGTATATTATCTGACCTCATCATCATCTGGATACATGGCAGTAGATTGTTGTTTGAGATAAATTTTCTCATCGACCCACAATCAATCTGTCTCTCCAGTATTATCTGCTAAATCAACTTAATCTAGAACTGCTAATGAATAGGACACTTACTTTGGTCTGATTCTGAACTCCATCATCGTATGTCGGTTTCTGGTCGATCTAATTACTCAAAGCATGGCATCCAGTTTAGATGTTTACCAATATCAGTTATTCCACGTCAGTTTCTTACTGACGTTCCTTCAGAGGTATAGATGGTTATCTGACAGCTATCATTCAGCTCAGCTGTAATCATTTTTTAGTTATATTCCAGCTCATTTGCTATGTGGATAGCCACCCCATGATCTCTGCATAGCTGGCCATTCTATTGCAATAACCTAATAGCCTAATAGATCTCTAACGATCTAACATATCTCTAATGATCTAACAGTCTAATAAATTTCTAACGGTCTAACAGATCTCTAATGATCTAACAAACTTTCTTTAAAGCTTAAGCGAGCTCCCTCTATAAAAAGAGGATAAGGTGCTCTCAGAAAGGTAAGTCAAAATCAAGTTTGAACTTACAGAGATAAAATTCTGTTAAAATTTTTACTAAGAAATCATAGTTTTCTCCATTTAGAGTTCATTCTACTTTTTTCTACTCATAAACTCTTATTTTTTGCTTTCTACTTCTCCATTTCCTCTATCTGTTCTCAAGGTCTCATCTGACTTATATATCGGAGAGTCCTAAACTGGAGGGCATACCATGATTTTGGGACTTCTTTTGTAGATTTTGATCATGATTCATGTTGACCCAACTCTCAGCTCTCCAGCTCAATTTTACACCGATCTCATCTCTGGAGCCTTACATCAATAGATTGGCGCTAGAGGAAGGATATCTGAAAATTTTTTTGTAGTAAATGGTGAACAAGAAAGCATCGATTCATCCTTTGCTCGCCTCATCTTTTTTTGAAGATGCTCAGGAGATCACCTAACCATCAGTTGCTGTCGATCCTAGCAATTCAATCTCTTGGTATAGTAAGTTCAAGCCCGCACTGTTATGGTACAATAGCTCCAGTGTGCCACTGAACAGTAGCAATGGGAACCAACTGCTCAAGTGGTTTAATCTCACCACTCCCAGCAACTAGCTCCTTAAAATCTTTCTCGCAATCATGTTTTAGATCTCACTGATCAGTCTTGAAGGGTAGAATCATCTGCTCCAAGCAGAAAAATAAGTGTAGAAGAAGATCTTGGGCAAAAGATCCAAGATCTTGAGAAAATATTGATGGAGATCTAGATTGGCAACTCACAGAATGGAAGAGATTTTAGCTTGCAATCTTCCTTCTCTCGACAAATCTTTGATGAACCAATTTTTATTTGGTTCAAGATGCCTGCTGTAGAGTTATTCGATGGCTCTATCGATCCTATGGATCACTTGGAAGGTTTTAGAGCCATCATGAGACTGCAAAGGGCATTTGATGCCCTACTTTGTATCACTTTCCCTATCACCCTAAAAAAATCTACAAGAATTTGATTCTCTGACCTTCAACCAGGATCTATTTCTTCTTTTGAATAGTTAGCCAAATTGTTTGTCACTTATTTCGGTAACAACAGTGTTCACCTGAAGAATATAAACAATCTTTTTACTGTGAAGCAGTAGAAAGATGAATCTCTATGGGGTTATGCTACATGCTTTAATGCAGCTACCTTAAAAATAAAAAAATTTCAACGAGTCTGTTGCTATGGCATCTCTAAAGTAAGGATTCAAGAGCAACCGCCTGATCTTCTCACTTAACAAGAATTATCTGGATAACTATAAGTAGATGCTCGTCCAGATACAAAAGTATACTCAAGTTGAAGAAGAAGAAAGCATACTTCGTCAAGCGAAAAAGGAATAAGATGGAAAAAAGTGGTCTTGAGAAGAAGACCATAGAAAGCAATAAAATAATACTGACCAATCTCAGAAAAATCTGAAGTTAGGAAGCCCACCTTAGAGATTTGATTCCCATAATTCGTTGTCCGTCCCTCTAGCTTAAATACTAATGGAGATCGAGGGTCAAGGATATCTTTGCCGACCTAACCCTTTGAAAGGCCCCTTAGAAAAAAGAGACAAAAGAAGGTACTACCATTCCCACTAGGACCACAGCTATGATACTGAAGAATGTCGACAACTGAAAGATGAAATTAAGGTACTGATACATCGAGGTCAACTTGATAAGTATGTCTGAGATCGGATAAATCAAACTATTGACTTACATGTGAGCTCAGGTGTGGTGCTTCTAAGTCTTAGAAACTGATGAAAAAAGGATAAGATAAAAAAGAAGCATCAGGAGCATCTGCCAGCAGTCGAATCGGCTTGAGCTCTCAGTGAGCCAACTCAGACGGCAGACAGAGAGCTATATTTCTGACACCAGTGGATGACACAGCTGTCAAGCTGGCTCGGATCCAAATCGAGTTGGTTTTAACTCTGATAGAGCCAACTCAAATAGCGGTACAGAAGGTATAGTTTTTGGTATGCTGCGGATCAGGCATGCCAGAGCTGGCTCGGACCCTAACAGAGCTAGCTCGATGGCATGGATAGAACTTTTTTGGAATTCTAGTTTGAGCTAGAATTGGATTTAATTCTAGTGACTTAAAATCTTGATTTGAGAGATCTTAAGGAGCTAATCCAAGGATTAGACTAGAGGTTTAGTCTAATGGGTGTGCAAGGCAAGACATGGGTGTACATGGGCTTGAAAATTATATCAAATTGGCTTAATCGGGGGAGTTTTTGGTTTGGATCAAACTGACCCTGTATATATACAATTTTGTATAAATTTTGAGAGAATGAAATCAGAATAGAAGTCTTTTCTCCCTAATTGCTTTCTCTCCCTCTCTTATGTTTCTCCTCTCCTCTTTCTCATACCTAGGGTTTTTCTAGGCTTGATCTGATCCACCATCAAAGTTTTTCTTTCATCCTTACTACTGCTTCTGTGATCTATGATCAGTAAGGAAAGATCCAATTTTGACAACAATTGGGATTAGAGCTTTGGAGCTAGATCTGATGGAGGAAAGGTCTTGAATGTCTGATTTGGATAAAGATCTGCCTTGATCTTGAGTAATCTGTCCTATTTTATCTAGAATTATATAGATTTATGAGTATTCTTTGTGTTAGAATTAAAATCTATGTGGAATGACATCAAGTACCCTTGAGGTAGACTTTGAAAAGTTTGATGGCAAGAAAAATTTTACCCTTTGACAGCAAAGGATGAAGGATCTGTTAGTTTAGAATAGAATTTATAAGGTCTTGATTAGGGATAGATCTAAAAATATTTTTATTGAAGATTGGGAGGAGTTGGAGGAAAAAGTTTTTAGTACAATTAGAGTGTGCCTTGCTGATGAGATTTTGCCTAAGATTAGCACAGAGACTATATTGAAAGGGCTCTGGAAGAAGCTTGAAAATACATACATAGGAAAGAACATGACAAACAAGTTGTGGTAAAAGAAGCAACTATATAGTTTGAGGATATCCGAAGGAGGAGATCTGATTGTCTACATCTAAAAATTCAATCAAGTTTGCTCGAATGTTATGAGCCTTGATGTAAAGATTGATGAGGAGAATAAAGCTCTCCTGTTGTTGTGTTCATTGCCAGTTTCTTATGATAGTCTCATCACTACCTTGGTGTATGGGAGAGAGATCCTAATTTTTGAAAAAGTGGTTAGAGTTCTCAGGTCAAATGAGCAATAAGAGAAGCTATGTAAAGATAGCCCTAACTCAAACGTGCTTGCTGTGAATGAGAGGTAAGGGAGATTTAAGGAGAGGACTCGAGATAAGTCTAAGGGTAGATCGAAGTTTTGAAGGAATTTAAAGACTGTGAAATGTTACAAGTGTCATCAGCCTGGTCATCTAAGGAGGAATTACCTACTTTTGAAGAATGAGAAGAGGAAGGATAAGGTTGGATCGACCAGTGGGAGTGGTGCTCTATCATCTAAAGATAGTGGAGATGATGTACTGGTAGAATCAGATGAGGCAACAGAGTTTGATAGCTATTAGATACTTGATTCAGCATGTTCCCATCACTATACTGCACATCATGATTGGTTTGCCTCCTATGAGAAATCAGATGATGGTAGTGTGAGTCTTGAAGATGATCACCCATGTAGAATGGCTAGTGTTGGTGCTATCAAGGTGAGGATGTATGATGGAGTCATACGGGCACTTATCAATGTGAAGCATGTACTGAAATTGAAGAAGAATTTGATATCCCTGGGTTACTTGGAGAAGCAGGGATATGCTTTCAGTTGTTAGCCAAGGAGTGGGTTCTTGAAGATCTCCAAAGGTGCTTTGGTGGTGATGAAAGGGAGAAGACTAAGCAATAACTTATATAGGATGGAAGGCTCAGTGGTTATCGATAGTGCGGAGGCTTCTATAGCAGTACAGGAGAAGCACCTCATCTACCAGCTATGGCATTATCATATAGGTCACATGAGTGACTAGGGGCTTATGAAATTGAGTAGGAAAGGATTGATTTTAGCACTCAAGAAGGAGGATGATGATCTTTGTGAGCCTTGCATTTATGACAAATGGCACAGGATAAAGTTTGCTAGTAGCACCAAGCGGAGTGAAGTTGTTTTGGAACTTGTTCACCGGACATATTGGGACCGGCACCTATTATAGCTTGGGGTGGAGCTAGATATTTTGTCACCTTTATAAATGACTTCTTCAGGAGAGTTTGGATGTATCTGATTAGAAAAAAATCAAAGATGTTTGTCCGATTTAAGGTCTGGAGAGCTGAGGTGGAGAAGGAGATAGGACAGCCAGTGAAGTATTTAAGGTTTGATAATGGAGAGGAGTACACAAGCTTGAAGTTTAGAAGATACTGTGAGAAAAATAACATCAAGTGCCATTACACAGTGAGGATGATCCCTCAGCAGAATGGTGTCATGGAGAGGATGAATCGGACATTGACTAAGAAGGCTAGGAGCTTGAGGCTGCAAGCATCACTGTCCAAGTCTTTTTGGGGTGATGCTCTAGCATTTGCTTATTTTCTTGTTAACAGGTCTTTCTATAGATCACTCAATGGAGGACTTTTAGAGGTAGTTTAAAGTGGAAAGAAGATGAAACTTGACCATCTGAAAGTGTTCGACTGTCCGACTTATGCTTTGATGGAGGAAGCTGAACGGAGCAAGTTGGATCTGAAGTCATAGAAAATGATCTTCATTGGGTATCCTACAGGTGTGGAGGGTTATTTGCAGTGGGGTCCACATTTTCAGAAGTGTGTCATCAGCATGAATGTGATCTTTGATGAAAAGAGCATTTTAAGGAAGTTAGAAAATACAGATGGAGTAGGAAAGACAGCTCTGGACAATAGTGAACAGCACTCGCAATTAGGTAATTTGCCTTCAACTTCAGGCTTGAAACATGTTAGTTTGAGGTGGAGTTGGGAAGGCGTAGTCATACACCTATGGAAGATCAGTGAGGTGAGAATGCTATCTGCAAGGAAGTACAGAGATAGCCATAGGCAGTCAACTTACAAGATACAGTAAGGGAAGTGGCACTATACAAGTCGAAGCATACTATTCATAAATTGATCGGGTATGGCATTGATGAGATAATTTTTATACTCTTATCACTACTAATAGTGATTTAGAGACTTTTGTGGAGGTCATAGAGAGTCTGGATCAAAAGTCATGGATGCAGGCCATAATGGAGGATATGGAGTCTCTCAAGAAGAATCGGACATAATAGTTGGTGGATTTATCGAAGGATGCTCAACCCATTGGCTTCAAATGGGTTTATACCAAAAAGGAGGTATCTTTAGAGTAAGGTGGAGTGAGGTATAAGACTAGGCTAGTAGTCAAAGGATACTCACAGAGAGAAGAAATTGATTATACTTAGGTATTCTCTCCAATCATCAGGTATACATCTATCAGGATGCTGTTGAGCATTATAGCAGCATAGGATCTGAAATTGGAGCAGATGGATGTGAAGATAGTATTCTTTCATAGTTATTTGGAGGAGAGCATTTATATGGAGTAGCCAAAGGGGTTTAGAGAACCTAGATCAGATAGAATGATTTGTTTGCTGAAAAAATTGCTATACGGATTGAAGCTGTCTCCTAGATAGTGGTATAAGCAATTTGACACTTATGTGAAGAGCATTGGTCTTTTCAGTTATGGTTATGACCCATATGTGTATGTTAGATCTCTAAATGATGGATCTAGGATATATTTATTTTTGTATGTAGATGATATATTGATTGCATGCAAGAGTAAAGAAGTTGTGCGGAAGTTGAAAGAAGCTTTGTCTCGGGAGTTTGAGATGAAGGACTTGGGGCCTGCATGAAGATCCTAGGTATGGAGATCAGCAGAGATAGATCCAAGGGACTATTGCACTTATCTCAAAGAGGCTATATAAGGAAGATCTTGGAGAGATATGGGATAAAGAATGTGAAACTGGTAGAGTTACCACTTGTCGGACACTTCAGGCTCTTGAAGACTATGTTGCCAAAGATTGAGATGGAAGCTCAGGAGATGAAGAGAGTACCATATGCCTCTAGTGTAGGGAGCATTATATACTTTATGATGTGTTGTAGGCTAGATATAGTCCATATAGTGAGTCAGGTGAGCAGATTTATGATGCAGCTTGATAGGGAGCACTGGAAAGCACTGAAAATTTTTTTAAAGTACTTGGCTAGTGTAGTTGAAATTGGTATTTACTATAGTCAGCAAGAAAGTGTTGATCGATACTCCAATATGTCCAAAAATACTCAGGAGGTTATAGAGGGGTTTGTAAATGCAGATTTTGGTGAAGATGTGGACATTCGGCGCTCAACGATAGATTTTGTGTTCAACTTATATGGAGGTCCAATCTCATGAAGATTTTGCTTACAACCTATAACGGCCTTATCTATTATATAAGCTAAGTATATTGGTATTACAGAGGCAGCAAAAGAAGCCCTATAGTTAAAGGGCTTGATTTTGGAGATGGGCTTCCCACAGAAGGCTGTCAGAGTGTATTCTGATAGCTAGAGTACTTTATTGTTTGTACAAAACTCCGTTTATCATACAAAGATGAAGCACATTAACATCAAGTACCATCGGATCAGAGAGCTTATGAAAGATGGTGAAGTGGAGCTAGTGAAAGTTCACACCAAGGAGAATCCAGCTAATGTACTTACAAAGGTACTTTCATGGGACAGCTTTTGCTATTGTGTGGCACTGATGGGCTGGTGGATAGGATTGAGTTCATAAGGACTTGGAAGCACCAAGATGGAGATCGTGAGCTCAAGTGTGGTGCTTCCAAGCCTTGAAAACTAATGAAGAAAGGATAAGATGTGAAGGAAGCATCAGAAATATTAGCCAGCAGTCGAGTCGGCTCGAGCTCTGAGAGAGCCGGCTCGGACAGCAGACAGAGAGCTGTATTTTTGGCACCAGTAGATGACATAGCTATCGAGTTGGCTCGACTATAGGTCGAGCTGGCTCGGATCCAAGTTGAGTTGGCTCGAACTTTGATAGAGCCAACTCGAATAGCAGTATAGAAGGCAGTTTTTGATATGCTGTGGATCAGGCATGCCAGAGCCGGCTTGGACCCTGACAGAGTCGGCTCGATGGCATAGATAGAATCTTTTCAAGATTTTGATTTAAACTAGAATTGCGTTTAATTCTAGTGACTTAAGATCTTGGTTTGAGAGACCTTAAAGAGCTAATCCAAGGATTAGACTAGGGGTTTAGTCTAATGCATGTGCAAGGCAAGACATGGATATACATAGGCTTGAAAATTATACCAAATTGGTTTAGTTGGGAGAGTTTTTGGTTTGGATTAAATTGATCATGTATATATACAATTTTGTATATGGTTGAGAAAATGGAATCAGAATAGAAGTCTTTTCTCCTTAATTGATCTCTCTCTCTCTCTCTCATGTTCTCCTCTCCTCTTCCTCACGCCTAGGGTTCTTCTAGGCTTGATCTGATCTGCCATCAAAATTTTTCTTTCATCTTTGTCGCTTCTTTCATGATCTACAATTAGTAAGGAAAGATCCGATCCTAACAACACAGCGACAGAAGCCAAATAATGATAATGACCTCAACAGACCTACTGCTAGAGTTATCAATATGATCTCCAATCTCGATGGGACTGCAGAAACAAATAGAGCAGCTGGGAGTTCTCCAAAACATCAGTGCATGGATAATAAGATTTTTGTTTGATGATAATATAAAGGAGTTCAAACTCCTTATAATGATGCTATTGTCATTTCTATGACAATAATAAAATATAATGTAAAAAAAA